>NW_005841830.1:374362-418253 GCF_000455745.1 Alligator sinensis
TGTCCACTTCTCCCCATAGCTTTGTGTCATCTGCAAACTTGGACAGAGTACATTTCACTCCCTCGTCCAAGTCACTGATGAAGACATTAAAGAGTATCGGTCCAAGGACCAAGCCCTGCGGGACCCCACTGCCCACACCCTTCCAGGTCGAAACCGACCCATCTACCACGACTCTCTGGGTGCGACCCTCCACCCAATTTGCCACCCACCGGACTGTGTAGTCATCCAAGTCACAGCCTCTTAACTTGTTCACCAGTACGGTGTGGGATACCGTATCGAAGGCCTTCCTGAAGTCTAAGTATATGACATCCACCCCTCGTCCTGTGTCCAGGCGTTTTGTAACCTGGTCATAAAGAGAGACTAGATTGGTCAGGCATGATCTGCCTGCCACGAACCCATGCTGGTTTCCCCTCAGCATAATTTGTCCTGCCGGGCTCTCTCAAATGTAAGCCTTGATAATTTTTTCAAAGACTTTGCCAAGGATGGAGGTGAGACTGACACCTGTGAGACTGAGGGTCTCAGTCTCACTTCTTTTATTGTGGAGAATCTGCTGCACATCAGCTTCCACATGGCTCTTGACAGAACTGGGCCTTGGCCCAATGACAAGGAGACCAAGACAACTGGGGATCTCATTCTGTGGCACCCTTCATTTACCTTCACAGCCATTGAGATTCTAACATCTTCTTTTGCCTGCTCTGCTGTTGAGGACTTGTAGGCCCATATCTGGGGGCTGGGCAGGCTTATAATAGTGGCTACCTGTACTCACCATGTGACAGCACAGTCAAGAGTGGCTTTTCAGGATGGAAACTATTTCTTTACCATGTCCTCACCATGTCCTGGTGGTGCTGCCATTGCTTGGTCTGTGACTACTTATTGATCAGAGTCACCCCTGCTTATTTCACAACTAACTGTTGCTGAAGGTCATTCCACTATCTGCCACCAGTGGATGCACTGGGTAGCAGTACAGCTCTGCCCCACAGATAAGGAGACTGACAAGCTTGTGGAAAGATTACTCTTAAAAAAACAGAGCTGCCTTAGATTACATAGATCCTTGTTCATCTCTGTTTAGACATGGATTTGGTTTAGAGACATGGCAATGACTGGCTGTTCACATCCAAGTAGTGTAAAATAACCAGGTTCCATTCCAATATTAAATTTATCAGCTGACTTAAGCACTGTTTATGATAGGGCATTTCTGACATCTCTTACTTCATGAAGAAATAAATGGGGCTGTTCAGTGTCCTTAGCTGAGACTCCCACAGAACTGTACTGGCAAATGCTCATGATCCAAAAGGGTATTCCTGTGTGGATCACTCTAAAATTCCACCTTGTATCACTATCCTTCATTTGGTATATTATTCACTGGAATATAGTATTGGTTGCACTGTGCTCCTAGCTCTGTGCCACCATCTCAACTGTTCTGGTGTCTTATGGAGACACTGAGATGATCAAATTGCCTGAAAAAAAATAATACTAACAGACAGAAAGAACAAAAGCTGGAAGATCTGAAGACATTACATCATAGCCTGTGTTTAGAGGGCATGCATTTTTAACCCATGTGTATAACTTACATTTTTTTAATCTGCTCCTTTGATGGCCAAGTGGCCAATGAGTTTCTATCACTGCTACCCATGTGTACCTGTGTAGGCCATGAGTTATCTACTTTACTTCATGTACAACATTTCTGTGGACTATCTTGTCTAAGTAAAGGTTCCTTTCATAGATACCATTAAAAGGGCCATTCTTTTCTAGAAGAGAAAAAAAGACATATATGGACACACTTGCTAAACTGGTGACCTGGTATAATCAATTATGTGGCAAATAATGTTTTACACTGTATTTGATGTCCATGTTTATTGCACCCCAAATTATTGAAGAATGTAGCCACAGCTAAGCAACTAACAGCTATTAGATAGCCAAGGTAAGAGCATTTACTTTGCTTTTTTTTTTTCCAAGTCTTAGAAGTGAGAAATACCAACTCATATCCACAATAGTAACATCCAAAGCATAGACTCTAGCAGGAGGAATGAACCAAGACCAACAACATTTAAAAATTCTATAAAATGTATTCTGATTTTAATTTCTATATTATTATTATTATTATTATTATGTTCCTGGTTATAAGCTTTCACCAGAATATTAATATATGCTACTTCTGCATAAATATGTGCAGTACACAACAGTGTAAAGATGAGTTAATAGCTCCAAGACAATAACCAATGTGAAGTTTAGGACAGGCTTGCTATTAATAAGAGTATTAATGTATCTATATACAACTGTATCTTTCTGTATGTGTGTACTTTTCTATTTAAAGATATGTAGATAAATATATCCACAAAAAGGGCAGATAATGAAGAGGGAAAAATATTTAGCTTGTAAATAAATAAAACCCAAAAGACTAAAATGCAAGTTTTAGGGACACATGAACAGTGCTTAATTGGATTTAAAGAAAGAGTCAGGAAAGTATAAAGGCTGGAAGCCATGAAGGAAAACTGAATGGAAAGACTGGCCTTGTGAAATTGTTTATTTCTTCAAAACAAGCGTGAGTAATTCTTACAGCCCAGAGGAAAGCAATACTAAGCTTACAATATATGGGGACTGTCTGTTCTGTTCAAGTGACTCAGTATGCGAAACATCTGAGGTTCGGGAGATAGGAAATTCATCTCAATTAATCAATGTTCTAATATTTTAAATATCCTGTTGTGTGCAGTGCATTTTGGTGATCTGGATTATTTTTTGTGCCAAAGAATATCAAGTTTATTGTCATCTAGTATAATGACATTACTAAAAATTTAGCTTTTGGATTTGTCACCATGTGCTTTTTACTCAGATATCCATTTCAGTCATTTAACATCTCTAACAATTCTGGACTTCTGACAACACTGAAATATATTCCCCAGGTTCTCTAAAAGTTCAGGTCTCAAATACATTTCCACTTCTGTTATTTTATTGTGAATTTTGGGCTTTTGTGGTGTTAGTAAGTTGTTTGATTTTCACAGTGTCTGAAGTAGTAGATTAGATATCCACACATCACAGCTATGGGGTGCTTCACTATAAATAAAACATCCCAAGGTATTTCTAAGGCCTTTTTTTCCAGGGTTCAGTTCAAGCTGCTGACTACTACCAGTCCCTTTAAATTCAACAGAACTTGGGAGTGTTTAACACCTTGTATGATCCAGCCTTCAAGTGCTGAATCCCCATAATACTCAAAGTACAGATTACATACAGTGGCTTGTCTATACGAGAAAGTTGCTGCCCGGTAGAGCTGTGCGAAATTTCACCAGGTGTTTCATTTCAAAGCTGTTTCGATGAATTTTTAATTTGAAACAGTGAAATCAAAATGAAACAAAAGGCTCTAAAACAGCTTCAAAATGAAACAAGGGCACTGGAAATGTTTAGATGTTTAAAAAGTGTCGAAAAGTTTCAAGTTTCGAAGCCAGGCTTACTTGGCTTCAGTGCCAGTCCCAGGTGGTGGCAGCAGCCTCCTCTCATCTGACACATGGATCTGGAGGCCCACACCCCAGGAGGGCTGTGGGGCATGCAGGACTCCTCCCGGGGGTGCTAGCCCCCAGATATGCACATTGGATGAGAGGAGGCTGCTGGTGCCTGGGACTGGTGGCAGAAGCAAACTTCCCTGGCACTGGGCATGGGCTGCACCCAGTGCTGGTCTGTCACAGCGGGGTCCTACAGGAGGGCCATGATGACCTCAAGGCCCCCTTCCCATGCCAAGTTGGCCCAAGGGCACCCTCAAATTCTCATCTGCCACATCTTTGACACTATATATTTGGGAGGCTGCCTTTTACGCCCTCTTGGCCACTTCTCACTGGTTACCTGGACCCTGTGATTTCCCAGGCCCCTCGTGGGTCCCGCTCTACAATGGGTGCTTCAGGGGCACCCTAGCCTTAGGGGCTATGCATGGCTCCAACCATCCCTGTACCATGCCCCAAGCCTCGCAGGTGTAACGGACGTTGTTCTGTCTCTCTCTGTCTCCACGCCCTCTCTGGCACTCGGGCTCTCTGCAGCCCTGTCTCTCTCCATGCCCTCTTTCAGGGACCTTCTCAGTAATGCCGCCTTCTCTCTGGGCTCACCACGCCCACACTGGGGCTTCTCAGCAATGCCCCCAATCTGGGGCTACTCAGTAATGCCGCCCACTCTCCGGGGCTCACCACGCCCACACTGGGGCTTCTCAGCAATGCCCCCTCTCTGGGGCTCACTGCGCCCGCACTGGGGCTTCTCAGCAATGCCCCCTCTCCAGGGCTCCTCAACTGCCCTTCTCTGGGCTTACCATGCCCACACTGGGGCTTCTCAGCAATGCCCCCAATCTGGGGCTACTCAGTAATGCCGCCCACTCTCCGGGGCTCACCACGCCCACACTGGGGCTTCTCAGCAATGCCCCCTCTCTGGGGCTCACTGCGCCCGCACTGGGGCTTCTCAGCAATGCCCCCTCTCCAGGGCTCCTCAACTGCCCTTCTCTGGGCTTACCATGCCCACACTGGGGCTTCTCAGCAATGCCCCCAATCTGGGGCTACTCAGTAATGCCGCCCACTCTCCGGGGCTCACCACGCCCACACTGGGGCTTCTCAGCAATGCCCCCTCTCTGGGGCTCACTGCGCCCGCACTGGGGCTTCTCAGCAATGCCCCCTCTCCAGGGCTCCTCAACTGCCCTTCTCTGGGCTTACCATGCCCGCACTGGGGCTTCTCAGCAATGCCCCTTCTCTGGGGCTTCTCAACTGCCCTTCTCTGGGGCTGGGGGCTGTGCACCCTGAATGCTGTGCCCTTGCTGGCACTGGCGTTCCCACACTGCTGTGGGTCCACTATGAGGCCGCCTCCAACCCCTAGTAGCCTCACCAAAACCACCGGTAACAAACAGCAACACAAACACAAGCCCCTGGGCTATAACACAAACAGAAGCCGCCCAGCTATAATCACGCTCAAGCCTACCTGTGTTCTTCATCCCACAGCAGTGTCAGACATTGCTCCTGCCTCAGGCTTCTCCTCTCTTCCATCAACAAGAGCTCCTTCTTCCTTGGCTGCTGGTAGGGAACTTCCTCTGGCCCCAGCCCCTAGGGCTTATAAGGGAGCCAGGCCTTGCCTCTTCTGGTCAGCAGACCTCCTCTGGTTGTCCTGGCAACCAACAGCTGGGCTCCTTATTCACTGCTAGGGCTCCCTCCCTAGCAGTTTTCCCCTCTTTAGGAGCAGGGCACCTCAGTAATCTGTGACACGGTCCCAGGCAGCAGCCTGAGTCTCATCTCATCTAGGGCACCGATCCAGGGGCTCGCAGCCCCAGGAAGAGTCTGGCACAGCCTGGGAGCTCTCCCAGGGGTGTGAGCCCCTGGATCTGTGCCCCAGATGAGACAAGGCTCAGGCTGCCTCTCCCACCTGGGACTGGGATTGGCGCTGGGCACAAGCTGCACCCAGCACTGGACAAGATTGCTGCTGCCACAGCCTGAGTCTCCTCTCATCAGGCACAGATCCGGGGGCTTGCATCCCTGGGAGGAATCCAGCACAGCCCAGCAGCCCTCCCAGGGGTTTTAGCCCCTGGATCTGTGCCCCAGATAAGAGGAGGCTGCCCTGTCACCTGGGACCAGTGCGGGGCATGGGCTGGGATCAGTGCGGGGCATGGGCTGGGACCAGTGCGGGGCATGGGCTATGCCCAACACTGGAGAAAAGTGCTGCTGCCACCTGTTCCAGGCAGCACCCAGCAGCCTCCCCTCATCCACTGCACAGATCCAGGGGCTTACAACCCCAGGAGGAGTCCAGCACAGCCTAGCAGCCCTCCCAGGGGGTTGAGCCCCCAGATCTGTGCCCCAGATGAGGGGAGGCTTAGGCTGATTCTCCCATCTGGGACTGCTGCTGGGCACATGCTGTGCCCACCACCTGACAAGGTTTCTGCCAGGCTGTGCCAGACTCCTCCCAGGGCTGCGAGCCCCCAGATCTGTCTGCACTAAATGAGAGGAGGCTCAGGCTACAGCAGCAATCTTGTCCAGTGCTGGGTGCAGCTTGTGCCCAGTGCCAATCCCAGTCCCAGGTGGGAGAGGCAGCCTGAGCCTCCTCTCATCTGGTGCACAGATCCAGGGGCTCACACCCCAGGGAAGGATGCTGGCATGTGCTGGACTCCTTCAAGGGGTGTGAGGCCCTGGACCTGTATGCCAGATGAGAGGAGGCTCAGGCTGCAGCAGCAGCAATCTTGTCCAGTGTTGGGCACAGCCCATGCCCACCACCAGTCCCAAATGGGAGAGGCAGCCTCCTCTCATCAGGGGCACAGATCTGGGGACTTGCACCCCCAGGAGGGCTTCTAGGCTGTGCTGGACTCCTCCTGGGGGTATGAGCCCCTGGATCTGTGCACCAGATGAGAGGAGTCCCAGGTGGCAGCAGAAATCTTCTCTGGTGCTGGGCGCGGGCTGTGCTCAGTGCTGGTCTCAGGCAGCAGAGGCAGCCTCCTCTCATCTGGCATGCAGATCTGAAGCCCACATCCCCAGGAGGAGTCCAGCACAGCCCTGAAGCCCTCCTGGGGTGAGGGCCCCTGGATCTGTGTGCCAGAGGAGAGGAGACTGCCGCTGCCAGCAAGTGTCAGGACTTTTGCTTTGAAGTGTTTGAAGTGCAGTTTCCCAGATACCTCTGCACCTATCTCCTTTAAACTTGGCAAGCTTCATGCCCTCAGAGGGGGGTACTATCTCTGCCATTTTCATCCAAATCAGGCAAGAAATGACAAAAGTTTAGGCATTTTCATGATTCCCCTTTATAGTCTATAGGTGAAGCATTGAAGCAGCGGAACAGTTACAACAAAATGAAATGGGACCATGCTTTGAAATGCAATGAGAAAATGAAACATTGTCTCTTCAAAATTGTGAAACAGCCATTGAAACAAAACAATAATGTTTTGCACAGCCTTATTGCCTGCTAAACTATGGTTTGAATAAGACTGTTGTGTGAGGCAGTTCTCTGCTTTGAGTAAAACTTCCTTCTGGCTCTTTCAGCATTTCTACTTATACTTCTGATGGTAACCAAGCTCTGTATTTCCTTAAATAAAATAATTTTCATATCTCAAGAAAAGTTGATGAAACTTTTCATTAGTTGTTTTATTTCCCAAACTACATCTTCCACCTTAACTTCAATCAGGTTAGTTATTTTTGTTCCAAGACATTTTGATCTATATACAAGTGCCATACTGTGATTAATTAACAAGTTTTCCAGCACACTTTTCTGCATCCTATTTGGCAAATAACCAGGTCTTTTAAATTGTTTTTGAACCATCATTTTTTATTCGGTTAATATGTCCATAGTATGTAAACACCTCCATCTGAGAAATGAAATGCTAAATACTTTTATGGCCAGGAATTAGTTCTTCCTTTTGGAAGTACTAAATGATGGTGCAGTAACAGCCCATACTGTGCCATCCACACAGCAGTTATTTTTAGCCACTACATCACCATAACTGTTGGACTTCATTTGTAGTTTTATCTTTTATATAGCTTAGCATAAGCTGAAACTCCATTTTGTTTTATTTAGCCATCTTAATATTTTTATATTTTCTTGTTTTGTATGAATGTGGTATACATGTGGTCAGGCAAGAAAGGGAAATGGAAGCTAAGGATGCAAACAGCAAGAAAGAAAATAAAAATATCACACCTGTGGTTAAATGACTGAAGATACAGACAGATAACCCAAAGCAAAAAATCCAGTCTCTAAATCCAAAGGTCATCTCTAACCACAAAAGCTGAGAAGGAAACAAGTCATCACAGACATGCAGCTGACATACCCAGTCTAACAAACAAGCAACAGACATGCAGCTGCTGCTATAAAAGATGAGTGAGAGAGAAAAGACTTTGGGGTGGGGGACAACTTCTTCCTGACAATGAGGCATTGATATGCGTCTGACAGACCCCCAGCCTCCTCTTCCTTTTGATCAGCTTGGTTGGCCACCAAGCTGACTCGAGCACCTAAGGACTGGTAACATCCCAATATCTGCAGAATGGTGTCTGTGTGTGTATGAATGTGTATATTAATTTGTGTCTATATGTTTATTAAAGGTATATAAAATATAAGGCATCATATACATATGTTTTTAGTAATACTTAGTTTGGTTTGATTTTGTGTTTTGTGATTTTATCCTCTCAATAAATGCGGCCTATTGCCTTGTCCCCCGGATA
The DNA here is from genome assembly GCF_000455745.1 of Alligator sinensis. Lineage (NCBI taxonomy): Eukaryota > Metazoa > Chordata > Crocodylia > Alligatoridae > Alligator > Alligator sinensis. Next base: position 382,513 of record NW_005841830.1, read on the forward strand.
ATAGTTCTGCTTGTTTTTCTTTATACCCTAATATGCTATAGGCATATGACATAACAGCATGCTATACCTAGGCGACATAGCTGCAGCATCATGGCTTTTGCCTGTGCTATACTACAGCAGCATAGCTGAGGCATCATGGTTTTTGCCCGCCAATTTTACATTGCCAGTGTGCATTGCTACGGTGACATACCTTCACATGTAGATGCATCCACTGAGTAGCAATGATTAAGCCTGACTGAAAAAGAGAATTTACTTCCTGTCCATCTACAGATAGCACAGTGTAACATGTGAAATGTTAATTTGGTTAAGGAACACAAGATACTCAAGGCTAATATTTCCAGGAGACACTGAGATTCATATTGATCTAAACCAAAGTGTCTTGATTTGGCTGATGGCAAAGTCCACTAGCATCAGTCTTTTCTCATAAAAAAAAATGAAGTAAATAAGAAACATGTTGCATGAATTTGTCATAAATAGGATTTTCAACCAACTGTAGTCATAGCCCACCTACAGTATTGTGTCTAAATCATACGCGATAGCAGTTCAACTGACATGCTCCTTAACAGGTGTTTGAAACCACTGAAAAGTGGTTAAATAGACAGGACACGGTCTGAAATGGAGTGAAGAAGTTAAAGAGAAAGATATCCTGAGAACAGACATAGCAAAATAACCTAAATGGAATAGAGAAAAAGAAGAGTGAAAAGGACAAAAGATGGCTTACTTATGGTGGATATCAAGCTAACATTTTTTAAACTTCTGCTTAGAAAAAAGATCTTTTCACTTAAAAACTATTCATCAATATAGATCAGGCTTAAGTATGACAAGAGGACAAAAACATAATTACTTCCTTTCTCAGCCTGTTGCAACATGTAGATTTATAGACCCATTAGGACTACTATGATTACCTAAACATTATCTCCTGAATAATACAGTGCATAGAATTTCACCAAACAATTCTGCTGAAGGGAATTACAGTAAGAAAGCAGAATGCCATTTCTGCTGATATTCAAATGTTTATAAATAAATCTCAATTGCCAGTTTCCCAAAAGCTGAACTGTCCAGTTGTAATGTTATGGCTGAATGGCTAAAAGGAATTCAATTCTTTACATCAGATTTGGTAGCACAAATCCCCGATCAAGACCTCACTTAAGTCAATGGAGCACTTTATGAACCTGACGGTCTTGTGTTAAAGGACCTGGTTGAAGGATTGGGGCCATGGACTTGAAGGATCACTTATACCCAAACTTTAACATAACATATTCCCATCATTGTTTAGTTTTAAGTCATTAAGTCTTTAGGGAAACATCTGTTGGTTCTTGAAAATTTGGCAGCAATATCTGCATAAATTTGGTCAATTAAGTATTTTTCTTTCCAATTAATCTCCATATGCTATTTTATTTTTTTTTATATGAAAATCACCTTTGTATATACTGTATCCCAATTTAAACAGCATCTTACAATACATCTTTTTGCTTGAATTATGCACTTCCACCCATTCTCTTCCTCGGTTGTGCACTCAGTTGTGGACACTCACTTAATGAAGGAGTACAGGAAAAATTTCAAGCAGGACATTACCCTGGGTTAGCAATTTACCTCTCCTTTCTTCCTGTTTATAAGATACGGAACATTTTTCTTCTCCTATAGAAGTTCTTATTGCAGTGGGCAGTACCATAAAAGCATAGGAGGATGTGCTAATAAGGAAATAAAATAAATTTCAAATGAGGTTTGTTAACCTCAGTATGCCAGCTCTCACAAAATAACATCACCTGCTTCTTGAAAGACTCAGGGCATTTAGCTCAGAACCTGTTTCACTAAATCATTTTAAGAATGCATGACTGAGTGAAAACACATTTCATAGTGTTTACTATGAATTAGCTTTTCTTTAACTGGCATTTATTCTATAACCTTCCTAAATAAGCTATCATCTAACAAGCAGGAGGCACAGACATTTTTTGCAAACAATTTGAAAAGGTTGTGTTGTTTCTGTCAGGTTATTGGGTTATATTTTTGGCTTCTCCATACAGTTCATTCCCATTAATTCTAAAACTGACACCACTACATGTCTGACATACACTAACTCCTACTGAAATCAGTGGGGATTTGTGTGTGTAAAGATTGCATAGTTTCTATGCCCTGTTTCATATTTTAAATGAAGGCTTAAGTAGCTAGAACCCAGATTCTCTTTTGCAGCTTAGCAACTTTGCACTTTACTGATAGCCCAAAACAACCCTAGAACCTGGGTAATAGGTACAGTGTGGCTCACCCCACTGAAAGAAAATCCATAAATTGTATAAAACCAGCATGAGAACTGCTATCCCACTATTCTCTCTATAAGCTCAGCAGGTGGAAGAAAGGCTTCCCTGTACTTGGAAATCCTTGGCCATTGTAATGACATTTTGGCAAATTCAGTGATCTGTACAAAGACTGTTAAGACTCTTTTGACTTATTTTGGGGACTGAATGGAAAGAATAGACCACTTCAGTACGTATTTACCAAGTAGTGTAGGTGGTAAATGATACAAATTCATGACTAATAAGATTTTAAAAACTACCTAAGTACACCTAACCCCTCTTTAAAGTCAAGAGTTATGCATTTTACCTGCCAAGGTATCTTTATAAAATTCATTTAAGTACTAATTTTAATGTAGGAGTTTTTGTACACAGTTCTTTTTCCATGCATGTATGCACACACCTTTATCCACTACGGAGCAGCATTGTCCTCTATTCATCCTTTACCAGCCCCTTACCCATAAAAAAAATGGTGATCTACTAAAACTAAGCAAAACCCATCATGTTCAGCTCTAAAGGCTAAAAGTTAGCAAGCTAAGAAACAACTGTCAGTATGAAATTGTGAAATGTGTTTGTTTGAACTGACAATTATAATTGGCATTTCCAAACCCAGTGCTGGAGGCAACCATTTTGCTGAAAAGGGATGTCATCTATGACAGGAGCAGCATGGCAGCAGGAGAATGTTAACCCTCTATATTAGCATGGCCAATAAATATCAATTTTAGACAAAAAAAAGTTTGTTTAATATTAAAGTAATTTGTTTGTTTAAATATTTCTTCTTCTGGATGCTTAATATTAACAACAGTGATAACCTATTACAGGTATAACCAATATCTACGCCCATCTTATACCCATTGCCATAAAATACAAAGTCTGGATCTCACTGTTAACTCTATGACTCATTTCATCCTTCCTGAGTACAGACCAAATGTAAGCAGCATCTAAAAAAAACAGCAAACAGTTTTCTTTGAACCTGGAGAAACACAGATCACCATTTTGCAATTGCAGATAGGTACAGCTAACATTTTATTTAATTTTAAATTGCTTTCCCACATAGTTTAAACAACATGGAGAGCGGACCTACATTATTCCCTTAAGTTCCAATCAAAGTCAACTTCACTTCTCCCTTACTCATTTTGTATTTATGTTCAGCATTTTGCAAGCAATGCAATATGTATTCCTGGGTATTTGTCTATATTACATTTCATTTGTCATATAGACTGTTAGGCCAGTCAGGAACAATTACGCAAAATGGTGCAGTAACACACAGTGAAAACAATGCATCTTGGTATGTAACAGTTACATTAACAGTAACAAAATATTTGCTGTATAAACATAAGGTTGGAAATTTGTCAAGACTTAGATGCTTAGGTGCCTCTTTTAGGATTAATATGTTTCAAGGAAGCTAGAGCATTACACCAATTAATCAAGTTCCCACAATTAAGGTAACCTTGATTTAGGAAAATTATACTAAAGCTTCCGAGAATCAATGGTTTAGAAAAAACTGTTAAGTCAGTAATTTTGTTATGTATAACTGGATTATAAGAGTTGATTTATGGAATAAGGTCCATATTGCATTTTTTGCTCCCTATATTCAAATCCACTTACAAATCCAAAAACCTATAATGCAGTTGCTTAACTGGTATTTCAAGTCCCAGAACCCCAAGGAATTGTAAGTGGCCAGAGAGTTGAGTCTTCCTGGAGTTCCACTGGTTTTAGGGCAGCTCTATGTAGTGCAGGCCTGGACCTACATTGTACTTACTTCAGGATCAGGGCCTAAAAGTTGGATTGAAGATACAGGGAAGTCAATTGCATAACTCTCATTGTCTTCAGTGGGAGACTGAATTCAATTTACTGGACCTGAGCTGAGTCCCATAGGCTGGATGACATGATATCACACACTGGCCCCAGGCCAGGGTTTGAGCACCCCTGCATTAGTTCAACAGCATGCTCAAAGCAATATCATCCATGTCTAAGCCATAGCAGACAAACATTTGTCTAACTTGCATTTAAAGGATTCCAATGACAGAGATTCCATAACCTCTCTCAGTATTTAGTGATTAACCTCCCTCATAAATAGAAAGGTCTTCCTAATATCTTATCTAAATCTCTCTTGTTGTGATTTAAGCCCATTGCTTCTTGTTCTGTCCCAGTAGGCATAGAGAAAAATTGATCACATTCTTATTCTAATGATCCTTTCTGTATTTGAAGACTGTTATCAAATCTCTTCTCTAAACTAAATAATCCTAAATATGTCAAGATTTCCTCAGGTGTCATGTTTTCTAGACCTCTAATCATTGTAGTAGCTGCCTTTTAAACCCCCTCTGACTTTGTTCATGTCCCTTTTAAAGTGTGGTACCTAAAACCAGATACAGTAAGTCAGGTCCTATTCACCTATGCTGAATGGAGTAGAAGAATTACCTCCTGTGACTTGCATACAAAACAATACTGTTAATACACTGTAGTATTACTAGCAGCCTTTTATGCAACACTATTATGATGTTCACTTTCATTCTTCTGCTATAGCTCTTCAGGTCTTCTTCAGCTGCGCTGCAGCTTAGCTAGCTAGCTGTTCCCCATTCTTCATTTATGATTGTTTCTTCTATGTTGCCAATATAGTCAGCAGAAATTTAAAGTACAAGACATGTTTTAGATTGTTACTTTATCATTATTATTATTATTATTATAACTGTGGACCCAATTTACCCTACAGTCATTGGCTTATAATGGCTAGCAATTTTTACCTTATAGCATGTAAAATACTTTCACTGTCTGTTACCAAGACAAGCAGCAGCAACATGTTGTTTTACTGCATCCTCAGTGCTTAGCTTTTTTAGAGTCTGAAGAGCTGTAAAACAAAAGTCTCCAAAAGTAGAAGCAAAGGGAAAAGGAAGTGAAGTATTAGAATTGTTGAAAGCAGGATGAAGTTTACAGCCCCTGTTTGCTACAAAGTATGATTGCATCACAGAAAATTCTTGATTAATTAAGATGATTTATCAAAAACTATCTGCAGCTGGATAAGGTAGTACTCTCTGCAATCTTGGCCCAATCCAAAGTCTATTTAAACAATGGGAAGTCTCTGATTGATGTCTATGGGTTTGGATTAGGCTCTCTGTGTGAAAATTCCTGCGTAAACAAATATATCAAGAGCCAATGCATACAAAGTGAAGACAGCATAGCAGTAGGTGTATGTGGTGCTCTTTCATGTGGGGCAAAGGTAGTAAAAAAAACACTTATGTTGGTTCTGAATTAACACCTTCGCTGTTTATGTGAGACATAATCAAAGAAAATTGCATAGCAGATAGGTCACCTGCCTCCAAGCTACTATCAGGCTTCATTGTTAAGCTTATAAAGAGAAGAAGATTGACACAGCAGGTTGAAAACATTCTGAGCTAGATCCTAAAAATTCATTACTGCAGTTTTGAGAAGCTTAAAAAAGAAATGTCTCCTGCTTTTTCAGACAGACCTGCTACAGATTTTTTTTGAGTGTTCGTGTCTCTCAAAGTCTCCATTCTCTGCTATATTTAAGTGTTAAAGTATGCTCTCTTCTCTGACCAAGCTTAGATTCGAAACTCAATAATATAGAGTTTGAACTATTCAAATACCTGCTGACCAGGTGACAAAAGAGTTTTAAATGAGCACTGTACTCATCCTCTTGTGCCTGGCTTCCTGAGAAAAACTCAGATCAGGATATTCATTGATAGCCCCTAAGGTAAATCAAACTGAATATCCCGCTAGCTGAGCTATCAGAGTTTTTTTTAACTGATCTCAGCTGAGCTACCCTTTGCATGAATCATGCTATGTGGACAGTCCTGGATAAATGGAGCTAGGAGGCATGGTTTTGTGCTCCTCCGTTCTGCTGCTATGAAGAGACTATCAATGGCTAGCATTTCAACTTCACAACTGAAAGAAGCAGGGAGATGTTTCTCTTCTTCCTTATGCTTATTATTTTAAAAGCAGTTTTCAGAGCCACATTTTAGCATCTTGTTTTAATGACAAATAAAATACTGCAAGTTTAATGTCCCTTTTCTGTTTTATTAGAGATGTGCAAAACTGGGACCTTAAATCCAGGCTTCTTGCAATTGTGGAGCCAGGAGACGGGTCATGCTTTATATAGGGTCTTCATAAAGTCCTTGTGCACTTTTAAACTTTAATATCTTAGGTTGTGCACACAGACTTTATGAAGACCCTGTATATATACCCATGATTTAGCCAGATCCAAATCAGAGGACCAGAACTATTTTTTTTTTTTAAGTACTGTTTAAAAATAAATAAACAAGGAAGAAAATATTTATTTTTAGGTTACGTTTGAGGCAGTAAGATACAATATAACTATTTTGATGGGATTTTTTTTCACTGGAACAATAGCAAAAAGACAGAAAAAGGTAGGCAGATAGATGAATAGTGCAATCTGAAAAGGAGAACAGAAAAACAAATCTGCGCTTGAGCAAATCCGCTGAGGGTTTATGACTGATTTTATAACTGCCTGAAATAATTTAATAAAACAGCATGAGATGGTAATTATTATCTGAATGACTGAAAACTGTGAAGGGGACACTCTTTAGCCTTCATACCTACAGAGTACAGCATATATGCAATTATATAAAATTAAGAGATTTTTTTTTAAATGGATATATTATTTTTAAAAATGTAAGGAAAGTGTACATAAATTGTAATACATTACAATTTAAAGCACAAAGAAAAGCAGTTAGTCATGTTAGCCTGAAATCAGGAAAAAGACTCAAAAGGAGTAATAACAAATATTATAAGAAACATAAATAATACATTTTGAAGTTGAACAAAACCATAAGTAGACAACCACCCATTATTTTTCATTAATTTCCTTCTAATATGGTCATTGCACAAACAGTAATGGTATAACATATTTACAAAAGGACATATCTGATAATTCAAACCCTCATGCATGAATTTGACTTTATTCACAGCAATATTCTTACTGAAGTAAAATTAACTGCATGTCTGAGCAGTTACCTACAAGTATGTTTACAGGATTGGGTTCTTACATTGCAATGAAATACTACCCAACCTTCTAACTTCTTCCTCACATAAGTACTCCTGTTTTATTTCATTGAGTATCCTTTTGTAAGTATCTTCACATTAATGGGATCAAATAGTTCACAAGCTGGCTTTATAAAAACAATTGATTGCTTTTCTTATGCAAGTAAGAGATTATGGATTTTTCTACATGTACGCATGCTTTTAAAAGAGTCCTTGATTTTAAAGTCAGGTGAGACTGTTTGGATTATCTAATCTAGCCTCCTTCATAACATAGGCTCCTTCTTCATAACTTAAGCATTGTTAAGCATACCAAAGCCTATCTGAAGGGTCAGTCTTCCTCAAGTCTTTTTCAGAAGAGTCAAATGCTGAGGTTTAGGTTACTGGGTTGTGCCATCAGTCACACCTCAGGGTTCTTCTTTTCCTGATGTTCCTCTGAGCCTAGTGTACTACACCAAATCCAAAGCTTACATGTAGATGGGCACATCTACATGTGCATTAATGAGATGTAATTACAGTGCATTAAGTTTAGTACTTGTAATAACATGTGCTCTGATAGCAGGTATAAACAATGCATCATAATCAGTGATACTGTGCAGCAGCACCAGCACATATTTTTTCAGGCTAATTTGACTGCACATTAGCACATTAACACAGCTTTCGAATTAATCTACTGCACTTCTAGTATCTCATGTAAATGTGCCCACTGAAATCAACAGGATTATTTCCACTGGCCTTGATGATTTCTGTGCCAAGCCTACCATACAAATACTGCATTAGTGCTATGTTGGAGCACTCACAAAAGCTGGACAATGCAGAAGGTTTTCTTTTGAACAGTTCATAATATGTCAGGATATGATTCTCCCTATAGCAGCTATGATCTTTTAGTCTAATCCTGTACCATTCCAACCACTAACAGTTTTAGTCTTTATTCCAGTAAGGTCAAGCTTTTAATTCTTCTTGTAGCTCACTGCCAGCATCTAACCCCAGAGGAGAGAGAAAGAAGCCCAGTTGTTCAGAAAATGAGGATATATATGCCTATGTAGCCAGGCAGTTCAGCAGTAGGGCTATCAGGAACTCAGCTATTTTTCTTTTCTTTCCTTCAGAAAGTCTACCTTTACTTTTCATTATCCTTCTCCTCTTTTCCTTGGTCTCTTCTCTCTACCCTTCATCCAGCTTGATTTTTGGATGGAAGCTGAACTAAAGTAGCAGGAAGCTCATAAAAAGGTCTTCACAGCATCAGTTAAGAAAATTATTTTTTACTTTCTTTGTGTGCACTGACATGCAAAACTCTTCTTTAGTTTCTGTCTCTTGTCAGTGCTGCTCTTCACGGGACTGCGATGAATGCCAAGACATGAAGATATTTGGTAGCACCCCTTGCTGTTCTATGGAACAGTGCTGAAACTAGTTCATGAGTTAACATAAAACCGCCTCTCTTCTGACCCAGAGTACCATATAGATTCTGAGACAAGTGTGAATTTCATTCCAGTGGAATATTAACCTTAGTACCATATGATGAGAGCTGGCTACTAGCACTTTTATCTTTATCACTGCTAAATGGAACATAAAAAGAGACAATCCGTTCTACTGAGGTCATGGCTTGAACTTCGTTTGCAGGCATAGTTTAGGTGGCTATAATTTTTTTTTTCTCCTGAAGTCTGATCTCTGGCCTTTAGTTTATCCAATCTATTTAATGTCTTTGAAGGGTATTCTTTTTTCTAAAGATAAAAAAAGCTCAACTTTTAGCTCCGCATTGTTTTGTACAGGAAGTCAACAACTTGGAAAATTATCTATTTTTAAAATTTCTTTGGGGTTTAAAACATATAAATAAATAAATGGTATCCCTATGAAGATTTTAAGCTTTTCTTGAGTGTATTCCAGACAGAAATAAAGGAAGAACATCTTGTCTCATGAGATTTGGTTCTTCTACTTTCAGTTAGAGAAGAAGCTAGGAAAAATGGTGAATGAAGATGAAAAATGGTGGGAAAAAAATGTATTTGGAGTTTTTCTAACCTCAAAATTGGCTGAGTATGAATTCTGACCAAATCTCTTTGTCGGTTTCTTACTTTCTCTAAACAATCTCGTCCTATTTTTATTCCATTTCTGTTAAAACAAAACAAAAAACCCCACAACCATTTAATGTCATTATTTTATTTCAAACTAAACCTTGATAGATTTTGACTTATTTGAGCAAAGAGGGATATTTCCAAACAAACAAACAAAAAGAAAAAAATGGTTTAAAATACCCCACTGATAACTGCTAATCTACACAATGTGTGGTTCATTTATCTTTTTTGCAAAATAAATTGAAATATAATTACTTAAAAATCCAGTTACATTTTTATAGTGCTCTGAAATAGGTTCACTAAACAGCTAAAAGGAAAAAATAAAATGCTCAGGTTTCTGTGTGAAAGCTCTGATAAAAAGCAATGAATTGTATTAAAGTGGAAATCTATATTGATTAAAGGGAAATGCTAGAGACATGGCAAAGTACCAGTATACCAACAGAAGGGACAAATTGTCATAGACTTTGTGTCACCACATAAGTGTCTACTTATGTACATATAGGTTAATAACTAACTACCAAAAGCATTTGTACTTTGCATAATAAAGTGCTGTAGCACAGAATCAAATCCTTTAGATTACATTTTTTCACCTCACAAGAGGCAATTATAATGATACCTTGTGCTAACTGAGAAATTATACAGTTCCATGAAAGCCCTCTGCAGTAAATACATAATATAAAACAAGATGATTAGATGTACCACTTCATTTTCTGCTCAGACTGTAAATTGAACAGATGGTGGCCTAACACTACTGTGATCCTGATAACGTCATTGGCTTTAAGTAATTTAATATGATATAGAGCATCATGAAGAAGAGTTAGTATCAACAAAATATGCTTGTCAGGTGAGGAAATCATGAATTATGGCAACTAAGATACAAGTTACATTATATCTAATTGCACTCACAGGCCACATCCAGATGAGTGAGCACGTGCCTGTTGTGGCACCTCAAAGCAGTCTGAGATGCCGCAAGAGGCATGCTAAAAATGAATAAAATGTTCCCTGCACTGCAGATTTACAGCCTGGGCTCTAAATCTGACCCCAGGAAATCCCAGTGTAAAAAAAATAAACAAATAAAAATAAAAAATAAAAAAATAAAAATATATATGTATATAAAATAATAAAATATAAACAAAATTTAAAAAATTAAAAATTAAAAAAATAAAAATAAAAAAAAAAACATGCTGGAAAAAAGCGGTGCAGGGCACACTCCAGGAGGCAACTGGAGGCTGGGTCCTCCATGGAAACAGTTGGAACCTGGTCAGAGCATCTCTATGGCTTCCCTGTGCCCCTGCTGCTCCAGTACACTGCCTCAGTGGTACCAGAGCATGGACAGAACCAGGTAGTTCAACATCAGTGCTCTCCTGTGCAGGGAGAGAAACCATAGCAGTCCCGCCTATGCCCAGAACAGCTCCACCACTCTTGCCACCAGCTGGTGCCAGTTCTCTGTTGAGGAAGGGCTCATGGGGGACAGATAGACCCCCAGGTAGAGCAGCAAGCTCATGGAGAATGGGGGGGATTGATCCCACCTGCCACCCATTACCCACCATCAGGTCAAAGTTTTTGACCCAGCCGACTTGGGCAGAAGAGGCTGCCATGTACAATGCCTGCTATGTCTCCACCTGCCCCAGGTCACCTGGGTCCTGGATGACAAGGAGTACATCAGCAGCATGCGTTGACAGGACCAGCCACACCACTGGCTCCCAGAGCATGAACCCTGCCACACACCTTTGCCTGACAGCGGGCAGCCTTGATGCACCCACCCCTCACCTGAATGGGATGGGCTCCATTAAGTTCCAGTTGAGCTTGACCAAACACTCTGAAGAGGTGTACAGCACCTGAAGAGCCTACATGAAGTGTGGCCTGAAGCCAAAGGCTTGCAGCATACCTGTGAGGTACCCATGACCCACCGTGTTGAATGCCTTCTCCTGGTCCAGGGACAGGAGGGTGAAAGACAGGCCACAACAAATACCAGGGCAGGGAGAGTGGATCACAGGATTTACCACACAAGGGAAAAACACACAAGGGAGGCTGCTAAGGCAGGTTTAAGAGATGACTGGAGTGATGGAGGGGTTCCATTTGTTGAAGCTCAGTCCAGGAGTCCCTCAGGCCTCCAGCCAGGCACTTAACAGCAGGGCAGCAGGCAGGAAAACAAGGCATAGGATCAGACATGGTAAGACAGCTGTGAGGGAGTGCAGGAGCAAACAGTCAATTAGGGAAGTAATCCAGTGCAGGTGTGGTGCCGGTCAAATCCCTCCCCCTCTCCTCAGTAGCAGTACAGGCAGCAGCAGCAGCGGCGGCAACAGCTGTCCAGGTCAGCCACTCATGGTGTGTTTCAGGTAAAAGGGAAAGTGAAGGTGAAGGTGAAGGTGGGGTGTGGCCTACGAAGGCAGCTGGGGCAGGCACGGTGTCCTTAGTGATGGTGGGGCAGGGGCCCATAGGCAGTGCAGGCCCCCTCCCCAGGCTGTCTTCTGGCTGTGGCTTGGCAGCAGCCTTGGTAGCAGGCTGGAACAGGAGTGAAGAAGCTGGGCTGTGGTGCTGGGGTGCTGTGCAGTGTGGCGGGGATCTGGTGCACCCCCCGCATAGGGGTGGTGGCAACAGCAGCAGCAGAAAGAGCAGCAGCCTGAGGCAGGAAGGGGCTTGACCAACTTCCCCCTGAGAAGCTCCTGAGGGAAAGTAGCCTTGAGCTGCTCACCAGGGCAGCTTTTTATATTGCTGGGGCCAGCCCATATGCTGGCCTCAGCAGCTAGTTCCCCCTGGCTGAAGATTCAGGAGGAGCTGAGCAGGGTCAGTTTGCCCAAGTGGCACAATTTGCTCCATATCAAAGGCACATGTGCTGAGGCTCCAGCACAGATTTGAGCTGCTGCTATTTTAGCTGTTGTAAGTGCACATGCCTGTATGTGTGGATGTGCCACATGGGACACATTTTACTGGCCAGGCAATGGTTTTATGAGATTTGGCAAATAGCATTTTAAGTAGGGTTTAATCACAGCACTGTATTTTTCAGTAAAACACAGTCATAATTTTTATTCAGAAAATTCAGGTACACTATTAAATACCCTGCAAGTTGGATTTGTCAGGTATGATCTTGCTATTATCAGCCATGTTAAAAAAAATAAATAAATACATATATATATATATATACACACACACATATATATATGGAAGTAAAGAGTAAGGATTTATATTCTATTTAAATGAAACACATACTGCTGATGTGTTTTACCTTCCTGGTGCTTGTACTAATCCACTGGAATTATACTTGCTAACTGGCTCTGGGCTAGTCAAAGCATCTTTTGAAATAGCATGTCATTGACTGTTGAAATGAAGCCGTTGCAAGGTTTGCACAGCCATATTTCCTAAGAATTACATTTTATTTTGAGGATTATATTTGTGAGATCTCAGGAAGGAGGAAGAGATGTTGCAATGATATAGGTAATCCAATCTTAAGAGTTACTTCCAACTTGGTCTTGGAAAAAAAACACATTTCTCCACCCATGCATTGTATAAATATATGATACATCAATATTTTAATTGATTATCACACACCTAGAAGCAGGGTCTGAAATATGGGGAGGCTTGAGGGGGATGAAGCCTCCCATAAGAGGCAAGAGGCCCCCAGTCCACCCCGTGCCTTTTTAAGCATCTTAGGTGGCAGCTTCTTTGGGCTTTTGGCTGCCACCACCACAGACCCCTCCCGTCCTACCCCCCTCCCCCCACAAGAGTTGGATTGTAATTTGAATACTGCCTAGAAGCAGTATGGGATACATTTAGATCCATTAAAGTGTCTGCTTACAAACAGTTAGTAATTATCCATGCATAGTGAACAACTATAATTTACAGTTTATAATGAACTAGTTTCATAGATGCTAGGGTCATATTCATAGATGTAGATATTAATATTCTGAAACTTTATTAAAATTAATATATTGAACCATCTGATATAAAATTATTCATATAATTCTTCATATAACTCTTCAGATAAGTCTTCATGTCTCAGGATTATTGCTTGATTATGTTCTAAACTGAAAATGTAGTTTCATTGATTAACCTACAAGTAATTTTTAAAAAGCATTTTCAGACAGAAGTATAACTAGAAAAAGGAAAGCATATGTGTGACTAAATAAGCCCTAGGATCCTACTTTCTCCATTTTCATCTTTCTGTCTCTCTACATTTTAATTCTCTTTTAGTCTTTTATTTCCTTTCCTTTTTTTTCCTTACCCTCACCTTTCTTCTGCCCAGGTCCTTCATCATCTACTTATTTCTAGTCTCTCCTCATTTTTTCCTATTGCATGGAGGAAATAAAATAACGCACAACCCATCTCCCACACTTTTATATTACTTATAGAATAATGTTATATGAATACATGCTGGTAATTCCTTGTTGTGATGCAAGTGTATATTTGGGGATAGTAGGGGAGCATCTGATTCTCCGGACACAACATGTCCTTAATGAAAAAAACTTAACAGACAAAGACAATTTTTAACTGGCATGGATTTTACAAGTTTTCTTTTTCCTCTATAAGATACAAGTAAACAACTCCAATTAGAATTTAACTCAGCAACCCTCCCTTATTCCTGATCCTATAAAAATCAATAAAAATAGATGTAACTTCATCACTCAGTGAAAATACCAAAGCAACATTTCTTGCATTTGTTTCAAAGAAGAATTCCACTCTTAAAAGGGTCTACATATGAAGACAACTCCTTACTCATCAGATTGGATCCCTGTACACATTTGGAATCCTGCCTCTGCTGACTTTATTAAAGTCATTGCACTTTGATTCTGCTAATCCTGCAGAGAAAATGCAGCTCTGGGACAGTGAGTTGGATGTTATTTTGGTTCATGCATCATTAGCATTATTAATGAAGCTAAAGATTTTCAAGACAGGCTAACTGAATTAGACACCCAATTCCCACTGAAATTTGAAGACAGGTGGATGCCAAACTTCCTTTCAGTTCTTTTGAAAATCCCGGTATTAGCTTCAATTGTAAAATCTTGTTGGTGCATGATCCTGAAAAGCTCCTTTGTGACTCCAGGCTGATATTGCAGTTTCATATTTAACAGAAACTAAGCAAACAAACAAGCAAACAGAAAATATAAGTCCCCACACAATAGGTAGGTTTGACTTGCAAATCATGAGGAGAATAAGCATAATATCCCACAATACTCTTTTAGAAAATTGGTTATCAGATCAGAAACGTGTTTCAATTATTGTTGTTTCCGATACTGATGCCTCATTTTAACCATGTAGAATCTCCTGTTTACAATTATACTCATAGAAAAGATAAAAAGCATATTTACTAAGCTCCCACCCATTCATTCTATAAAATAAAACACCTGCAAGAAGCCCTCGGGAAGCTGTGACATCATCAAGGTCAACACACTATGAATCACGAATCAATAGTGTCACAGAGCCATTATAAACCTGATACTACTTGTTAGAGAAAAGCATTGGCAGTGTCTTTATTGTTTTGAAACACATTGGTTCTACCATACACTGCATTTGTACAATATAAGGCATTTCCGTACATGCCAATTCTGATTTATGAGCATAGACTTTTGAATATAAATGTTTATTACAGTAATCAAGTTCACATTCTGTTGCTAAAAAGATAAGATATGTAAAAAATAGATCGCAGTCTTTGACAAAATGTTTCTGAATATGCTTCTCTCTTTAGAAGTTATCTGTAATTGCAACGTGTTTCTTGCAATATCAATAAGCACTGTGCAACCAATCAAAAACAGTCAAAAGATCCTTCTGAGCCTAGCATCTCACAGAGGTAGCGCGGTTAAGGCAAGCCAGGTTCTATAATGGCATCGTACACAAAGGAGTGGTATGGGATGCAGCTACCTTTGACTTCCCAGTCCAAATGACCAATTACCTCCTAACAACTGGATCAACTAGGGGTTCAACTTCACACCTCTGTAGCTATGGCAAGATTTCTTAACTACTCTCCTGTTCCTTAAACAAAGTGAAGCCTTTGTGCAGCCAAGGCCATCCCTAAGGGAGGGGTGAATTGGGGCAACCACCCTGGGCCCCGCGATTTGGGGGCCCCCCGCAGACCTGGGTGGAGTGGCTGTGGTGACTCTGTACTGCAGCCGCCAGCTTTGTGTCCAGCCACTCGCTACTCCCTGCCCCCCTGCTGCCACCATTGCTGATGGCAGCGGAAGCTTCTTTGGGTTTGGGGTGCATGGGATCAGAGCAGGGGCAGGGCCCTGCATGGGCTGATTTGCCCCAGGCCCCACACCCTGCTTGGGTCAGCTCTGTGTACAGCCTTAGGTCTGTGTATCATGTATGGGTTTGAACAGGATTATTCTGAATCTGTTATTCAGTGGGAAAGGTACTCAACATACATGCAAATAATTTCATAGTCACTTCCTATTTTCAGGTGTGATTCAAAAAGAGACTAAAGTAGCAAAAAACTCAAGCACCTTTTAATGGCTGGAGTGGAGGAGTTGTGCCACTTTCCTCTCATCAGAATGTTTTAACCCTAGGATTTTCACTGGCTTATACCACTTGAATATACCTTTAATATCCTGTGAAGTCTCCTCAACTGAGGGAGTTGCAGAGGCACAACCCAGAAAGCAAGTGGATTTAGTGAAATGTTATGGCTATATCCCCAGTCCTTCACAATAATATGCTCAGCACATACTCGGAGGAAAATTCAGTCATCCCACAGCAAAGACCTATTAGGGTTTTATAGCACCAATGGTTAATTCAGTAATGTGACACAAAATATAAGAAGACTGATAGTAGCTCTGTTATCGAAATGAGACCTGGCAAAAAGACCTGGCAAATAGAAAAAGGGAGACAATTAATCAGTATCAAGTCCCATGCTTCAAATGTAATAGAGAATGAACAATAATAGCATATGGTGCAGTCCTTAGTAAGAATCCCAAACAAATATGAATTTGTTCTGTCATAAACCAAGCCAAAAAGAAACCAAGTCAGTGTCACTGATATATTCCTTCAAAAGTGGTTTAAATTGGTTGTGTGATAGAGGTCAAACCACTCTCTAGTTGTCTGTGATTTTAAAGGCACCCTGAATATAGACAATAAAGACAAACTCAAGGCTAACACAAGCAGTATCCTTGTCAAGATCGCAGGATATAGTTGAATAATTGGGAGCTATTTGCCAGGCCTCATACTGAATTTCTTATGGGCTCAAGATCTTCCAGCATTGTAGAGGTTACCAACTCTTCTCTGTCCAATACTAGAAGCAACTTCATAAATTCTTTTAACTAGATATTGTATACAAGCCTGATTTCTATTTATAAAACAATATAATCTATTAATATTGTATGTTTCCCAATGCTGGACACTTACTTTAGGAGCCTGATTCATATCATTACATTTTAAAATGCTCTGCAGTTTTACAGCAAGATGACTGCATGATTTTTTGTGTGTACCATTTATAGGTATGAGTCAAAATGTGTGTTACCTTATCACTGCAAAATTCCAATCTTCATTAAAAAAAAAATAAAAACTACTCGCCTATCATGAGAGGAACTATTATTGAAGATAACATTTTCCTCCTTACCAAACAACAACAAAAAGAAAAAAAAAATGTTTTGGTGTTTTTTAAAGATGCCATTATTTTATCTTTAAGACAGTCATCACAAAGTGTGTGGGGAAAAGAAAAGAACCTATCTACCTTTCGCCAAATAGCATAGTAGTTATGGCACCTGGCCAGGAAGTAGGAGTTGTTGGGTATGGAATTCTCTCATCCTCCAGTGAATTAAATAGATATATATCTCCCTGTCTTAAAAAGTGCCCAGCAAAGTGCCCTTTCCTGTTGAAGCTGGGTCACCATTGGAAAGGAATGCAAAAACCCTAAGGTCAGAAAAGAGCAAGTAAGAAGTAGCCCAAATCTGCAGCCCTGGGAAGAGGCCTGGTGATTAAGACACTTGCCTGCAAAGTGGGAGATATGGGTTAAAATCCCTCTGGCTGAATGGGGTCTTCCACTTCCAGGAAGTGTCCTAACCATTAGACTACTCAGTGAAAATAGTCAGGGATGACCTAGTTTGGGAATTGTTGGAGGGGCTGGACTTGTTTAAATCAGTAGGTCCAGATGCTCTTCACCCAAGGGTGCTGAGGGAATTGGCGGGGGTCATAGAGGGGCCCCGGCATGGCTTTATGAGTGTTTGTGAGGCTCTGGCCAGGTACCAAAGGATTGGAAAAGGGCCACTGTGGTCCTCATTTACAAGAAGGGGAGAAAGGAGGACCCAGGTAAGTATAGGCCAGTCAGTCTCACCTCAGTCCTTGGGAAGACCTTTGAGAAAATTATCAAGGAGCACATCTGCAAGGGCCCAGCAGGGGAGGTAATGCTTAGGGGCAACCAACATGGGTTCATTGAGGGCAGATCCTTCCTGATTAACCTAGTTTCCTTTTATGATCAGGTCACAAAGTCCCTGGACAAGGGTGTTGAGGTGGATGTCATCTTCCTGGACTTTAAAAAGGCCTTTGACACTGTTTCCCACCACATTCTCACAAAAAAAAAAACAAAAAACAACTAGGTGACTGCAGCATTGATGCCTGCACAGTCAGATGGATGGCAAATTGGCTGGATGGTCATGCCCAGAGAGTGGTGGTGGATGGGTCATTTTTGACCTGGAGGGATATGGGCAGTGGAGTCCCTCAGGACTCGGTCCTGGGGCCTGTAGTGTTCAACATATTTATCAGCAATCTGGATGTGGGTGTGAAAAGCACGCTGTCCAGATTCACTCACGACACCAAGATGTGGGGCAAGGTGGGCACGCTGGAGGGGAGAGACAGAATCCAGCTAGATCTAGACAGGTTACAGAGGTGAGTGGATGAGAATACGATGGAATTCAACACAGACAAGTGCAGGGTGCTGCATCTACGGAGAAGGAACCAGCAACACACCTATAGGCTGGGGAACTCCCCTTTTGTCAAAACAGTGGCAGAAAGGGATCTTGGAGTAATTGTTGACTCCAGAATGAACATGAGCTGCTAATGCAAGGAAGCAGTCAGTTATGCTGGCCACACCTTGTTGTATATCTATAGATGCATGACAAGCAGGTCCAGGGAGGTGATCCTTCCCCTCTATATGACATTGGTCAGGCCGCAGCTGGACAACTGCATCCAATTCTGGGCGCCACACTTCAAGAGGGATGTGGCTAGCATGGAGAGGGTCCAGAGGAGAGCCACTCACATGGTCAAAGGGCAGCAGGGAGAGGCTAAAGGGCCTGAACCTATTCAGTCTCCACAAGAGAAGGCTGAGAGGGGATCTGGTGACCATTTACAAACTCACCAGGGGGGAACAGCAGGAATTAGGTGAGGCTTTGTTCCCCTGGGCACCCTCTGTTCCCCCAGGCACCACTGGGGATTACTAGGAATAACGGCCACGAATTGTTAGAGAGAAGGTTCAGGCTGGCCATCAGGAGGCATTACTTAAATTTAGGGCTGCCAGGCTCTGGAATGCACTCCCAAAGGAAGTGGTACTCTCTTCTACCTTAGGGGTCTTCAAGAGGAGGCTGGACAGATATTTGGCTGGGGTGTTATGACCCCGCACTTGTTCCTGCCTGGGGCAGGGGGTTGGACCTGATGATCTGTTTAGGTCCCTTCCGACCCTAAGCACTATGAAACTATGAAAAAGATGAGTGGATCCTCGTTCTTCTGAAATGGTGGAGGCATGTAATTTGCAGCCAAGTCATATGCTTGAGAGGCAGGAGTTCGTTACATACCTGACATTTTCTGTGTGTTGCCTGTGGTTACCTCTGTGTGTTCTGCAGATGCACATGATTGCTTCTGGAGAGAATTGGATAGCTGTGAATACAGTTGCTCCACGTGGAATACAATTGCTCTCCTAGGGCAAGAAGGGCATTTTTTGCCTGAAGAGTTGAAGAGGCATTGCCGTCTAAAAAGTTAATTGGATTTGGGCCTTTATGTTTACTATACCTAGCAGAATGTCACTCCAATCCTGATTGGGCCTCTGAGAGTAACCATAATCAATACAATTGCCTCTAAGTGAATGGAATGGACTATGTCCTCTGGTTTGTCAATAGTCATCTGCACATTATAATAAGAGATATGGGTTTAGAAACAAAAATACACTTGTGTTCATGGTGTAATGCAGAATTCTAACTTTATTTCACATTTAACAATTTGTTATTAGCAGCTATCTCCCTGTTCCTCATGCAAAGACAATCATACATCACTGACAGCACCATTTACAAAGAGAGCGTTTTGGTGGACTGTCTTGCCTGTGTACTGGTTTTTATGTTGAACCTCGAGACTTGCTTCCCCTGTGTCCTATTACTACAGTGGCAGACAGAAATACAGTTAAAACATGCACTGCTTATGGGAGAGCAGAGCCCTTCACCTCGGAATGTACTTGTCTTCTGAATTCAAAATAGTCAGGATGTCCATCTGCCAAAGAATGGAAAGGCAACCTAAGCTGAAGTAGTATTCAGCTTTGTCTTGACGTCTGATGACAGAGTGTTGTTTTAGAATAAAAATCTGACAAGAGTTTAAGTGACTAAGGCCCCTAGTAGACATTATACTTAAAGCATGTCTGAACTGTTAATCATGCCATTAACTAGTAACCCTGCCACAAATTCATGGAATTAATGGTGCAACAAAATGGGAAACTAGCAACAAAAATATTCCACAAAATGCAGCTAATATTTTTTTTGTGGATGGTATCCATCATATTTTAAATTAAACATATAATAGGATTGCCCTGCCATGCAGCCTGATACCATCTGCATGGTAGGATTTAGTTGACAGCTCCCCCTGTGTCGGCTGGCTGACAATGACGTAGTGTAGCCCCAAGCTTTTTCCAAGGTGTCCACTCAATGGAAACTTAGCAGCTGGGCTGGGGTGCTGAGTTACAGGGAGCCACAGGGCTCACCGTGATCCTGAATCATGTTTGCCTTATGCTACCTTACCCACAGAAGCTGAGCAAGGCACTTGACACAATCTGGACACAGAGCATGGGAATTGGGAGAGGTTCCCTGATTCTGGGATCTGGGAAAGATTCCAAAATCCTGAGATTTTCATGCTCTGAGACCTTAAAACACATGTTTATAGTGAAGCTGTGCACACAGTTTTCTGCTATTCCTGGTACATGGGGATGCTGGGATCAGGTAACCCTCTCCCTGGAGTCCCAACATGCCAAGACATTAAAAACTGTAAGTGTAGCTTGGCTGCACATGAGGTTTTCTGAACCTCCAGTGCACAGGGGTCAGGGTCCCAGAGCTAGGATTGAAAAATCAGTTTTGAACCAGCTCTCACATGATTTCAGGGCTTCACTGGACTGCATTGCAGTCTTAAACCAGCTCCCTTGTGACCCTGGTGCTGCATTGGACCACACTGGTTCATGTCCATGATCCTAGGCTTCCCCTGCACTGGCAAGTAACAAGAGCACAATTGGGATATGAACCCTGCTCCCAAAATTGCATGTCCTGCTATGTACATGTGATATGTCAGGAGGCATGATTGTTGGGACTGTGGATCCGATCCCACCATGCCATTAAATGAAAATGCATCAAGGGCTTAAGGAAGCAAATTCTCATTGTCAGATATGGTTTTGGTTTTTATGAAAAAAAAAACATGGGGGATTTTGAAATTTTAGCAAATATCTCTAGTTTCAGAAAACATTAAGTCTCAGTTTTATTCATCCTTATCTATAAACAATTAGTAATTGCCATTTTCATTTCATTCCTTTTCCCATGCTGCTTTCTGTTCTGTTTTATATTTATTGGTCATCTGTGCTTTATATAATATTTAAAAGGAAGACCATAAAAGGGAAGCTGGGATAATGCTTGAATACCATAGGAGATTCAGATAAATAATATACTGGAAATAATGTTTTGCACTGCTATGAAAATAGGTATAATTCTTTGAAGACTGTAAGGGTTTGAAAAAAACTTGTGAGGTAATTAGCTTCAACCATGTTAACTAGTTTTGATCACTCAGAAACCAGAGTCAATTCTATTCTGTGAGTGAAAATAAACAAGCTGAAATGGGACAACTTGAATGTATTAACGTTTCCCTAAACAACTACTAAATGTTCAAAAAACATCAGACCAAGAAGGCAATCATAATACCTATTCGATAACATATGTCACCATATTGGCAGATTTTTTAAATGAATGAGTTGGGAATTCAGATACAGCTGTGGCCACATTTTGGTTCAAATTAAATATTTAATTGGGCAATTAGGTCTGCACAAGGAAAATAAAATGGAAAGACCTTGAGTTAAATCTTCCAATAAAGCTTTATGACTTCTTCCATATGTTTATCTCACTACATACAAAAATTGCACTTGCTTACCAATATTAGGATATTTCTCTAATTAGTTTAGTTAAGTGCACTGAAACATATGAACATATATAAACGCTATACTAGCAACAAGAGAACAGAGATATTGAAATCAATGCATGCTGGGGTATCTCTGTTGACCTTAGTTTTAATAAAGGATTACTTGGACTATTGTATTCATACTTTAAATATTAAAAATAGATTCCTACTTTGATGGCATGTGTACATGTGCATTTTCAGTAAGCAGTTTTTAGACCGGAATCTACATGTGTAGGCATTACAGCAAAGTAACGCTGTGTGTGCACTGACTTTGGAGTAAAATTACTTCCAAGTCAGTCTACACAAACAGGGTTACTGCACAGTAAGGCATCTACACGTGCCTTGCTGAACAGTAACTACTTGGGAGTAAATTTGCTACCTGCATAATGCTGAGTCGGCGTAAGTCGCCATTGTTACTGTGCAGTATGGGCACACACATGTAGGCACACCCATACTGTGCAGTAATTTTCAGTTACCGTGCAGTAACCTACGTTGTAGGAAAACCCCCAAGTTTTTCTTTTTTTTTTTTTACTTAGAAATATGACATCCCCTTTTCCCCATCAATTCTGCCTTTTTCTCTCCCCTCCTTTATTCCCTATGGGTGTATATATAAGTAGTTATAAATTAAGTTGAAACCCTGTGTACATATTTCTCTTTTTATAGTAACCATGAGCTATTGTAATAGTGTTTTGCTGTGTGTGTTGGATTACTGTAATGTATTACACCATACGGTTATTGTGTCTTAAGTGTCTCTATGTTAACATTGTATGGTTTAAGCCTGCAATGTGGGTTGGCATGAGTGATGTCAAGTATCCATTTTGTGTGTCAGGTTCCCATCTTGTTTCCATCTTGTCCCCATGCCCTGTTGTGCAAATATGTTGCAATTATGACTCATGTTTAAGTCTCTTAACCTCTCCCATGTAAATTGGTTTTCTTTGAATGCCTGAAGCAAAAGAATGAATGGATGAGTGAAGCACAATGATACCAGGACCCCCTACTAAATCACCCCACCATCAAAACCAATACCTGAACCAATGAGTCAGCCATTGGAACCACCCTCCGCATTCAAGAAACAAAAGCTGAGGCAACCTGCCATTGTGCCAAGGCTGCACATGCTCAGGATGAACATCTGGAACCCTCTGGAACAGGGCTGACATTGCCTGCACATGCCCTCCCCATAGGAGATCATAGGTAGTCTGCCTCATAAAAATGGGTAGTGAAGACTGACTCCTTGGGACACCCTCTCCATCTGGACCAGCACCATGCCACACCATCTATCCACCCAGAGGCCCTGCCAGTGACCCCCACTCCAAACAACACCTTGCTGGAGAAGACCCCAACTGGTGTGTGAGTGTGTGTGGGAGTGCTTGTGTGAGTGTGTGTAGGAACTAAGCTGTACAGTACAGTGTTCATTTAATAAAACTCTTATTTGGACCCCTGATTTGGGTTTTGCTTTACTATAGTTCTGGCCCTGCTCCAATCTCTGCTCCTCACCCCTCTAACTTCTGTCTCATTTCTCACCCTCCTGCTTCTGGCTCACCACCACCTCCAACACCTGTCCTATGCTCCTGTGGCTCCAGCCATCCTGAGCTCCTCTCTTCCTGCAAACCCCTGTTTCTTTGCTATTGCCTTACCCACACGGCTTTTTCCCCTGATCTCTACCATTGTCTTTGCCTTATTTCCACTGCCTTTTTTCCTGATCTCTGCCACTTGCTCTTTAGTTACCAAGCACCCCAAGCATAGGTACCACAGCCACCCACCAACACATACACACTGTCACCTGAGTCAGTGTTTAACCTGTGTGTATATGTATATGTATGCGTGTATTGTGTATGATTTCATGTCATTATCATTAGAGTGTGTATGTGCCTGAACTGGTGATAGGTATGCATGTGCCTAGGCTGGTAATCTTTGATGTGTATGTGCCTGAGTTGGCTGTGTGTGTGTGTGTGTGTGTGTGTGTGTGTGTGTGTATCTTTTTTTTGTGTGTGTGTATACATACAATTGTGTCACATCTTCCTGTCTAACAGCGCAATTTTGAGATCCTGAGAGTTGGCCAGGTCCTACAAGACAACAATGTTACTATGCAGTAATTGTGCACATGTAGATGAACCCTGATATAATTAAAATAATAATTATGAGCTTCTGAATAATAAACAACAACACTGAAATGAATCCTAAATGGGAAAGTTCATAATTGCCTAAGCCACTAAAATATTATATTGTTGCAGGTATAAGCCAATCTTATTCTCCCTCAAAAAGGACCATAAGAATCAATCAACTTATATGCAGGGCTTCCTGCATATGCAGAACTGTAATTTGAGCCCAACCTATTCATAAGGGCCTATCTATAAATACTTTTAAGCAATTTAGCTAAAAATATTTGCCTTAGTATGTGCAGACAAGAAAAGAACATTTGGGGTTGAAAACAATATAGTGAGCTTTGTGGAACAAGGATGCTTTCTTTTATTTATTTATTTATTTATTTTAGCATATGTAATCATTTGGGTCCTTTTCATGGTTTTGTGATTCTACTGTGGGCTTTTGTAAGGTCAATTGAAGTTCAAGGACTTTATCTGCTGTTATTGACTTTTATTTTAGAAGAAAAAGATGCTTTTCCTAAAACTGATCTTAAAAATGTGGGGTTTCCTTATAATCAGAACAACACAGTATGTGCCTGCATGCTCATGTGCATGTGTATTTATTTTTTGACAGAAGGTTATGCCAACTCAGAACAAAAAGTACATGTATTTTAATAAAGTCATTTGAGGAGACACATTGGATGTTGCAAGTGGATTTGTGTAATTTGGCTCCACTGTTACCAACAACCTGTCACTTGAGGCTGACTGAATACCCATATTGTCAAAGCACAAGATGTCATGAGCACAATGAGCAAACAAGTATGGAACAACAGCAAAATAACAGCTAAGACCAAGGTCAAAGTATATCATGCTTGCATCATCAACACCCTGTTATATGGCAACCAATCTGGGACCACATACTCTGCGCAAGAAATGCATCTCAACAGGTTCCACTTATGTGTTCATCACATTCTGAAATTTCCTGGTGAGATGGAGTTCCTATGCTGAGATCTTGGAACATGCCAACATTTTGACCATCCATTCTCTTCTCATTCAATGTTGACTTAGATGACTTGGTCATATTCACAGGCTGGATGATGGCCATAAACCTGAGGATCTGTTGTATGGAAAACTCTACAGGAAGAAGACCAGTAGGTGTCCTTATCTCTCTTTTTCAAAGATGTTTGTGAGAGAGATATAATGGCAATGAACAATGAGTCACATGACTAGAAAAAAGATTGATGAGGATCAAAGCACTTGGAATGTCTATGAAGCATGCTTTGGAGGAAAGACTTTTGAGGAAAGAAGAGTCCAACATGCAGAGGAAAGAAGAAACCTCTGAAAGAACCATGCACTACATTCAGAACTGTTAGATCTGAAATTCACATGTGATAAGTGCAGAAGGGGTTGTCATTCAAGGATCAGGCTATACAGCCAGATGTTCAATGAGCTGATGCCTTACTCAGAGCAAATCTATTGTCTTGCAAGACAGATGGCTATTATTTCAGGTGACTTGCTGATCAACTCCAAACTGTAGCAGTTATGGTTAATCACTTTGGTTCATCTACAAAATAACTTAGTATGTATTCTCATTAGAATTTATCAGTGTCACATTGCTATGCGATACCTTTTCCCACAGTGGCTTTTCTGAAACTTCTGTTTAATAGTAATTGGGTAAACAGCAGTAGGAAAGTTTCTGCCCCTTTGCATACAGTGGACACCGCCAGATCTAAGGGCATCCTTCCTTCCAAGGTAGCTTCCAACTCTCTGAATTATCATCCCTTTGATTTGTATTATTCCTTCCTCCTCATCCCACATATCTTCCCTTCCTGGATGTTCAGGAAGCCATCTTCAGAAGGAAAGGACACTGGGAAATACTTTATCTATGGCCTGGGGTTTGGAAAACATTTCTGAAAGTGAAAGATGCATGTTTGGGGGGGTACAGGGGGTGGGGGGAGGGGAGGATCCTGAGAGGATACAGTTGTGTTTTCCCACCCAACTTACACAGAGCAGTGCAAAGTCAATACTATTTCATGTTAAGGAGCCTAGAACCTTGCTCTCTTGCTGCTTGGGGGATTGCTCTAACCAGTGGACTAAGTGGCTAAAAGGTGTGACAGCTCACTTCTGCAGCAGATACACACACATTCTGGGTGAAACTATTTCCCACATGGAAATTGAATCCAAATGTTGCACAATTGCCCAAAATATCACATACTTGGTTCACAAGTTCCACATAGGCTAGGAAAGGTATAGAGAATTTAGTGCCCAGTGTCCTAACCAAGTTTCTGTTCAGGTTGCAGTTTCCATACCTGCATTCCTCTATCACTTTTCATTGGGTACTATGAGCTAAATCTTCACTTTTTGTCCAAGTGTGCAGTACACTGCCAAAAAGATGCTATATTCTACTTTACCACTCCAGAGGCAGCAGTATTTTAGTTGTAAGAAAAGCTATTGTTTTATACCTTTTTGCTTTTAATTCCTTTAGGGTAAACAGCACAATGTAAGATCCTTTCAGACAGATCTTTAAGCAGTGTTAATTAACCTAGCTCCGTAAAAATAACAAAAGCAGAAAGCTGGTATAAATGTACAAAATGTCTGTCTCAGTACAATCACCTGAATTTAGGATTGATGACTTCTAGGAGCACACAGAAGCTCAGAATGATGGCCAGGTGAGAAGCTAACACAACATCTGAATTAGAATTGTCTTGAGTCAATGTCTCACTCCTACGTATCCTTCACTCGAATGTTAGGAATGGTGGTCTGCATCCAAATTTGCCTGTAGCTGTGACAACAATAGAAAAAATACAGCTAAAGGCAAAACATAAGTTTAATGGAATTGTTGAAAACCCTGATTTATTTACTTATTAGTTTTTCATATTTAAACAGACATAAAAATATGTGTTGTCAGTTTAGCTATAGGTCCTTCGACAGCTAAATCAGACATTATCTTTTATTGGCATAGTAGATAGACAAATTATCCTCATTTTTTTTTCTGATTATTCACTACATTTCTGCCATTTGAAAGTCATTTACTTCCAATATGCTAAATCTGCTGCTATAGTTTAGAGAAACCACTCTTTCAGGTATGTATCTAAATATTAGCACATTGGTAACATATGATTAGGACAAAGGAAAACACCAAAGATCCAGCCTCAACAAGATTAATTACAGGAATGGAAATTCTGGACTAGCAGAAGACTCTGAACTGTGGAATCATAAAAGTGATTGATCCTTCTTGGTGGGAAATATTAGGTTGTTGTTGAACCTTGAAATCTGTGGGCGTTTCCAGACAAGTGTGCACATGAGGCATGTGGCACCACAGATTTGTCTGCACGTGCCACACATGCGGGTGTACCCTGTGCCACTAATTTGAAATCCCGGTGACAAAAAACCCCACACTAAAAAAACAGGGAAGCACACATGGCAGCAGTGCATGCCACCTGAAACTTGAGTCTAGCCAACCAGAGCCACACTACAGTTGTTGGCCAGGCTTCCAGCTGCAGGATCACCATGGCTGCCGCCCCCAGAAGCCCTCAGGACCCCAGGTAAGGCTGCTGAGGCTAGCACCTGGGTTGCCCCCAGACTCTCCCTACCCCCCACCAGAGTGTATATGCATGGGAGTTCCCCAGAGACAAGTAGCCACTGCTATTTGTCCCCAAGGAAATGCATGTTCCCGCTCATGGGGATGTGCCCTGTGAGGTTAACTATGCTGGTCTATAGTTCCTTAGGAATGGAGCTCCAGCATTTATTGTTGCACTTTGCAAAGGACAACTCATAAAGATGACTATATTTTAGTTCTAGCTTACCTTATAAGGTATTTTTCATGTCATGAAGTTGCATTCAAGAAGAATGCTTTTATGGTTTGATTTATTTGTATAAAATATTAATGAAGCTAAAAAGTCACATTGAAATATCTTGTTTACAACAAGACTGGTGATAGCATACAAGGAATAGATTTTTTAAAGCATAGAAAGAATTAGAGTTTATAAACATGTAACACTAGCATTCAAGCATAGAGGCAAGTAATAATACACATGCAAATTAATATTGGACAGCCAAAGATGAGTAAGAATTAAGATTTAAGATAATTCCAGATTTCTGGTGGGAGTTTGTTATTAAAGAAATATTTTTTCCATTCAAGTTTATGACATTATATTGTTGATCTTTAAAGTTGTTGTACTTTAATATTCATTATGGCATTTTGTTCTAATTTATTATTTCTAATTATTGTCAGAATGGCAGAGACAAAGAAAAATCAATAAAACACGAATATGATTTTTTTAAAGAAGCTTAATAATCAACAGAAAACTAACAAACAGACTGCTAGCAGTATATTTTAGATGTCATATGATTATTAACTATTTGACACTGTTACATTGTTTCAAAACAAAGAGCTGCTTGCTGTGATTTTTGGGAGGGGGAGAGATTTTTTATTTTCTTTTTTAACAATTTCCGCCCCCCCAAAACCAAGTTTAACTCACTATGCAAAAGTTACAACTTATTTGACAAGTTATCTCATGAATTCTAGAAGTCTTACAAGTTCTTGCACTGAAAAATTGTGGTAATAATATATTTATTTTTATTAACAAAGTCAAGGACCAGGACCCATTATGCTAAGAGTTTAAAAAAAATCAGAATACAAAGGAAGTTCCTGTTGCCAACTAAAATAGTATCATTATTTCCCCTATTCAATCATCTATATTTTAGTTAATTAGTGAAACTATGCACAAATACTTACATAAATATTTTAGATCTGTAAGGAACTCTGTTCCTTGGCTGTGAGCAGATGGATACAAATGTTTTGATGTCAGTACATTAGTCAGGGTCAAGATGTACCAAGTGAAATGGGTAGGATAATTTTTATTCATAGTTATGATCCTAGAGACAATAAGATATAGAGAGTAGATAACATTAGTAATCGTTTACCTTATTTAAAAACAAAATAGTTGTCTAAGCTAAATTCTAAAGGAGTGCACAGTATTCTAATAAGGAACAGAAACAGGAAACACACACTATGAGCAGTCAAATTACTGTCTGATGTAATATTATAATGTTACCAGAACTAAAGCTTGCATGCGTTCTTCACTTATTTTCCCCCACAAACTCTGTAGTAAATTAATACTGCTGCAGATTATGGAGTATCAAATCAGTCACATATAGCTGGATTATAAGGAAAACTCACAAGCAAGCACCCCTCTTGCCACCCTGAAAGAACGAAAATCTTTCACTTAAATGTCCAGGATGAAGCTGAATGTTTTGAAGTGTGCCTTGGGAGTTGGTTTTCTGCTCTGCATGTGCAGAAATGCAGAAAGAGTAAGATCTAAGGAGACAGCTCACACTGACCAAAAGGATTCCAACTGGGAAGATGAGGAAAGCACACTGACAGGGCCAACCATCCATGACACAAAATGCAGGGCCAATTTTTTAAAAGAGAAAATATCACATTTTCTATATAAACTGTTCTAACTGGAGGGTAAACGAAGATGATGGCAGTTAACAAGCTTCAGAAAAATTCTGAATAATGGATTATATGGTTTTATGGCATAAGACTTTCTGTTACAAACCTCTATCCTGCAAATTTGCTCCCAATGGGCACACATTCAAATGTGTGCAGGGGCCCAGTTTAATGCACCTGAATTTTCTGCGCAGAAAATTCAGGCACATTAATTCAATATGTTGGCATTCCCACTGTCTCTCTTGCTATTAACTGGCTCCCCAGAGCAGATCTCTATCCCTTTAATATAAACATCACCTGAAATTATTCATATCCCTAATTTCTGGGAGTAATGTGTGATTTATAGCACATTTGCAACAATTCAAGTCAGTATTTGTTATTTAAAATGTAAGTATTCTGTGCAATACACATAGACCAGGTGGTTCACTTATTTTTCCCAACTGGATGAGCATAACTTAAAACCAGTGCTAATATTGTTAATATCTATATTAAAGAAATAAAATATCAATTTTAATGATATTTTCCAATATCCAATGAGAAGAAGAAGAATCCTTTCATTTGTCACAGGCTACTCTGGCCTCCATTCTAGATGTCCCTATCTCACAGATTCACAGAAGTTTAGGGCTGGAAGTGACCTCATGAGATCATCAGATCCAGCCCCCCTTATCTGAGCAGGAAAACTGTTGGAGTCAAATAACCCCAGCAAGGTGTGCGTCCAGTCTCCTTTTTGAAGATCTCCAGTGTAAGTGACTGAACCACCCCCACTGGAAGTCTATTCCAGAGTCTGGTCACATAAACCATGAATAAGTTTTTCCTTATATTCAATCTGAAATCTTCTTCTAGGAGTTCATGACTGTTGCTCCTGGTTTTCCCCTGGGGCACTTCGGTGAATAGTTGTTCACCTAGCCCCTGATGCTCACCCCTGATATATTTGTAAGTTGCCACCAAATCCTCCCTAAATCTTCCCTTTTCTAGGCTGAAGAGCCCCATATCTATCAGCCTTTCCTCATATGGCTTGCTCTTCAGGCCTCTAATCATACGAGTGGCTCTTCTCTAGACTGTCTCAAGCTTCTCCACATCCTTCTTGAAGTGTGGCACCCAGACCTGGATGCAGTACTCCAGTTGTGGTGTCACCAGTGCTGAGCAGAGTGGGAGAATAACTTCTTTAGTTTTGCTTGAGATGCATCGGTTGATGCATCCCAGCATATGGTCTGCTCTAGTAACTGTAGCTTCTTACTGTTCGCTCACATTCATTTTATGGTCATTATGCCCTACACCTCCTTTTTGGACATGGCACCACCAAGCCTATAAGTTTGTTGCAGATCTTTCCTCCCCAGATGGAGCACTTTACACTTTTCAGTGTTGAACAGCATCTGGTTCTGGTCCGCCCATCTAATCTGTTTAGGTCTGCCTGGCTCATCATCTTACCCTGATGCGTGGGTGCACTCCGCGAAGTTTAATGTCATCAGTGAACTTTGCCAGTGTGCTTTTCACCCCCACATCCAGATCATTGATGAAGATGTTGAAAAGCACTGGTGCAAGTACCAAACCCTGGGGAACCCCACTAGCTACCTTCCACAAGGTCAAGACAGATCTGTCTGTTAATACTCACTAGGTCTGACCCCGTAGCCAGTTTCCCACCCATCTGACTATTGCACTGTTGAGCCCATAGTTCCCTAATTTTACCTTGAAAGCTTCATGGGACACCTAGTAAAAGGCCTTCCTAAAGTCCAAGTATATGATGTCAACCTCATCTCCCTTATCCAGGTGGTGAATAACCTGGTCATAGAAGGACATTTCCTTCTATCATGTCTAAGGTTAATTAGATATGACCTACCCATGACAAAACCATGCTGGCTGTCATTCAGAATTTTGCCTTCTACTAGCTTATCACATATGAGCTCCTTGAGAAAATTTTCAAGGATTTTTCCTGGGATTGAGGGTGGGCTGATCAGACTGTAGTTCCCTGGGTCCTCTCTCCTTCCACTCTTGAAGATGGGCACAACTCTGGCCCTCTTCCAGTCTTCTGGGACCTCTCCTGAGTGCCATAAATTCTCAAAGAGGTTTGCCAGTGGTCCTGCGATGACTTCAGCTAGTTCAATCAACACTCTTGGATGGAGTTCATCATTATAATTTCTATATGGTTGTAGCAAAATCAGAGAGTAAGAAGTTATTGAAACTCCACCTTAACAAAGTGCAGGCAGTTGAGTAATTCAAGCAGTAAATAGATAAGAATGGAATTCAACAGAGTGCCAAGAGACACTTCAAATCAGAGACTGATTGCAAAATAATATTACTTTTTATATCACTTTATCCCTATTATATAAATTACTTGACATTAATATATGTCATTAGTATGCATCAATAAAATGCTTAAAAAGAAGAGAAAAATGAACTGACACCTAGAGCCAAAACAGAGAGAAACAAAACACAACACAACACAACAAAAAATATTCTTAAAACCTATTAATATTTCATTTCATTTTTTTCAATTTATCAAGAGAACCTCAATCCAATTTTAAACTGTCCCACATATTAACAACACTAGTATGCTTGTTTCTCCAATTTTAGGCTTAGGTCTGCTATCCAGCTTAACTCTTCAGCTTCATTTAAAAACATCATGCAAATTTTAAGTTTCAGCTAAATTATTTGAGTAAAATCTTAACTTCTCTTAAAACTTTCTTAAACCAGGGTATCCAATGGATGCATTGATTCATACATGCCCTAACGTGGAGGCTATGAGAGGGTGCATGTACATGCGATGCAAAATCTGCAGAAGACTAATTCTACTGTGCATTAGTGTGGTGGGCAAAACCAGTGCTAATGTGCAGTAGAATTAGTCAACTGCATCACAAAAAAGCATGTCAGTGTTACTGTACAGTAGTGCCAATTACGGCACATTAAGTTAGTACCTGTTATTACTGGTATTAAACTTAATGCACCATAATTACAGCACATTAATGAATGTGTAGATGCTCCTAGAGGAGACAAAATCTTTAAGTTCTAGTTCTTCAGCAATCACTAAGAATAATGCTTTCTGGGCACCTGCTGAAGAGTGGCTTCATACTGGCCTCAGCAGAGTTAACTGCCTTAAAGGCAGCACATTTGGAGCATTCAGTATTTTGACAGTATTAAGCAGTTGCCACCATTTTATTCCACCAATAGCATATTGTAATTTTCTAACTTGAGAAGTCAATGACAACCAAATTCAAACAATGAGGCTGAAGTAGTGTTTGGATGTTTGCCCATTCTTTTTCCCCAATGACAGAGATGAGAAAATAATAAATATTGAGGGTGTAAGATTCATGTTAAGCTATTTTAAAATGTTTTAAAACTTTCTGGTTGGATGGACTCTTTAATATATTTAAACTTTCATTTTCTACTACATTGCAGAGACTTTAACATAAGCAGTATCTGGCCCTAATCTTGAAAGGTTTATGTATGTACTTCCCCTTATATGTTCTGAAAAATCCTCCTGAAGTCAACAGGACTATTCACTATGCAAATCTATAAAGTTGGGGCCTTAAATCTCATGGTTGATTAATTCCATTATGGATCCTTTCATAACTTGCCATGATATCAAATCCCTCTTTCGTGTGTGTGTGTGTGTGTATATATGTGTATTATATATTTTATATATATATATATACATATATATAATATCAAAGAGTCAATTAAATGTGATGCTTCACAGTGTTGTCGCTCTACCGTATACCTCTACTGCTATGTGTTGCCCAAGCATGGTCCACAGTGATGCTTTTCAATTAATCTAAACCAGACACAAGTATGCTTTGTTATTGAAATTTGTCCTACATTTTTGTAAAACTACACATCACTGAAGTCTTACCTCTCTGATAGAATCCCACTAATCACTAGACAGGAACAAAACTAAAATGTATGACAAAGGAGAGAGATCCAGTACTCTTATTCTAATCTTCTGTTGTTACTGGGCTCAAATAGGCTCCATAGAATTAGTATAATAAAATAAATCTTAGCGGCCAAGTGTCATGCCACCGCTTAGTCAGCAACCAACCTTGAGGGCACCCAAAGTGAGCCCTCCTCCCCTCAACTCACTTGCCACAACTTGGTGTTAATAGTATGCGGAGGGGCTCAGTGGTGTCAGTACGGAGGTCCCCCACTAGGGGTACTCAGCGGTTTAGATGTGGCTGACATTGGGGCTCCATCTCCCCTACACCCTGGCCACATGCCAACTGCTGGTGTTTTGGCATTGAAGGCACTTGCAACACTTCAGCTTGTCTGATCCTCCCATGGCTGATTGTTGTCCTGGCATCTACATCTCAATGGGTTGCTGCACCTGTCTATGTGGACTCTTGGGCCCTGCTTGGCCATTTGCCTACTCTTGGTACTCTGAGAGCTAGGCTCAGGGCTGACCCTAACTCAGGGCCCCTAGGTACCCTGGCCTTGTGGCCTACTGAACTCAGTCAAATGAAATAATACAAAAAAGAAAAAAAAAAAAAAGGCCTCTACCCTGGAGGGACTAGCTATTCCAGGCTCAATAAGCCCCTGTGAATGATTGCCCCTTTTCTCCCTACTTTGAGGGACAGCCCTAAATGGGGCTGGAGTTGTTGAATTCCCTTGGCTTCACTGGGGCTTTCCTGCCCTGGGCTACCAGGGTTCCTGTGGCTTGAGTGCCTCCCTGGCCTCATGCTCTGAGGCTTCTCCTGCCCCAGCCTTGGCTGGCCATGAGACAATTCCTCTCCCCCCTGTGCCGGCACTCTGAGTGCCTTTTAAATTCCCAGTGGTGGCACTTTGGCTGTCGTCATCAGCTGGGTACCACGTATGTTGATTGACAGGGATCTTTTAAATCGTTACAGCAGCACTGCACATTGCTGCAGCTTTGGCTCTCCCTGCCCTGAAGGTAAGTTTTCCTCTTTCCCCAGGACTCTCTACTCAGCCTCTTCTGGATCAGCCAGGGATCCTGTGGTACTCAGGGGGTGTGTACAGTCCCCATCATCACACCAAGACATGCCATTTCTGCCATGAAATGGCAATGAAAATGTTGGCTAAATTCCTAAAAAAATATTTGTGGTGAAATTCCATTTTGGCTATATGCAGGGATGGATTTCCCAAAGACACTTTTGAAAACCAGAAAGCAATTCTATAAGAAAACACATTAGTGTAACTATTACACACTAAAATGACCTGATGTACATTTTTCCACCAGGTACCAAACTAAATAGGGTTAAAGAAAAATAGACACCAAACAATTGTATCAGGTTGTATGCCCACAATTTATTACATTATTGAAATCTGTAAAAGTGAATGATTAAAAATGACAAAAAACTTTGAAAGAAAGTGGAAAATTTGATAGCCATTAAAAGTGCAAGGGAAATGAGATCTAATTCAAGAACTGAGCTTCGTGGAGAATAGAGTAACAGCTATTGCATTACTTTTTTTTTTTTCTATCTTCCTGATTACTGGAACCTTGTTCATCCCTTTAATTCTAAATATTCCCTTAGAAAATTCAGTATGTTAGCTTACTGTGGGGAAAAAAAAAAAAAAAATTTGTACTTTTGGGTGAATGTTTCTGGGTGGTATCAATATTGCATATACATCCCTAGTTACATTTTTATGGGTAACATGACATTCCTCATGCCATTTTCTTTAGACATACAGCAATACAGATCCTCTTGAGTGATCCCTTAGACATCCCTGGCATGTTAAGGTACATTAGCCATTTTTAAGTCTCATTAAGGGCACAGGTCTACATGTGTGTACCCTTACTGCACCTTAAGAATGACAATTTTAGGCTAACCATGCTTAAATTTGATACCTGTATAAAGGAGGTATCAAATGTAGGTGCGATTAGTTAACGTGCCTTAACCCACATGTAGATGCCTTAAGATGACTTAATGCTGTCTATATTCACTGAGCAGACCAGAGCCAAGCCCATGGGGTCCTGCACTGATGCTGGGCACTGTCAAGGTGAAGAAGTGGTAGTTGCTTTTTTCCAAGATGCAGATGCTGGAGCTGGAGCAATGGTGCCAACAGCAGCAGTACCTGTTGGTATGCTAACTGACTTGGGACTAAGTCAGCAGAGGGAGAAGAGGTGCAAGCGCTCCTGTCATACCACAAGGTAAAGGTCCCTCCCTGTGACTTCCTGCAGGGGAAAGGGGAAGCACAGTGCAGGCAGGGCCTTTGCTAGTG
The DNA here is from genome assembly GCF_000455745.1 of Alligator sinensis. Taxonomy (NCBI): domain Eukaryota; kingdom Metazoa; phylum Chordata; order Crocodylia; family Alligatoridae; genus Alligator; species Alligator sinensis. The sequence goes on from NW_005841830.1 coordinate 417,920, forward strand.
GCTCCACCATGCCTGTCCCTCAAGGCAGGTTTTCTGGATGGGCAATGCAGCCCTGCAAGGGTGAGATGCCTTGCTGTCCACCTGGGATTCAGGTGCCCTTAGAAGCCCTTACTGGGGCTCCTGCATGGGACAGCAGGCAGGCTGGGACTGTGTGACCCCAGTGCCTAACATGGCTTTCCCTGCTCCACTCACCTCCATCCTGGGCAAGCACCCAACCTCCCTGCAAGAGGCTCCCAGAGACAATGTGAACTCCTGGGGGCTCTGCACAGCTCAGCCAGGCAGTCTGGGTGCAACACAGGCAGAGGCTGGGCTGTGGATCAGGTGGGCCAGGGAA
>NW_005841830.1:418274-437066 GCF_000455745.1 Alligator sinensis
AAGAGATGATCCCCCCACCCATGTTGCATCTATCCTGCCCAGGCTGCGCTGTGCAGAGCCCTCAGGAGTTTATGCCACCTCTCCCATGGACAATATCCATCAGGAAGGCTTGGCTCTTGCCCAGGATGGAGGTGGATGGAGCAGGGAAAGTCATACCTGGGGCAAAAAGATGAAGTCCCAGCCCACCTTCTGTCCTGGGCAGGAGCCCCAGCATGGGCTTCTAAGAGTCCTGAATCCCAGGTGGGCAGCAAGGTGTCCCCCTGCTGCAGGGCTTTATTGACTGGCCAGCAAACCTGCACTGAGGAAGAGGTGTGGGGGAGCTGCTACCAAAGCCCCTTCCTGGGCTGCTCTGCCCCCTTCCCCTGAAGGGAGTTGCAGGTGTGGGGGCTCTCCCTTGTGTCTTCACAGGAACCCTTGAACCTCTTGCCTCCTCTGCTGACTTACTCCCAAGTCTGTCAGCACATTGACATACTGCTGCTGCCAGAATCACTGCTTCAGCTCCAGTGTCTGCACCTTGGAGAACAGCACCTGCCACTTCTTCATCTTGGCAGCACCCAGCAACAGCACAAGGCCCTGCAGACTCAGCTCCAGCCCACTCTCAGGAAGACAGGAAGATGGGAACATAGGGAGGGGGTTAGAGCCAGGGCCAAGCCAATCAAGTCCAGGGGGACTGGAGGCTCCCACCCCCTTGGCTAGGTGCACTGCCCAGCTATACTGCCATGGCCTTTGGGGGCCTGTCCAGGGTGCTGACCAGGCAAGGCTGCAAAGTTGTTCACCCAATGCACTGTGTTAAGGCACCTTAAGACATGCATGTGTCGATGCATGCCTGAATCACTTTAATGCACCTTATGCAAAGGTGCAAGTTTAGCCACACGTAAATTCATGTCTTGACATGCCCAGTGAGATACAGATCCTCTTGACCAATTTTTTTTCTCCTCAGGGATGTTTGTTCATATCCCTTCCTTCCAGTGTTTCTCATCCTCTTTTAGCTGGATACTGATGAGATAATTTTTATTCCAGCTCCAGTCAGACAGTTACCCAACATTTGGCTTGATGCAACTGGAAAACAACTTGTGGTTTCAAAGTATGTTGCATAGAATTAGTGCAAAAACCTTTATATTCTTGGTAAAATAAAAGTGAGCAGTTAACCATATCTGGCCCTAGCTCTCCAATGACAACTAAAATTAGATAATCCTACAAAAAATGTTTGCATAAATATTTACTGAAGATGCATTAACTTTAACTATATCCCCATGCCTTTTATATCTGCTTTCTGTGAATATTTAATTGGTAAAATTTTACTTCCATGAATGCTCACAATAAGCACATTTCTTGCTAGAAGGCTAAAAATTCACACTTAAAATGGTACTTTTATAGAAGATGAAACACAGCATAATAACTGGATCCCTATGTTTCTAGCTGGAGCCTTAGTATGGCGGTAATTATACAAGCTAGACAAGAATCTCAATGCATTCTTTGGGCGCGTCCACACATGCAAGCACGTGCGCTTGCAGCAACTTAAATAGAAGCGGTGCAAATTTGAACCAGGGCTTTTTGCCTCAGCGCACATGCTCAGACATGCACTTTGTTGTGGAGCAAATTGTGCCACTAGGGGCAAAATAACCCTGACTGGCTCCTCCCAGATTTTTAGCCAGGGGGACCTAGAGCCCGGGGCCAGCACCTGTGCTGTCCGCAGCAGTATGAAAAGCTGCCCTGGCAAGTAGCTTAGGACTACTCACTCTCAGGAGCTTCTGGGCACCAGCCAATTGGTACCTGGGGCACTACCCCTTGTGCCAGCTGGACTGCTGAAGCAGCCCTGAGAGTTCCCTGCACCCTCTACCCACTGCAGTAGTCTGGCAGTGGGGGCTGCTGCCTGGCTGTGACCTGCTTTGCACCTGCCAGACTCAGATGGGGACTGCAGAGTGAGTAAAGGCATCTGCCCCTCTGGGACAGCTGCAAGTGGATTGCGGTTGCAGGGTTGGCCTTTGTGCGGCACTACTGCCATTTGTGCCTGCTGCCGGCCATCTGGGCAGCTATCACCCGGGACATGTTCCCGGTGTGGTGGCCTGCTTTAAACTGTCAAAGTATGTCCTCCTGGCCCTATTTGGCCAGGAGGTCAGCCATAGCCAGATGGGTCCAAGGTGCAGCTTGGAAAAAGCAGAGCCCTGCCACTGGCCTCCCTAGCAGGACTGAAAAAGCAGAGTCCTGCCACTGGCCTCCCTAGCAGGAATTCTGGTGCTCCCTATTGGAAAACTGAAAAATCCCTGAAAAAAAAATTCCCAAAATCACTCTCTAAAAACCCCCAAATCCATGTTCCTCCACAAGTAAAACAAAAGACCACTATAAAGCGTGAGAGAGAGTGAGAGACAGTGATCAGTTGGACAATGTTTTATTGATATATCTACAGTGTTAAAGTAAGTCTCTTATCATAATAATAAAGAGAATTCTAAATACAGGTTTCTTGAATTCATGAATACATATTCTGCTGCCCTCCCATAGGGTGATGGCCTCCACACCAAATGGCCCCTGCAGGGGCTACCACCCCCTCTGCAAGGCCCACACTTCCCACCCCAGGCCCCCGATTGCTGCCCCACGTGGCCCCATCTCCCACCAGCTGCTTTAGCCCCTCCAATGACTGCCCCACCCAGCCCCACCACCCCAGACCCTGCCAATGGCTTCCCCACCCAGCCTCACCCCACAACTTGCTGCGCAGGGAACATTTTTTTGCTCCCGCACGTGTCTGTTGCCCTGCCTCAAAGGGGTTTGAGGCATTGAGGCAGGGCAAGAGGCACGTGCGCGCTCATGTGGACACGCCCTTTGTAGCCAGGGTTAAATTTGCACATCATTTTACTTTGTCAATCCTGGTGCTGGGAATGACAGAAATTTTACAGACCCACAAGCAACCAATATATTATATATAAGAAAAGAAACTTCTGGACACAGCAAGTAAGGAAGATTTCAGAACCCCCCAGACCCAGACTAGTTCTTAACTAGTTCTTAGCTAAGCAAGGTTTTTAACTAGTAGACTGATCAAATTAAATTAAATTTGATCTTATGACCCTGGTTTTTCTTCTTGAGCATCATTTCTTCAAAGCAGTAATGGGAAATGCTTGCTTGTCACAGTAATGGTTAAAAATGTAGCCCTCTTCTCCCAATACAGTCAGCAAAACCTTGAGTAAATGAAAGATAGTATTAATCTCCCTGGTCCATAAGCAGGATGTAAGGGAGCAAAGATAATGTTATTTTAGCCCATAACATGGAATAGTAATTGCTGCTGCTCTGAAAAGCCCCCAAACTGGCATACTGAGTCACTTAAATTAAGGGCACTGCTACATGTTCAAATTAAAGCTGGATTGAAAGCAGCTATAGAGTTCTTACACGTTTTCAAGCACTAACTTTGTAGCTGGCTGGCTCTCTTTCTAGGTCAATAGTCATTTTTATCATATGATAATTATTTTGCATGGCTGGTTTTACTTTGCACGTGTGGCTGATCTTAATTTATTGTATGATTAACTAATTGATTGCATAATATAAGTAATGTGTAACAGGGGCCTAAAGAATATCACTTTATCTTGTCATGAACCCCCATATAATTTTTACATTATAACCTCTTTGTATGTTAGAGACATTTTGTCTGATGTATGAGAGGAGAAGCACCCCTAAATTATACAATTGACCCACCCACGTTCCTCTCCTCTAACAGCAGAAAGCTCTAATTTCCTGCAAGGACCGTTCTGAGGGTAGACTCTAGGAACACAATGGAAGTACCATTTTGAGAGTGGACTCCAGAAACAATCTGGATAGTACTGTCATGGCACTTGTCACCACCTGGGATTCTTAGCATAGAAAGACTATTTACTATAACTTCTGAAATGTATATGGTCCTCAACCATGGAGACAATGAAGAAGCAAATATATTATTGTACCAAGAGGCAGAGTTTAAAGGTCTTCAGGTAGGAATTTTCAAAGGATTCTAAGGATTTGGCTGCCTAAATCCCATTGAATTTCAGCTGAAGCTGTGTGCTTATTATGCTCCTTTGAAAAATCTCACTCTTAAACAATTGTTTTCTTGAACAGAAATTAGGCAATTCTCTAACTGCTTCCATATAAATCAATCAATCAATCAATCAAACAAACAAAAAACCCTGATGTGTTCTCATAAAGAACAGACAAGAAACAATACTGTAATACAGAACAATTTGATTTCTTACTTACTTATTACTGAAAGAGCAAGAGGAACATGTCCAATTACTCCACTCTATTGATTAGTAACACATTTCTTTGGGCTTCCCAGAAAGGTAGCACTGATGTCAAACTTTTGGAGCCATCATCATACGTTTAAAAACATTATTATTTCTGATTGATATGAAAGGCTTTTTCATTGCATTATGCTCAAATACTCTCATTATGCATTTACAGAAGCTTCTGTTAAAATGTTCCACCTGCTTTCTTTATGATATGTTGGATCCCTTGTCAGCATTTGGTACAATTTTTATGTGAGGAATAATTTTGCCCATTAAGGTTCAGACTGGCATGTCTTGGGGATAAGACCTGTTTCTTTTCTTTTTTTCAACTTTACTTTGAAGAGGATGGAAGCCCATAATGCTGCTTAGTGCTAGCCTAGCTTCTCTTTCCTCCATATCTTCCTAACCTGTACATACATTACCAGCCCAAACTAATTGTCACTTCAATTTAACAACAAAGACATCTAAAATAAAGTATATTTTAACAAAGCTGTGCTTCCCTTCCACCTCCAGCTGTTCTCCAGTCCCACAGAACATTTCCTCATTCCAGTCCTCTGTCTCATAACTTAGATTATAATTGGCAAGCCAGAAATACATACAAAAATAAGCATCTGGTAAAATAATACCCCACATTTTTCCTTTTTATAGATTAGGAGAGAGTCCTCTGCATGTTTTTACCTCAGTTTTAAAAGTAAATGTTTCCCAAAAGCAAAAGGGGCCAAACCTACTAGCAACATAGAGCAAATAAATGACAAAGCAAAAGCTAATATAATTAAGAATAATTTTATTACAGGAATAATAAATAAAGGGTAAGCAACACATCACAATGGAAAAGAAATACACATATTTTTCAATAGAAGGGAATGGAAAATGATGTATGAATTAACTTTCTTTGATCTTCAGTTCATTAGGAAAGGCCATTCCTCCCCAGCTTCCAGAGGCTGGAGCCATTCTGTACTGAGCTTCAGTGGCACCTCTGACCCTGTGCCCCCATAGGATTCATGACAAATAAGCATGAAAGAATGCAGATTAGATTCTCACTCCTCAAATTAACTTCATAGAGTACTGACCCCATGGAGTTGCAATGGAGTAGCATTTCTTAGCCTGAACACGGAAAATTGTCTGGAAAGACTAAACACAGGAAATACTTTGTCCTCTGTAACTCAGAGGAAAAACGTGGCTACAAGACATACTTCCTAGTCCACATATTCACCCAACTGCTCAAATCGTCTGTATAGACAGTTATTTGTGAGGAACTTCTTTAAAAAGCAAGCTGACCCAGACTTGTTGCGACTGATGCCTGAGGTGGGGATCCCCTACTGTGCACTTTGTGATTACTCAATAAAGTGCAACTCAAGGCAAGCAGCCACAGCAGTATGACTTGGTCCTGTTGCAAGTTGGAAGAAGGTAGAAAGAATAATTATTTAAATATAAACATATCTATATGGTTGTAGTCCAAACCTGCTATGGATCTGCTGCCTTTTCAGTTTAGCTTCCCACCAATTCCTACAACCTCCTTGATATCACAGATGCGAAGGATATGGTGAATTAGAAGGTGGAGACTTTACCATTCCATTATTTGTGGGTAAGGGGTGAATGCATGGTACTCTAGACAAAGGAAATGCAGTAGATACATAAACAATTTAGGACCATATTGATTCTCCATTATATTCTCAAGTCAACCAACATTGAGGACAGAATTAGATTAATTCCATCTTAATAAAAAATGAGCAATAAGCATACTATATTTTCATAGGCAAATTAAGTCAGAGTTGATTAGCTGAGAAATTCTAAAAATTTAGAGTCTCCATGTCACATTGGAAGACCCACTATTGAACTGGATGCTAGAAAATCTGATCTGGGTTCAGAAGTATGCAGGAATCCCAGTAATTACCTGGACTATACAGGGAGACAGTAATCTGTTTAAATTAATGAATGGTACCAAGCTTGGGGGAATAAACCATTAAGTATATTTGAGACAGTAAAATACTAAGAACTTGATAAATTGGAAAATTAGACTGAAATCAATAATGTGATTTAATAAAGAAATAGAGAGAGGTTTACTTAGGGAGAAAAATGAGCTGTGAAAAAAATAAAATAGAGGATAACCATCTCAGCATTAGTACCTTGAATAATGGATGATAAATTGCATGAATCAAAAAAGGACAAAAAGGCAAGTGTGGTTTTAGACTGCTGTAATAAGAGCATCATGTGTAAGCCTAGCACTTGGCTAGTTCTTTTTATTCTTTGTTGCTTATGTCCTTAGCAGCATCATTTTGTTCAGTTTTGGTCACATTTCAGAAAAGAATGAATAGTGTAGAAAGTTCACAGGTAAAAGCAATAAAGAATGATTAGAAGTTACAGAAATGAAACCTATGATAAATGACATGCTTAGTCTGGAGAAAAGGTGACTGAGGGAAGGCAAAACTGAATGTCTACAAATATAAATAAGGACATTATGAAAAGGACAGGAATCGGTTATTCTGACTTTTCAGTGAGGAAGAGAACACAATATAATGGGCTTAAATTGCACCAGGGAATCTTCAGTTTAAACACTGGAAAAAAATTAACTGTTACATGCCAAAAAATATGTTAGTTCAGTACTAGGTACATGGTCAAAAAGGGTAGAAAATGATCCAGACTGTGAGAGAAAAACTTAAAAGTGAGGCTTTTCATGTAAATAACAACATGCGATGAATGGAGGATGAATGCAGTTTCAAAGTGACTTCAATTCATATGTTAAATAAATTTAGGAGAAAGAAATATATATAAATTCATAGAGACTCAGATCCACTTCCTCAGCACATTCCTGCATATTTTTTTGTAGAGCACTGTATAGCCATTTTGAATTAATATTAAATACATTTTAGATTTGATCAGTTAAATTAGAGGCCAACCTCTTCTAGCCCAGGCAACTCTATACTTGTTAAGCATAGACTCCATTCTTTAACAGTGCCGTATGCAGCTAAGAGCACAAATTTATGAGAATTACAGATGCATTTTTGGTAATCTACATGCAGCATGTTTTTGAGGTCAAATGGCAAATATTTAACATGGAAGAGATATTTTCTTCTGTTTTTATACTCTTATGTTTGTGAAGGAATAGCTTTAAAAAGTTATACATTAAAATACATTTTGGAGTTCAAGAATGGAGCTATATTATGGACAACAAACATGATGTAAAACAGGAGAAATTAAGAGCATCAGGCCAGATAAAAAAAAACTTGACAAATTTAACCAACATTTATTGGTTGCTGATGTTGACATGGCTTATAAAGTTGACCTTACCTATATTTTCATCAAGAGCATCATCAAATGTATCTTCCTCTTATGGCAACTGGATTGATTTTGCCTGATATATTCACTTGATCATGGAACATTCTGTCCTCTTGGGGATCTAATGGCACTTATCCAGGCACTGGAAGGCAGGCAGGCAGTTCACACCAAATTGGTCCAAGTCTTCAAAACTCTCAAATGTTTTTAGCAACAAAGACAAAATCTTACACATTTATTTCCATGTTACAGTAAAAATCCCTAAAAAGTCGGATGCCAAAGGGCATATTTTCAGCAGTACAAATAACAGGTAAGTGCTGAAAAATAGCATGTAGATGCCCTTGAAAATAAGACTTAGGCAGTTAAATGCCATTGGTGGTTTAGAAAATACTTACATAGGCCCACACCATTAACTAGAACTGACCTTTGGCATTAAAAAAATCTCATGAATACATTTAGCAATAATTTTCTGCAGTTATCTGAGTACAGTGCAATGACAAAGTTACTGAATGCAAAAAGGGTTGTCATCCAGTGGATATAATCTTCTATGAATGGGCTGCAAGAAGCTACAAAATGGGCTTCTAAAGAGAAAGTAGTGATTAGAATACAAAGGGTAGGGAAGCGGGAGGAAAATGAGGGTAGACTTCTGGGAGAGGAAAAGTGGGTAGGTGAGACAAAAAAAAACAGTTAATCCACTGAGGATTTATCCAGGTAATGGGATAAGAATTTGTAATCTTGGTTCATACCTTATTCAAAACAATCCAGTCTGTGGATGATTTCTTGTTCCACAATTTTCCATGCAGGTTAGTTTTAATGTTTGTTTTTTTTTGTCAAAGAACAGCCACTCTGAGATCAGCAATGGAATATCCATGGAGTTTAAAATGTTCTCTCTCAGGCTTGTGTGTCTTTCGGGAACTGATGTCAAAAGAGTAATTATTCATTCTTTCATGTAGCAATCACTTCAACTGTCCAAAGAAGACAGCAAAGGGGCTGTAAGCAGATAATGGTATACAGGCACTCCTCACTTAATGACCGAGTTCCGTTCCTGCGACTAGGTCATTAAGCGAATTGGTTGATAAGTGAGGAGCCGCCCCTTGATACTGCGTGCCTTGGCTTCAGACGCCACACTGCCATTTCAAAGACCAAAGTGCTCGTACTTACGACCAGTTCTCGTACTTACGACCAGTTCTCGCTGGTCGTAAGTCTGCGCGGTCGTTAAACAGGTAGGTCGTTAAGTGAGTATATAATGTTGGTAGAGAAGTGGGTGAATGAACCTGCCAATTTTTGTGCAGGCTGGTAAAGTATGCAGATTAGCAAACTGCAGACTACAGATGTTATACTAAACTTTGTGAGCCGCTGTGAAATCAGAAAGTAACATCTGATATGCTTTACAGAGCTACAAAATAGGCTTGAACACAGTTATCCAAATGACTATGAGCAGTCTAATTATAATCCTAGCCAAAATTTTCATTTTTGTCAAGAAATTACAACTTTCACGCGACAACACTAATTTCTTCTCTTCACTGCTTTTGCTACTAGCTTATAAATCATAACTGAGATATCTAACCTAAACCTATTATCTCTCAGGAAAAGTTTAAAAGCTGTTTCATACTTTCCAATGGACCAAAAAATTGGATCAATGGTAATTTACTCAACATGCTTAACTGGGGGAGGGTTGTTTTTGGTTTGTTTGTTTTTCCTACAAATGCCTTCTTTTGACTCTGAGAACAAGAAAAAGAAGATATTACAACACTTCTATTCCTTAGACTATATGACTCACTTCAGTTCTTTATCTTGTTCAGTCATAAAGAAATGTAACTGGTTAGGGCTTATATAGCTAACCAATGAAGGTGGTGCTTACTTCATGTAGGGAACAATCATTCTCATTAAAGTGAAGGAGAATTTTGCAGTTGTCTAAGGCTTGTTGAAACAAACCATACACGCACACACATACAAGTATTGGGTTTTTAAAAAAAATCATTTTTAGCAAGTTTTCACTGCATGTTAGTTAGCCTTTTTAATTTTTAACATTTTTCAGTTTATTCAATGAAAGGTAACGTTTCTCATCACATCCTCCCTAGCATTTTCTAGCTGTATTATTGAATCAGGATCCACTTCTTACTGTGATGCTTTTGAATGGATTTCTTCTTATGAGCAGTAAAAGTGACAGTTTGTTTAGCTGGACAGCTCCAGAAAGAAGGGCAGTAGAGAGATATTCATTTTAATGAACATGTTGACCATTGAAAGATGTAACAGAATGATAAGTTCAGCCAACAAAGGATTCAAGAAGTTCATTTGCAAGTGGCCAATATTTTATCAAGGGTCTTCCACAAAACCCCCCACCTGTTAGCCTACTGTAAATATTGTGCCTCAAAGCTCTATGGCCACATCTTGTGCTACTGCTACTTGTCTCCTGAGGAACGCCTGTGCCCTGTGCCTTCTGGTGCATGGCAAGTTACTCTGGGTGGGGCAGGAAAGGCTGGAGCTAGCAACTGTGCTAGCCCCAGCAGCCATACCTGGGGTCCTGGGGGCCAGAGAAGCTGCAGCTGTGGTGTTCCTGCAGCTGGGACCCTGGCCTGCAGCTCCAGCTAGCCAGGCTCTGGTTTTGGGTGGTGCATGCTGCCGCCATGAGTGCCACCCTGCTTGTTTTTCCACATGGGTTTTGTGAACCCCCACATTGCAAAGTAACACCATGGGGAAAGCCTGAATGTGTTGTGTGTGGTGTGTGGCACTGCAGACTGTGGCACTACATACTGCACAGCCACGGCATTAAATACCACACAGCTGTGCTCATCTGGAGTTGGCCGATGTGTTTAAATGAGAAAGGGTGGGTTTCTACAGAAAATGAAATGCGAGGAACCTATTTCTTTTTTTCTCTGTGTTGCTACATACAAAGAAATCAGTTCTGAGGTTTGATGAATACATTGGTTACCTGATCAGGGACCGCAATGCGAGCACCGTCAGACTAAATCTTATTAAGGTCAATTGTTTGAAACGTGCTTTGATATATAAATATACACCTTGTAGAAAGATCAGTCAGTGTCCTAGAAGAAATCTTTGATGATACCTAACTCTTTGTGTAATGGATTGCATTGCAAAACCAAGACATTTCCCCTTCTGAGTAAAATAATCTTCAGTTGAGAAAATATAACAGCCTACAGGAAATCATTGTAACATTTTATTTAATTGGGAGACATAATTTGAAAGAAGAACCCTGATTTCTCAGCCCTTCATCATATAGATTATGATAAAAACAACAAAATGATGCTTTGTGACTTTATTGTTTCTAAGTTCACATAGATAAAGCTAGTGGGAAAAACTCATCAATAGCGTAATTAACTTTATTCAAGACATTGGCCCTGTTTTATTACGCACAGCATTACAAAATTCAGGCTTGTAAAATAATCCCATAAAAATACATGTGTATCAATTAAGTCTTGATAACGAAGTCAGTGGAACTATTTAATTCTTTGAAATTAAGCCCACAAGCATGTCATTGTATGCTGAAAAGCTATCTGTAAACTGTGAGACATGGTATCAGATGTTTCCTATATATACTCCAGTAGTTCAACTCCACTGCTTCTTTGAGGGTTAGTATTATGACTCATACTTCCATAGCCAAACCAATTAGTTAGTTTTAAATTACCTTGCCTGATAATCAAACAGCATAACACACTACAGATAGAACATTATGATAAGGAGTAATCTATCTTCTGCTGATCCTAGGACCTAGATTTACTTCCATATTTTGTTTGTAGATTGCAAAGGTAATTGCTTCAAACGAGGACCAAGTTAAAGAAGATGCAAGAATAACTTCTCTAAGGCTGAACAAGATAAAGAACTGGTGTGAGTCATATGGTCTAAAGAATAAAAGTGATTTCATATCTTTTTCTTTTGCTTGTTCCCAGAGTCTTGTGGGGAAAAAGTAAAAGAAAAAGCTCATCAAACAGGGCAAAAACTGTTAGTGAAAGATCTAGGGAAATACAGAGGACAGTCTTAAGGTACAGACTGAAGTGATAATTTTTGCCAAATCTGGCCCCCAAAAGTGCTCAACAGCGGTAACCAAACACCAAACATGGGTGCAGAGCACTTTAAAAGGGACTTATTCACACAACAATCTGGACCCTCATGTAATGAAGGTTCAGATGAAGGCACTCCAAAACACAACTCCTTCATTAACTTCTGTCCGTGCATAATGGCAGCAGGGCTTGGTTGATGCATCTCGGCGCTGCTCCCAGTGCTATTTTCAGAAGTGTGGGTGGGGAGAATGGAGGTTGCCAGTGCTGAAGTGGGGGGATGAGTGGATTGGAGCCCCCCCCCCCCCATGTATGGGGCTCTAATCCAAACCCTGCCTCCAACTCCAGCACAGATGGGGAAACCCCAGAATGGACCTTCTTCCCATACCTTCGCCTCCTCCCATTCTGAGAAAGAATGGGAGCAGGGATGTGTAGGGTGGAGCTAGCAGAACAGGCCTCAGAGAGACAGCCTCTCTTCCTGGATCAGCTCCAAACTGGAGTTTGATCACCCATCTTCCTGATGCAATGGCTAACATCTTTCGGGTCGGAGGATCTGTAACTCATGGCACTTTCTGTGAAGTGCTGTGAGATAGATGCAGGAGCTACACTTCTGTCTGCACCTTAATAGTCTAGAAAAATGTCCAGCTATATTTTTTTCCAGTCCTAAGAAGGACTTCTATAAATGTAATTATAAGGGAAGAAAAGAATACAGAGGTTTGTTCAGGGATATCTTTTCCATGTCCGTGTAATCTTTTTCTGATGATCATTAATAAATATGCACCATTAGTCATGGAAGGACTATGGTATTCAAGAGAAGAGTAAAATGATCTAACAGTAAAAAAAAACATGAAAAGCAAAGTTAAAGAGAGCAACATGGTTGGAAATATAAATTTACTCAGTATTAGGAAAAAAGAGCTTGGTTACAAATCTCAAACATGGTATCTCTTTTGTTGACCGAATAACACATGTAAGTCCTATGAACTCTTGCATAGAAAAAATCACAGGGACAATGAGCAAACCCAAAATCGAATAAATGAGTCACCTTAAAAACATGATCCTCAACATTACTTCATAATGCTCTTCAAACCAAAAACAATCTCACTTTATTTTCATTATGTTGGTAATACCAATTGTCCCTAGGATGAATACCAGTTAAATAAACCACCTGAACATAAATATAGGTTATTAGTGACAGTTTTAAGATTTCCATACTATCAAACATTCAAGCAGATGGGCCACTTCTTAATAGTGTTTGACCCTTGGAATCAGCTATGATGAGGGGCTAAATATACATTGTCTGTTATGAATAACTTCCATCCATTTTTTCACAGAAATCTTGGTTTTGAAGGACCACATTTCCCACTGAAGCAATAAAAACAAATGCCATAATTCAAGGGCCATACTTTCTTATCCACCATACATCCATGAAAGTATTTTTTAATCTCATGTTAAAAAAAAAAAACAAAATCAAAAAAGGCCACATTTATGCTTCTTGGTGAAAACAAAACAAACCCCCCCACAAACAAACTTAAAAAAAAAAAACTACTGAAAAATATTATTTCATGTTGTCTGGAAAGTAACAGGTTCTGATGGAGAACTTCCAAATATTTTCGATTCCAATTTTCTAGATTTGTGCAAGACATCCACAATGCAAACCTAATTGAAGAGGTTAATATAATATGGAAGGTAGCTTACTAGATTCTGAAATTTATATTAAAGTCCATATTTGAATTGTATATGTTAGTTCACTTACCTAACCTGTCCATTTGTTTGAATGATGCAATGTATTCAGTCAGACAATAAACTGGGATTAACTATGGAGCTGTAGGTGCATGACAGTACATATATTATTCTGATGGAAAAGAAAGTTTACTGCCAGAGCTTCACTGCTAAATTTGCTTCCCTTGCCTGCTTTTGTTTAGTGATACCTCCACAAACTGACGGGCTGAAAGTAGCAGTACAGAAACAATCATCTGAGAACCAAGAAGGTTTTTTTTTCCAGTTTTCTGACTAGTGATGGGTTCTCATTTCTTCAAGAATTCAGTGTTACCCATACAAAACACATTCCCTAGGTAAAAGAAATACATTTTTTGCTTCTCCAGTGAATACAACTTCTTTGATCCTGTCAGAAGAGTGGAAAAGGAGAGAGACCTTTGATCATTCTAGTCTCATTTCATCCAAGTATTGAATAAAACAAGGAATAAGATTGACAAGATCTTTAGGCTCTTTTAAAGTAAAAATTAATAAATGCAGCCATCTTGATTATCTTTCTAAACCAAACATATGAGGTTCCTTTCATGAAATAATCCACATAATTTTCCTTACCAAAAATTGTCTTTAAAAATGCTTTTTTTTTCTTCTTGCAGAAGTTTATGGAACATGCCTACATTGCCAAATCCAGAAAAAGCCAGTTTGAATGATTCATAACAATCATTTAAGATACATTTTCAATCTGTAACTTTATACATTTGAAGAAGTAAGGAAATTACTCTAGTCTGTGGGTGGTTTAGCTCTTAGAATTTTTATTTTGATAGAAAACTACTCTAAAATAGAACAGGAAGGAAATGCTAGATCTAGCAAAGGTTTTCAGTGCCCAGTTCCAAAACAGGAACCCTCAAAATGCCCTACTTAGTTGCTGCCTAACATCACAAGGTGCCTCTCTGTTTGACTTTAAAATTCCCTTGTTGCCCATACTGCTTCTGTCAATGCCCACAATTGCATCAGAGTAGCTTGCCATTACTATTGTGCCAGCTAATACTTAGAAACTAGTCATCCTTCTAAGTCACCCAAGGGCCTGACTTGATGACACATGAGTACTTAACACACAACAATAGGATGAGGCTCCTTGCAAAATGGACCTCTGGCAACTTTTAAGAAATGGCTGGGTGAGGTGGTGCTTTTGTTTTTACAGGGGTGGTTAAGGCACTCAGACAGTAAGCAACTGGGTTCAATTATCTCCTCAGCCAGAGGGGGTTCAAACCCACATCTGTCCTTCCCAGGAAAATATCCCTAATTGTATGACTATTCTAAGTGGCTACTCTTTCCACCTGTACTGCTGAAGCTGTGCCACTATGCAGCACACAATTCAAGATCTACTGAGAAAGAACGTATTCACATGAAAGACCATACCTATCTATCCTAGTATTTAGGCCACTTCTTGAAGATGGGAGCTCTGGGTTGTGGTGACTGCTTCCAAGCTGCCTCTACATTTTATGCAATGAGCATAGTTCATCAAAAAGTGGAGTCGCTTTGACCACTTTTATGTAAAAAGGCATCTCATAAATGTGAAAAAATTTGATATAATTTACTCCCCAAGAAGAGGGGCATCTGGGTTCGAAACCCTGACTCCGGGAGGTTTCAAGTCCACATTGTCTACTTCCTTAACCACCACACTGTAGGCTATTTTTGGGTGGAACACTCTCCACCATCAGTTAAATTGGTGCCATTGTGAAGCAAAGATATCAAGATTGATGAACCCAAAAAAAGAGAGCATGACCCAAAATGGATACATTCTCCTAGGGTGGGCAAACCTGTGTTCTTATATGAAGGTTGTTTCCTTTTTCTCCATTCTCCCTGCCAAGTAACATAAATTGATTGATTATACAGGTTCCACATTGAGTTTTAAAAGAATATTATGAACTGGTTGCCCACACTCAAGGGGATAATGTATTTACATAAATTCAAGCAAAGTTCTTTGTCTGTCAATCCCAATGTCATATAGGCAATCATGTCAGGGAGATAGGTGAAATTTCATACAAAGTCCTCTTCCCAGCATTTCTTAATCGCTTACATGTCTTCCTACTTAGCACATCAGTTGTTGTGGATCTCATTCCTAGACATCCCTAATTATCCCCTAAAATTATAGGAAACCTAGGCTACATCTACACAGCAACATTTCTATTCTCTTTGGTGGTGTCCTCAAGCATACTGTGCTACTCAGTGGGTGCATCTACACATGTCCCTACAGTGCCTTTTTACTGCACCATCATTTAGTACTTCTTTTTGGAATAATAGCCCATGCTGTGCCATGCGCACCACGCATGGTGTTTTTTAGCTGCTACATTACCATAGCAATGCTTTATGATGAGGGAGCATATTGCTATAGCAACATAGCTGTGGCATCATGGTTTGTGACCTCTGACACTATGTCGCCATAGCACATTGCTACAGCAACATAGCGTCATGTGTAAATGCGCCTAATAAGCATGGTTTCCTAAATCAGAAGAGGTGTCATCAGGGTTGGGCTACACTGTAGGTGTACTAATTTAGCATGAGGTAGGCTAACATGCCTATCTTGGAGACGTGGACATAGATGTCTTAAGTAGTGAAATACATGCCAGTAGTTAAACATCTAAAATGTGATGATGTTGAGTATTGGCGTTCTAAATTCTCTTTCTAATCTGAGCCCAAGTTCCTTGTTGGATCTAGCTTAAAAAACTAGACGCCTATAAAACCTACATAAAGACCTATAGAAATTATTTTTAAAACTATAAAAATGGGGGAAAACATTATAGTTTCTATAAAATTAAACAATCACATAATATTAACTAGAGCGGTATATCCCTGATATAAAATTCCACAGGCAAAATTTTAAAAATTATGTGGAAAAGTCATAATTTTCTATTCCATGCTTTGAGGCTTTCCATAAGGGATGCTAGTACTTGTAATAATTGTTAATAAGGAACTTGATCGTATTAACATTAATCATCCAATATCAATCATAGTTCTTTGTAGTATTTCTAGTAGTAATTAAACTCTGAAATATATATTAGAAGAGTAAAAAACACATACACAAACACAAATATTGTATTTTTGATATAAGTAGATTAGGTGATTATAAATATATGCAATATGCATATAGATGTATACGGTATTTAGTTTATTTAACAGAACCCACCCTATACCCAACTCTTTATTTTTCCCTATATATGAATTACTTTATAAACTTCCTGTTCCTACATACTGAATGCTGAGAACATTAATTCAAGACTATCTTAAAATGTCTGCACAGATTAAAAAAAAAATCACTGTGGTGATTGCTCTTACTGAATTCAAATGTAGTATCTGTAAAATTTGATTAGAAACACAGATGCGTTAAACTATCAGTAAATAGCTCAGGTAGCTACTGAAAGACAAACAACACTTCACAGATATGTTTTGAATCTGAATGGAACTATAAGTGCTAAGAGGTTTTCTAATTTTAAATTATATACTACAAAACAGAAAGGATAATATGTTGAAAATTAGGAAAACATCTCTGAGACAGAAAATCATTGATACTTTTTGAATTTTAGGAGATTTTTTGCCAAATGATGGGAAGCAGATTGACAGGATCACTTGAAAATATGTACTAGGAAACCTGAAATGGTTTGTATTATTTTGAAAATAAAATAGTATATTGTTACCAGAAAGAATACACTATACTGAAATACTGAGATGAAAATGTGATTAAAAAAATTACTAGAAGAAAAGTGGAATATGAAAATAATTGTAGATTTTTTTTCCTAATGGTTAATAATTCATAGCAATAAATAAGGAAGAACTTCTCAGAGAGAAGGTAACATTTGAGCTTTGAGTGAGAGGTATATAGTTATAAGATAGGGAAAAGGGAAAGAAGCCGAAAGGCCAAGGCACAAATTAAAGCACAGATAATAAGGATCATAAAAGCTCACAAAAAAAGTTATATAAGGTGGGAAAAAAGGATAAAAATCAAGAAAACCATTGTTTCCTTATAGATTATGGTGGAAAAGCTAATTAGACCAAAGGGCTTAAGACCTTTTTCTTTTACTTCAGTCTTTTAAAAGTAATGACAAACACAATTAGCACCAAGGATACGAGGGCACTTATTTAATGAGACGAATAAACTGGGTCCAGGTTCTAGTCCACCTCTTAGATGCCTAAATACATAACATTCCACCCTGCCTGAGACCCTTGGAAGCTGTTAACCCTACTTTGACTTCCTTTTCAATGTTTTGACAGAACAGTGTTTTTTTCAAGTTTCATTTAGTTTCAAAAGCACTGTTCCATTTTGTTTAATTGAAACTTGCGGCAAAGTCGGGCTCCCTGCCTAGCCACAGTGCTAGGTTACCCACGTGCCTTTGGGCGTGCCACCCACCTGACTCTCCTGCCATGTCTTGTTCTTAATTAATTAAGATATTAATTAAGGCGGGAGGCTGCCTATTTGTGCCCCAATGCCAGGGGGCGCAATCTGCAGCTCTGTACCTTCCCTAAACCACAGCCCATGCCTCACAGATGTCATCCACTGATGTTAATCTCACCAGCCCCACATGGGGCCCCAGAATCCTCCAATCAGGACCCCTCTAAGATCCCTCTATTCAGGTGGCCTACCCCGCCTTCATTCAGGCTACCTAGTTCCCTGAAACTATTTCCCCTCTCGGGCATGGTCCCCCCAGGACCTTGGGCCACACAGGCCCTGGCCTCACCTCCAAGGCCAGTTGGGACCCCAGGCCCTCAGCTCTGGGAGTCCCTTGTGACCCTTTTGAGTGTTCTGATCCTGGCCCCAGCATTGACCAGTCAAGGTTATTCTACCTCAGGCCTCTGCCACTAGCCCCTTCACTCTCTTGGGTCTGCCTTCTGGCCCTTACTAGATATAACACACCTGGTTGTGGGAGCTGGGGTGACACACACCACAACTGGTGTTCCAGGGTCTCACAGAGAGTCTCACTTCCCCCCTGGAGCAGCAGGCCATCGTGCTCACTATAGATTTTGCTTTTGACCCACACTCAGCCTCCCAACAGTGGAGGACTTACCAGGGCCAGGACTCTCCCACCTTTCTTGGACTGAGCCCCCCTTTACTCAGCCTTGGGCCCAAATTACAGCCTCAGGTGTCTAGAAACATACCTTGGCCTACTTCCCTTCACTTGGGGCTCCACCATTTCCCCTTCACTTGGGGCCATGGGGCTTCCCTACCTGGTGGGCTCAGGTGGCCATAGCTGTGCCTGGCCCCAACTACCTTTCCTCAGGGTCTTATACACCACAGTTCTCAGGTGGCTGCAGCTATGCCTGGCTCCCACTCTCCCTCCTCGGGGTCTCTTGGGGTCTTGCACCCACAGGGCTCAGGTAGCTGTAGCCATGCCTTGCCCCAACTGCCTCCGGTGTTACACAAACCCACCTGGAGGTAAGGGCTAGGATTAAGGTGCCCCCTACCCACCTTTCACTGGGGTGATAACTGGCCGAGTATTTCCTGGGGGCTCCCGCACCACTGAGAGCCCCACCAGGCCATCCACTCCTGGCAGGGG
>NW_005841830.1:437153-440419 GCF_000455745.1 Alligator sinensis
AGCCAGGCAATGTTCCTGCCTCGGCTGCCAGCAGGGAACTGATCTGTTTATATAGGCAGCCAGGGATCTAAAATGACTGCCGCAATCAAGCACCAGCTAGCTGCTTGGCTCAGGTCTTAAAGTGGCAGGGACCAATAGTGCCCTGCCACACACCTTCCGCCTTAAAATGGTACCTGGGCAAGATTTCCCCTGCTGCTCCTTGTGAATAAAACTTACCAGAGTTGGGAGAGAGGCGACGGGATGCTGCGCCAAAGGCTGATTGCAGCGAAAGTGGAACTGTGGTGGCTGGAGCCACTATGGTTGAAGATCAAAGAAAAAAGCCCACAGAGGAGTCGGGAGGAGCCGGGAATGGCTCCTGCATCCAACTGGGCATGCTTTATAAAAGTGTGCTGAGGACAATTGGCTGGGCGTGCAGCTGACACTGGCAGAAAAGACCCAGCCAGAAGGAAGCTGGGGGGGAGGGGCTGGAAACAGCATCCCTGGCCGGCCCAGAGGAGTCAGATCAGCCAGACGATCTGGAGGAGGAGGTTTGGTGGCTCCCTCAGAAAGGGAGCGTAAAGGGAATGCTGGGCCAGGGAGCACACAGGGTGGGCCCAAGGAATCACTGACAGACCCGGTGTGGACCAAAGCCGGTAGCCACAGTGACTGGGACAATTGGCAAATGCAACGAGGACGGGACCTTGACCCGAATGACTGACAGCAGGTACCAAACTCGGGGGGTCACGGGAGGTGGAAGCCTAGGTAGAGCCTGGCTCCACATAAGCCAAAGAGCAAAGAGGGGCTGCAGGGAGCACTTGGTATTAGTTTCATCAGTGGCCAACAATCGCAGCCCCCAAGGAACCGAGCACCATGGAGGGCCCAAGCTTCGGCTCTGACAGGCAACACAATGGTTGGCATTAGGCGGGGTATAGAGGAGGTGGAGCCCCAAGTAGAGACAGTTGCAAGGATGGCCAAGGGAAAGTACCAGGGGGGCAGGACCATACATCGTTCTCCTGATTGGAAACTCCTTATCATCAAAGATGTGGCAGGTGAGACCCCTGGGGATCTGACCCAAGGCCACTCCCAATAGCCTGGCTGTGCAGTGCAAGAAGCCACGGCAAGGTTTGTGAAGAACCCAAATGAGCAACGCTTGGGAAAAAGGCATGGGAAGTTACACTCCTCCAAAGCAGGCTCCCCTCAGAGCCTGAGAGCACCCTCAAGTGGTGAGCCCTCAAGTGGTGAGCACCCCCAAAGGTGCTCCGCCACACACCTTCCCCCTTAGAATGAGAGCTTTGCTTGGCTGCATTTCCTGCTGGGCTCTTCCCCAGTCTACTGCATCCCCCTGCCATGTGACAAACACCCCAAAAGTGCTCCGCCACAAAACTGTTTCACTGTTTCAGTGCTGTTTCGATGTTTTGCCCATAGGCTATAATGGAGAAGCATGAAACTGCTTATAACTTTGTGGAATTCTGGCACACTTCCGGACACATGACTCCCCAGGTACCTCTGCACTTTTACCCGCTCTGTTACATCCCCCTTTTCCCTTCACACCCCAGTCTTTCCTTCACCCCCTGACACCTCCATTTCCATTTTCACTGATTGGCTTTCTTGCCTACATTGCATGCCAGGCCAGCCTCTGGCTTCTTTACTATTCCTTCCATCCAGGATAAGGAGACACACCAACTGCAGGTATTTCCTCAGCCTGACAAAGGGTTTTTCAACCTGAAAGCTTCCTAAGATATATTTCTCTAACTATTCTGCTTTTTTCATAATAAACATATAAACATAAAAATACAAGATAAGCTATCACACACACCACGAGTAACATATATCCAACACAACATGTTTATGTCTTGCTGTCAATTCCTTTATAACGTTTGGCTACCTTAGATGCTGCTGGTGCTATTGGTGTTGAGTCATCTACGTTATTTTCACCTGCTGTTGTTTACAGTGGTGGAATGGACCAAGGCTGTAGGGGAGGAGGAGGCCTCACTGGGGCACACTAATGTGTTGTGGAAAGGCCCCAGTGCCAGGAAGGGCACACTTGAACACACACACACTGTCACCCACCCATGTCAGTTTTGCCTGCCTGCGGCCAGAGGTGCAGGGCCCCAGAACCTAGAGTCCCCCTGCACCTATCTTCTTGAAACTTGGCAGGCTTCATGCCCTCAGAAGCAGCTACCATTCCTGCATGTTTCATCAAAATCAGGCCAGAAATGACAAAGTTATAGCTTGTTTTGTCCTTCCCCATTATATCCTATGGACGAAACATCAAAACAGGCTCAAAATATGAAACTGTTTCAACGGAACATTACGGAACAGCCATTTTGACTTGAAATAAAAGTCAAAATGGAACACTGTTCCACTGAATCGTTGAAAGGCTGGTCAAAATGAAATGCTTCCATTTCACACAGCCCTATCATAAAGGCCTGATGGGATTCATCTTGTAACTGGTTTAAATAATTGCAGTGTCATTAGCTATTATTTTGAATAGTTTATGGAGTTCAGGTAATTTCCCAGAAAAAGGCAAACAGTGACTAAGGGAAAACGGAGAACCCATGGCTTACAGACCAGTCTATCTAATTTGTCACCTGTAAAGATACTAGAGCCCATCAATAAATTTGTAGACACAGAATAGAAGGCAAGAGGAATTGGAAGATAGTAGATGGGATGAAACTTGACTTTAAGCTTTTGATTTTGTCTCCAAAGCTGTTCTTATAAGCTAAAGAAATACAGTCTAGATGAAATTCCTGAATGGTGGATCCATAACTAGCTAGATCAAGAGTGGCCAGTTTTTAGCCACAAGCTGGCACATGTCAGATGAGAGAGAGAAAAGGCAGCTCTGTGGCAACTAGGGCAGGAAGCAGAAGGCAGAGCAGCAGAGCAAGAAGCAGAAAGAGATTAGAGTGTCAATTGGGGTGGGCATAGGACATCCCTGCCAAAAAAAGTTGACCCCTGCTGGGTTAGATAATCATGATAAAAGAAAAGTCAATTACTTAATGTCAAACAGGGAAGAAATATCATGTAAGGTCTTTTCTGTGCCCAGAATTTTTAATATGTTCATAGGGGCTAGGTACAGGTGTTCAAAAAGCCTAAGGAGGAATCGATCTAAGTTAATTTTTTTCGTAAACAGCCTAGGTTAGATTGATAGTAAATAAAAATATATGTTCACCCTTTGGTGAGGAGTGGGGGGCACACAGGCTGCCTGTACTGGCCAAGGCCAGCAGGTTGGGGGTGATCCTGCAAGCCTCTCAGAAGGCCCTGTGGGTTCCTTGGACTGCCAGAGA
>NW_005841830.1:440450-443720 GCF_000455745.1 Alligator sinensis
CAAGAGACTGGTAAACACCAGGCTATTCCTGCTTACCCCAGTGTGGCTGCTCAGTGCCCTCTCCCCGCAACACCTTTCCCTGCTCTACTACTCTGGGATCCTATAGCTGCAGGCCAAAAGTGCCTTGCAGAACCCCAGATGCCTATGGCTTGGGTACCTGCCAGCAATGGCTGTCTCACAGAGTTGCCTCTGTGCAGGGCAATGTTCTACCCCCTGCCCCCCTGACCTACCACAAGTAAGCTGCCTGCATTGGCTCCTGCTCAGGGGGGTCCATGCTGGGGTCCCAGTGGCAGGGTGCCAGATACTGGTGACATTTAGTGTGCAGAAGCCAGTACCAGGTCTGTGAGGTTATAGCACGGGGGCATAGGGGTCCCTGACTGGGTGTGCAGCAGCCAGGGATGGGTTCATTGGGCTGTGTCTGAGCATGGGGAGGGGCATCTTCTGGGCTCAGTGTTAGGTCTGTGTGTACATTGTGGGCTTCTTCATGACAGGATGTAGGGCCATGGCCTAGGGACTTGGATGCCTAGGTCCTAAGGCTCATGCAGGAGACACA
Source organism: Alligator sinensis (assembly GCF_000455745.1). Lineage (NCBI taxonomy): Eukaryota > Metazoa > Chordata > Crocodylia > Alligatoridae > Alligator > Alligator sinensis. The sequence goes on from NW_005841830.1 coordinate 441,004, forward strand.
GACGCCTCCCTCCACCCCCCACTGCTTGCCTGCAGTTGACAGATGGCCAAAGGCAAAGGGCAGGGCTGGAGAAAGGGGATCTTCTGACTGCTCTGGGAGAGCTCAGGGGCAGGACCTGCTGGGCATCTAGATGCAGCAGCTGAGTGTGGGATGAGTGCTCACGTGCCTCTCTGCAAGGTGAGGGGAGTGGGAGGCTGCAAAGGAGGCCAGTATGCTGGCAGACAACAGCCTAACTCGAACTGATAGGGAATCTGGTATAGAAGTTTAATTTACAGGTCTAACCTAGATTAATTAGATCTGAGTGCACATTGATCTAGGTTTATCTTAGCCTGGGTTCTGCCACTTTTACACCAGTCTATGTGCACCAAACTTCTGTACAGTTATGTCTTTACATGTATGTCCTATCACTTAGACTGGTATAAGTGTAATACCTGTACCTGCCCTAGTGGGTTGGAATATGCAACTGAATATAAACTTAGTAAATGTGCAAATTGTAGCAAATCTGCTTTGTGTGGCAGTTACCTTGGAGCAAAGGAGTAGGATTCAAAATTACTTTGCTATATCGGAAACTAGTCTGGAATAGGATTAAATTTATTAAGGCACGCCAAATACTTCATTTAGGAGGGGAAAAAAAAGTATTTGGATCAATACAAAATAGCAACCACCTGTCCAAACTACAGTATTGCAGAAAAGGCCCCGGGGGTGATGGTCAATCACAAGCAGGTTATCTCAATCTGGGGAAGGTGTGAGGCATGGTGGCTGCTCTACTCTTCCCAGTCACATATCAGGGAGATAAGATCTTGATTAGCAGTCCAGCAAGGAGAATTGTTTAGTGGGATGTTTAGTAAAAAAACTGCATGACCAGCACTGGGAAATGGTAGCAAAACAAAACAGACAGTTACTGCTGCTGGCTATAACATTGGGACACAGGTGTGTGCTTCAATGGGAGACCTGAAGGCTGAATTATCTGTAGGAAACTTTTCTTTCACTTTGACCTCTCTATGAAGTCAACAGGGAATTGAGTGCATAAGGGTAAAGTTAACCCCTTAGCAAAGAACCATCACAAAGCTTCTGCACCATGTCAACCCCACAAATAGAATGGATTCCATCCCCTGTAAGTAAAATAAGTTATGATCATTCATCAGAGGTTTTTGTAGTGAAGAATCAGCTTACTATAGAGAAATCAAGCTCTGTCACATTGAAGAAAGTAATTTTGATTTTGTAATGCTTAGTTAACATTTTATTAAAGTTTCTGTTGGAACACAGTAAATATTTTTATGTACATAACAATTCTATCATTAGGCCTGTGTGAGTCGGCAGCAATCCAATCCAGCTTCAGATCTGGCCATTTTGGATGCCTGCTATCCAATCCGGAGCTCCAGACTGGGTTTCTGCCTCCATCCGGCCAAACCTTCAGAGCTGCCTCAGAGATCTGGCCATAGGGTATAATGGGGAAACAATAAAATACGGCTCCGAACCGCAGGCAGAGCTTCGACCCGGACATGCTGCTTAGGACTCTGAAGCATCCAAAGCTCCTCCAGATCTAAAGCTCTGTCTGAAGCCTCACACAGCCCCATTTGTCATGTGGTTAACTGCCTCAAAAAGGCATGATTCAATGTAGCTAGGGACCCTCTTTGCAAAATGGTAAAATCTGGGAAACCTAAAAAATTCGTGGATCATCCCTTAATCAGGCAGCACTTCATCACTTTCAAGTACCCAAGATGATCTCCAAACAAAGGCTGGGAACATTCAAACTTGGGAAAAGCAGAACTAGCTTATAAGCAGAAACCTATTTCACTGTGTATACCTCAGCCATGTAACTATCATTTTTGACTCTTATACAGAGTTTGCAACCTTACTGCATGTGTAATATGGATATATAAACATCCAAACAGCCAAGGGAAGATCCAGAAGGTATGTGGTGGTGTGGCCACACTTCTCTTTCTGACCACAAGGCAGGAGCAGCAGCCATGTTTTTATGTCACTGAAGAAGAGAATGATTCCCCTCTCCCTTCTCCTCTGCGCTCAGAGGCATACCCACTTCCTTTCTCTCCCCATTCCACCTCCCCCCCCCTACCTTTTCTGCTGTCCTCTCTGTCCTTTCTTTCTCCTTCTGGGCTGAAAGGAGCTGGACTCACCTCAAAATGGTGACAGTGGTGGCAGTGGCAGGCAGGCAGGCAGGCAGGTTCCACCTCCTTTCCTGGTCCCCTCTAGTGTTCTCCACCAGCCCAGGAGCAGGTATGGGGAGGAGAAATCCATCTGTCCACTGTTGCCTCTGTCCTAGGCTAAGCCCAGTCCCCATGCAGACTATCTGAAACAGTTCTACAGTTCCCCTCACCCCTGGGACAGTGGCAGCAGTAGGTAGGAGAGAGGGAGGGGGGGAGGAAATGTGCCTCTGAACAGGGAGGCGGTTAAATTCTTACTTGCATTCCAGACTTAAAAGGGTCCTTGAGTGCTGCTCCCATCCAGTGGCAATGCATAAGGGGTGCACAGTGGTGCACATGCACTTTCTGAGAGAGCTGGTGCACCTCCTGACAAACCATGCTCACTGCTTAGGTGACAGGTGAAGGGGGCAGGTGGGAGTGCCAGTGCTCCCCACCCTGCAAATGCTGACTGGGGAGTGGGAACACTGCAGTGCTCCTGGAAGCTTTGCAATTGCCCGCAGCTTTGTAATCTCCCCGGTTGGTGAGACTGGCCATGGGGGAACCCCCCCCCCC
>NW_005841830.1:443730-478221 GCF_000455745.1 Alligator sinensis
TGGAGGGGCACATGACCCCCCTGACTAAAGTTGTACCAGTTGCCCATGGGTCTATCTGCCCTATTGAGGTGGAAGAGGAGACTGGAAACTTGGAATGCAGCCACCCATGCAGTCATTGGTCGCTGTTCCTGCACCCCCATTTGTAAAATCATGGATCTGCTTTTGCACACAGCTATTGAGCATGCAGAGTAGATAGTCATTTGGGCAGGCAAGTATGCAGCCTTATACACACATACCTGAGTGTAAGTCCCCAAATTCTGGCCCACATGCACATGAAGAGTATAATGCCCTTCTCTTCCCACTAACTTTGTAGTAGTACATCTTTTTTTCTCACTAATCAGCAATAATGTTCCACAGGTAATGCCCTCCAACCATACCATCTCAACTACTAACAGCCTAGATCAGAAAACAGCTGTAGCTGAACCATCTCTCGTTGCAAAGCTAACATCTCTAACGTTTATCCCACCTTTACTAAGTTCCTCAGTGGATACATCTACACATTTTTTAATGCACCATAGTTACTGCACATTAAGTTTAGTACTTGGATAATTTATAGACACTAAGTGTGCAGTAGCCTAATACTACTGTGCAGTAATGTATTAGCACGGGTTTTGCCCAGCACACTACTGTGCAGTGTTATTAGGCTACTGCACAGTTAGTATCTCATGTAGATGCACCCAGTATATAGGAATGCCTCAGAACTCAGGTCTGTTGCCATCCTGTGCATAAGCTGTAACTTCTTAGTCTGAATATTCTCTCTCCAGGGAATCCCCATACAAGAAGAACCAATTGCATTTTTGACTCTTGAGTAAAATTCTGGTTTCATGGATATAGTCTCTTTGCCACAAAGTAAAATCTTCTTTTGAGATCTGGACTTTCTGGGAGACTAATATCCCCAAAACCCAAGATCATATACAGCTGTGGTAATGCCACAATCAACACTACAGGAATTGTGGGTATGTAGTTTATGGAAATTTAAGCTCTGCATAGGTGAGCTTTTCTCTTTTTTCCAGTAAAGAAATAGAACACTTTCTTTTCCAGAGCTACCAGCCATAGGAACTACATGCATGTCAATTTAATTTCAAATTTATAAAAACATTTCCTAAACTTGACTTCACTTATCTTTTTTCATATATGCAAAAGAACCTCCATTTGATACTGATGAGAGGTGATTGTTATATATTTAGAAAAAAATGGAGTACGTAAGGAGAGATCTAATTTTTAGCTAAAAGGAGTTGTATCAGTTCCAAAGGCCCTGTAGTCTCATAAAAAGGTAGCAAGTCACTAGAAAGCCTCTATGAATAAATGCTGGCTTTGGACACCCTTTAGAAAAGGCACTGTAGTTTGCCTTCAGTCTAAGGGTATTCATCATTTAATGGCATTTTTAAGGTTGCATTCAATACTTAGTTGTGAATGACTGGCATCTGTGACAGGATGCTCAGAACACCTGTCATTTAAGAGGAGAGAAGTCTCCAGAAACAGATTAGGCATCAATCAAGGAAGACACCTGAGCAGAAGGGGGCTGGTCTTGAGGTAGGTGGACAGTCTTATCCAGGAATTTGACAGAGAAGAAACTCCTGAGCAGGCTGCTGAGAGAGTGACTATCGCTCACACTATGTATGTCTGTGGGCATGCAGTCTTGGGGCTGGGAGTTCAGCCATAGGGCTGGGGAGTATCTGGTTGTTTATGGAAGACACTAAGAGGAGGTAAGGAGGTCCCAGCTGGCCCAGGGAGATTGGAGCCAAAGGACCCAGAGAGAGAACAGAGGACCCAGAGAGAAATCAGGGGCTAGAGGGCTTAGAAAGAGAGCAAAGGCTGGAGGGCCCAGAGAGCAGATAGGACCAGGGTGCCCATTGGTCTCACTAGCCTAGGAGTAGGGCCAGGGCTCAGGAAGAACCAAAGGCTAAGACTAAAGGTGCCAGAGTGCCCATAGCCCATAGTGTGACTGGTGTAAGAATGAACAGAACCAGGAGCCTGTAGCCTGTAGGGGTGGTTATGATTTGATTAGTATGTGTGACATCTGTCTCATGGGTGCAGGTACCTGGGAGGACTAAATCCATGTAATTAGCCCTTATGCTTATAGCAATGAGCCATGACATCTGGGGTCATCAGTGTTAGATCTTGCTTGGGGGCCACTGGGACAGCCTCTCTTTTTTAAAGACCTAATCATAGCAGGTGAAGAGAAGGGATTTCCCAAAAAGAGTGAAGTTGAGAAGGGATGAGGGGGCTCCATCCAGGAACATAAAAGCCACTTCTAGGGCTGGGAACCTCTTATAATACCTCAATGATTTATTTCCTTATTTTACTATTTTTGTGCATAATGATGAAATGTAGACATGAACTTACACAAGTGTCCTGTTTGTAGAAGCTATCCACATGGATTCTTCACTAGCAAGACTCAGGCTTTAAATAGCTGCGTATGACTACAGAAATGGATGAATAATCATGTTGGAGGCATATACATATATTTACTTTCCCTGCTCCCCCCTGCTTTTTTCCGCGCAATGGATCAGTACCTTTTGAGGTAGAACAACCAGTATTCTAAATTCTAGGCATACACCAAACACTCTTCCTTGGTATCAACCTGTAAACCGACACAGTAGTAGAGATACCAGCAATAGCTTTGCAATCTTTGAAAAGCAGCATTCAGAATTAAGCCCACTACCTTGGAAACAAATGAGCTAAAAAGTCCTGTCTCTTTTTAGGGCAACAGTGATCATGGAGAACTGATGTTGAAGGAATATCATTCTGAGTGCTATTAACTTGCTGTTCCTACATATGTAGATATTGGGTGTGTCTACACATCACCCTACTTCCTTTGGAAGTGCTAAAGCATGGCTCACTAACCACCCATACTGCACTGGGCATGCAGTGCACAGTTAGTTTTAGCTGTTACTTTGCCATAGAGGCACACTAAACCAGGATAGTGCACTGCTATGACAAAGTAGCTGCTGGTCACATATAAACTCACATTATCGATATGTCACCCTAGTGCATTATATGGCAAGTAGTGCATCGCTACAGTGATGTAGGGTGACGTGTAGATGCTCCCATTGGGGAGAAAAGTGTTCTGGATAGGTGAATAAAAGGGAAATAGGATCTGACCAAATAATCCCATTCGGGGTATGGACTGATTCTTTTATAGTGCATTCATACAATGTCCAGCAGAATGGGATCTTGGGTGATTTTGCAATACAAGTAATACACATCAACAAGCAGCTATGAGCTTTTCCCATTCAGTAGAACCCTAAACAATAGCTAATGGATGTCCTAGCTATTCCTCTTACCAGATACTTTAGAGCCAGGTGGGAATTTCAATGGAAAAATATCCATTAGTAGGAACTGAAGTATTTCACAGAAGCATCTAGGGTTTAACAAGCTTGACTAATCATAAACAGCTTTGATTTTGTAGAGGATATCTATGGTGGGTGGTCTTACAGTAGCACTTTCATATGAATATCTCCCAAAAAGTGGACTAGGCTTTTAGGATTCTAAGCTTCCAATCTCCTAAACGGGATCTTGGATCTACCTCAAGGGACCGGAAAGCCCCAAGGATCCCTGTTTAAACCAGCATTCCAGTAATTTGGGAGCTTGGAAATATTTGAAACCTTTGCATTCCTTGCTCTACCTGTCACTTTGGTGTCTAGTCTTCCAAGTCAACTCAAGAACACTAGTTTGAACAAACTCTCAGGATATCAGATTCTTTGCTATAGAATTAGTTCACATTTCAAAATATTAAGATTTCCTTTGAACTAAAACATAAAATTTTGGCCAGGGCTAGTTACTGTATATATATATACTTTTCCCTCTGCACTTAATGAAACAACAACTATCAACTTATGCAGCCCAATCTTTTAAAAAATTAAAGGTCTCAGAGCCTTCCATACCTTTACATCACTAAGGAAAAAAATAACCCTAAATTCTGAACTATGGTTATTTTTTTCTTAAAAGCTAAGAAATCATTACCTGTAAAGGCTCCTGGCAGCAAGGCTGAAAGTCAATCCAACTGCTATAGGTTCAGAAATGTTTTAGTCTGGTAATTTATCATCCATTCTAATTGCTGACACACTTAAATGCTGTTCAATAAGGTAGAATGCATCAGTTTTGTATGTAGAAGCAGATAACTATCTTATGCCAACATTTGTAATTCTACAAGAAGCTTCACAGCAAGCTGAGTCTTAATAGTACATGGGCTATTTGTGTAATTTTATACATTATTTACAGCTCATTGTGTGCATTAACAATATATTAAAATAGCACGGTTGGTGGCTCAGCCAAGTCACTTTGTTACACATTATTAATAACAATAATTCATTTAGATTAAGATTGTACTATAAAAGTGTGGTAAATACAGATGATTTGTGATAGGCCTAATTCTGCTGCCATTACATACAATGGTGCAAATTCATTCTTGAACAAGAGATGGGACAAGTCCTCAGGAAAAACAATGTGACCTCTTCTTTCCTTATTTAGGGCTAGTTTAGTCCACAGTGGTGGTTGGGGCAGTCCCGAGAAATTACTTATTTTGTATCCTGGTTGTAGAACCCCCAATGAGACATTTCAGGACTCGCAGGATCACAGAATTAACAGAATCACCACAACTAATCATAGCAGCATAGAGAAGTACCTAATCATAGAGAAGTAGGGCTGGAAGGGACTTCAAGATGTTGTCTAGTCCAACCCCTTGTGCTACTACATTCAAATTCCTCTTTAGACTCCTGATTCCAGGATACACTTTGTCCCATTAGTTTTTGTTTAGGCAGCCCAGTACTAACAGTGACCAGTTCTGGATCTAGATTAGGTGTTTGCTTCTCCAAAGGTAAGAAAATGACCAAATAGCCCATTAGGAGCATGAACTAATTATTTCTAGTGTATTCATACAATGTCAAGCAGAATGGGATCTTGGGTAATTTTGCAAAATAAGTAATAAACATCAACAAGCAACTATGAGATTTGCCCATTCAGTAGAACAAAAATAATAATCATAGGCTTCCTCAGGAGTCAATTTCAAACCCAGTATTACTCATCATAACAATGACAAAATCTAGCTAATTAACAGATACAGCCTACACAATGTATGGGACCTTATGTAATGGATTGTACTAATTGCAATGTTAAAATATCATTGACAGTATGAACAAAGTTATGAAGTTCTGTGTTCCTCATACGCATCTGAAGGTAGAGTGGAATTTCCCTATTTCCCTGAATCCTGGAATGGAATGGTGAAAGAATTCTGCTAGACATTTCATTGTTGTATTTAAAATAAACCAGCATCACAAACACAAACTGTAATATTTGTGGAATAAATAATTGCTCATTTAATATATTGTGCCAACCTTTAAGACACAAAAGCAGGAAGAGATTTTATTAGGTGTTCCATGGTATGGAATTGTAGCCCAGCTCAATTTAATCCATTTTTCTTATGCAAGATGTTATTTAAATGCCTACTTAAAATAGGTACTATTAAATTAAAATTGATTATTTTAAGATGTATACATTGCTTCTTCTCTAATTGACCTAACATAAATAAAATATAATATAATAAATATTAGGCCTGTGCGAATAGGGAATCATACAATTCAGATTCAGCTGATTCAGATGCCAGAGATTCAATTCAGAGATCTGAATCATTTTTCCGATTTGATTTGGCCTGACTACTTCGGAAGACTTGGATTCGATTCAGAGCTGATTCGGAGATTCGGCCATAGATTATAACGGGGAAATCAATGAAATAGCTATAACATTGTTGTCTTTTGGCTGATTCAGATGAAACCTAACGAAGTGGTAACCTATTCTGAGAACATGACACATGCCAAGTTTCAAGGTGATAGGTGTAGGGGTTTCTGGGAAACTATACCTCAAAGTTCTGAAAGCAAAACTCAGGTGTGTCACCCATGTCACGAGTTTTGTTTGTCCACAGCTTGAGGTACAGTTTCCCCAAACCCGCTGCACCTATCTCCTTGAAACTTGGCAGGCTTTGTGGCCTCCACAGGGGCTACCATCCCTGCAGTTTTGACCCCACTGTGGCTTAACACAGACACATGACATGAGTTTTGCTTTCAAGAATTTGGGATGCAGTTTCCTCCAAAGAACTGCACATATCTCCTTGAAACTTGGCAGCCTTTGTGGTCTCAGCAAGAGCTGCCACCCCTGAAGTTAAGCCACCCCTCTGTGGCTTAACACACACGTGACATGAGTTTTGCTTTCAGGACTTTGAGGTAAGGGTTTCCCAGAAACCCCTGCCCCTATCACCTTTAAATATGGCACACCTCATGCTCTACATAGAGGTTACCTTTTCTACAGGTCTTATCCGAGTCAGCCAAAGGACAGCTATTTCATTGATTCCCCATTATACCCTATGGCCAAATCTCCGAATCACCAAATATTTTCCGAATCTATTCAGAAGCTCTGAATCAATTCAGAAAACCTAAAGATTCCAGTGATTTGATTTGGATTTGTATATTCAGTTTCTGAATCATCTCCAAATCTGAATTGTGATCCAAAGCTTTATTCAAAGGAAGCAAATACAGTTCAGTGTAGGGTATCTATTTCTTTGTTCATGTCATCCTTTCACATCTTTAGGAGATTTATACCCAATTAAATTAAGGGTTTTAAATAATGCCTTGCTGGTAACCTAAATTTCAGCTGGGTTTTTGCACCCTTCGTCATGCTGTGTAGTCTGCATCATTCCAATGGCAACCTAGTCTTTCTTTGGGGTACATTTTGAGGCAGATGAGAATAACAATGTCTACTGTGCAAGAGGCAAGGATTTTAGGGTGATATATTTTATTGGGCCAACTGCATGGATGGGATAATGTGAGACAGACTTTTGAATTCAAGACATTCTTCATCAGTATGAGCAGGGAAGCAAGCACAGTGATTGTTAAGAACAGTGTGACTAGAGCTGTGAATTTGGATGGGTATGGACAGACAATCCAAGGGGAGCAAAAAAAAAATAACAGAAGAAAAGAAGCTTGATTACTAGGAGATCAAGGATTATCAAAAGGGAGGAGGTTCAGTATCACCTGCAGTGTATAGAAAAAAAAATAAGGAACCAGGTAGAGTATGATGCCCCATAAAATGAATATCTGTGTTGAGTTCTTCATTCCTAGTGTCCAGCCAGCTTTTAAAAAATTGTTCCCATGCTCACTTTCAATGGTGTTTGGTTGATGAGCTTGAGTATCAGGAGAATAAGATCAGAAGGGGAGTGTTTTGTGAATGATGTGCTCCTCCTAACATATGTGTGTGTCTATTGTTTATGTTTTTGTCCCCTGAGAGTTTATTCTGATGCACAGTTGCTGTTTAGTTTCACTCACATAGTTGGTAGCTGAGTGCCTGACTAGTTTACAGATTTTGGGGGCGTGCTTGGACTGTTTGCTGGTCTTCTCGATATTCACGTAGAAAGTTGATATTTGTGTAGGAGTATTCTAGGGAAAGTTACGATAGTTGTTAACCTGTGGTGAAAGTCAATAAGTGAGTTCCCTTGTTCAGCCCAAATGGTGATGCCCACCTGGACAGCTTAAAATCTGCCTTTATGCAGCAGGGTCATTCCTGTAGAGAAATATATCAAGTCCACAAAATGTCCTTATGGTAACATTGAAATCTCTTTGTATCCTGAAAGCAACTGTATATGCTAGGTTTAACAGAATCTTCTGTAAATAGCTAATCCACATCAAGGCTTTTTTTTTTTCTTTTTCCTAAGCAACTTGCGCTTATAAATGTAACACTTCCAAATAACATCTCTGTCTTCTTGAAAATAAATATTAAAACCCACATGGATGTAATAGTTTTTCAGCTCCACATGGAAATCAATGGCTACAGCAGGTTTTAAAAAAAAAGCTCTTCCAAATAACCTATTGATATCTTTATGCAACCATAATCAAACAATGGCAAGTTATTGCACAGCATCCCATTCATTTTGGTTGTTCATGTAGCCGAATAATTTAATGATTTTTTTAAATATTCAAATAGACACAAAATAAATACTGTGTTTCTTTTCCAATGAGTATTATACAGTATTTTGAAACAAGAGTTGGTCAGAACTTTGTGTTAAAATGTTTTCCAATGAAAAATGCTGCTTTTGCTTAAATCAGAGTGTTTATAAAAATGTTTGGGTTTTTAGAGGGAGTGGGGTCTCTGGTTGTGTGCGTGCTTTTTTTCATTCTTACATTTTTCTATTAAGAATTTTTAAAAGGTTGAAACTGAATTCATTGATTGGACACTGAACATTGATTACTATGGAACAAACTATCCGAATTTTGATTTGTAGGAAATTTTAATCTGTTTGCTTTCATTCTGTTTCAGAATACAAACAATTTCAGCTTTTCTCCTGAAACAGAAAATTAAGTTAGTGTCCTGGACTATTTGAAGTAGCATTTTCCCCATCCAGATATTTCTTAAGGAATTGATTTTTTACTGCCAGATTATTAACCGGAAATTCCATTGTCATGTCTTGAATTAAGCAAATGACCTCTTGGAAGAAAAAAATGCCACACATGAGATTGGCGAATAAGCAAGCTACCTAGAACAATCTTTCTTGTAAATATTTTATAATATGTTGTTTTTAGACTATTCACCACTGCCTGACACATGAAGACAATCACAAGACTAAATCTTCAAGCTGTAATAATCCTGAATGGTTTATTACAAACGCTTGTCATAGGAATGAATAAATTTTATGGTAGTCCTGTTTAACCTTCATATTGAAGAAGCTTACAGATTTATTTTACAATTTGATCTTAAGGATTGAAAAGTTAGTGATGCATATGGGATGAAATTCTATTTCCCTTTCTGTGCCTGAGAGGCATTTTTCTAGCCACATACATGGGTGTTTGTAACAGGGGGCCTGCTCTGGGCTGATTTCCCTGTGGCCCGTCCACCTGTTCTGGACCAACCACCTGCCTTCTTGCCCACCACATCTTGATGTTCATTAAATCAATTAATTATTTTAATAAGCGGGATGCTGCTCATTTCTTGCCCCGATACCAGGGGGCTATCTGCGGCTCTGTACGTCCCCTACACTGCAGCACATGCCTCGCAAATGGCATCCTCTGTTGGCAACATCACTGGCCCCACTCTGGGCCCCAGAATCCTACTATTTGAACTCCACCTGGATCCCTCCATTCAGGCGGCCTATTCCGCCTTCATTCTAGGCTGCATATCTCCCTGAGCTGTTCCCCCTTACGGGCGTGGTCCCCCCCAGGACCTTTGGCTACATTGGCCCCGGCCTCACCTCCAGGCCAGTCAGAACCCCAGGCCCTCAGCTCTGGGCATCCCTCATGGTGGGCCCCTGGCCCTTCGACCCTTCCGGTCTTGGCCCCAGCATTAACCAGTCGGGGGATTTCAAGACAAGTTTCTGAGTCTATGGCCCAACTCTCTTTCTGGGGTCCACCTTCCAGACCCTACAAGGGGGTAACCCACCCATTTGTGAGAGCTGGGGTTAAGCAGCTGTGACCCATCTTTCACCGGGGTGGTAACTGGCCTGGCATTTCCTGGGGGCTCCTATGCCACTGAGAGCCCCACTAAGCCACCCACTCCTGGCAGGGTGCAGTTTTAGGTCATGCCCAGGACCAGGAGCCTCCTAAGCATCCCCTACAGCTCCTCCCTTACCTCCAGTGTTTCATAAAGCCTCGCAGCCAGGTGATGTTGCTGCACCTCCAGCCAGCAGCAAAATGCCCTGTTTATATGGGTGGCCAGAGCTCTAAAATGGCTGCCGCAATTAAGCACCTGCTGGCTGCTTGGCCCCAGGTCTTAAAGTGGCAGGCACAAACAGTGTTTTTGGTCCTGCTTCTGCACCATGAATGAACAACTACTGTACCACAGGTTGGGTATTATCCAAAAGCTTCTTAAGTACTCCTTTTGAAACTGAGCCACTGCTCTTTGTATATACTACTCATTGGATAACATGGTAGGAGAACTATGGAAAGATTCTATCTGACCAGGAACAAAGCTCCAGGCTAGAACCCATTGCCTCCTCCCTTTCTGAGTGGTATCTGTTTTGGTGAGCCATACACCTTGCAGATTGCTCATGGAGATACATATCTTCATTTCTTGGCCATTAACTCCAAAAAGAGCACTGGAGAGGGGACTGGATAATGCTTGATAATGCCTATGTTAGTTAGTGATGAACAGGGATCCAGGTTCTCTATTTTCTGTGGAAAAATGCAGAAACACATAGATTTTTCTTTTTTAAAGGAGAAAAACGCAGGTTTCCCCTTGCATGCTAGCAGAGTTCTAGCCTGCAAGGGGCTCCTTGGGGCTGCGGGGAATGGGAGGAGGCCAATTGGACACAAGATGCCATGTGTATGTGTGTTTCTCCCAGCTGCCTGCAGGTAAGTCCATGGTGGGGGGGGCATAGGTGACATGCGGTGAGGTGGGGCAGTGGCTCATGCTGAGCCTCCATGGTGAGGGAAAGACTGGGGCATGGTTGGCAGCTGGGGCTGGGGCTGGGGCTGGGGCATTCTGCAGTGCCTGGGGCCAAGACAGGAATTGACGGCCATGGGATCCAGCCAGGGAGCAGGATGGAGCCAAAAGAAGCTTGTCTGGGTGTGTAGTTGGTGGGAGGACCAGCTCCCTGTCGTTGCATGCACTCCCAGGGAGGGGTCAGGCACCATAGGTGATACACAGGAGGGTTATGGGGAGGCAGGCACATACCGCCCCCCCACCCAGATTTGTGCACATATAGTAGGGTACAGGGCTGGCTGGACTGGCACTAGGCTGCCTCCGTGCCCAGTGGGTGAGACCCAGCACAGTAAGGTGGAGTGGGGCAGCAAGATTCATTGCTGCTGCCACTACCACCAGGGACCCCACACCAGCCATGTCACCACAGAGTAATGCTGCACCACCAGCAGCATGAGGAGTAATCCTCCTCCCATTGCCAACCACTCATGTGCTTGGCCATGGCTCTACCCCACTGTTATAAACTGGCTGCCGCACTGCCCCCTAATCTATCTCCCCTCTGGGGTTGAGCTGCAGCCTGGCACACAACTGGCTGGTGGAGGGAGGAGGTGATAGCAGCACAGCTCCACCCCCCACCCCCCATCCAACCAGTACCCTTCACGCTGCTGGCAGCACAGCGTGACTCCATGGCAGCATGGCTGGCACAGGGGTCCTGGTGGTGGTGGGGGAAGCAGCAGCAGCAGCAATGAGTCTCATCACCCCGCTCCATCCTCCTATGCTGGGTCCTGCCCACTGGGCCTCAGAGGCAGCCCAATACCAGTCTGGCCAGGCTGCAGTTCCTTGCCATGCTGTGGGTATACAAATCTGGGGGGAGGTCACATACTCCCTCACGCTCCCCTGATACATCTCCAATACTGTCACTTATAGTCAGGCACCCCCCTGCTGCACACAGACCCATGCCCCACAGATCCATGCCCCATACACTGGGGGGCTGTAGCCTGGGGGTGGGGGATAGAGGCCCAGAGTGAGGGACACCAGCATATCAGGGCTGCTCAGCACTACAAAGTGTGGGGGACACCAATGTGGGGGACGGCTGGAACTGGACCTGCATCCTAATGAATGAAGGGTGCAGGGGGAGCTCTAATTTTCTATGATAAAAAGAACCAAAATCAAATGCCAAAATATGTAGGTATTCAGACTGTATTTTATTATAATGATTGAGGCACTAGTAAGCTTCCAAATTACTTTAACTTTCTAAATATATCAATAAAACATTGTGTTCAACTGATACCTATATATTTATAGTGGCATTTCATTTTAATCACAGAAAAGCACAGATTTGAGGGCTTTTAATCGCAGAATTTTGGATTTTTAAATGAAGAAAACCAGAATCCCTGGTGATCAGAAATTGAAGAAGGCATCTGTATCTACTAGCTTTTTTAGTAAATGCCTATACCACTCATAGTGGGGCTAAAATATAGGAGGGACTTCTTACTCCACCTAAAACCCGTGTCATGAGTTTCTGTTCAGTTTCACATCCAGAAAGGGCACATATACATCACATTGTACTTGCCCTGCCAGTGTGTAATCTACTGAGCATAGTCAGTCTACACCCAAACCCCAATGTATCCACACTGCAGGGGAAGTACAATCAATTCCTGTGCATAAATGCCAAAAACACTATTTACATAGCTAGATAAATTCCAGTTGAATGGCCAAAGGGAAGCAGAATTCCACCATTGTTCCACCTACTTATCCAATATTACTACTTACTTACACTTCAGACAGAGATCCTAATCAAAACCAGAGTTTTATTGCAGTAAACAAATTGTGTACACTATGGCCTGGCATGTTGTCACTGACTGCAAAATCAAGCCTCTGGTAAGAGACAGTGTCTGCTCTGAAAATCTTATATTCTAAACAGATAAGATATGGCAAAGCCAAGATGCATTAATTACATTTAATGGAGAAATTATACACAGATATGTTGAGTGACCTGCCCAAGGTCACAGAGGAAGAGTGTAGACAAATCATGATTTAAAGCAAGATATCCTGAGTCCCACCCTAGTGTATTAACCACAAGAGTATATTTCCTCTTCTCTTATCTTCAGAAATATTTACCCACATGTAAACCTTACTTATAAATATTAAACATATAAATGGTGTTAGTTAAAGAATAACTTGGGCTATTACTTCCTAGTGGTATTATGTATTGTGCTTGACAAAGTTAAAGCATCACATTTGCCTTACTATAAAGTTTAAGTGTACACAGATGTAGGCTCCTAGGGTGTGTGTAGAAGATGAAACAGGGGTCCTAAATTGAAGCGGTGGGTTTTAAAAAACACCACTTCATATTAGGACTGATTAAACCCCTGTGTCATGCACACACCCTGATGACTTACCTGCCTCTCTGGCAGGGAGGGGAGGGTGAGCTGTCAGTGAGTGGAGTGGTTCCTGGGCTGCGGGGAGGGCATGTGCTTCCCTTTGTGGTAGAGGTGCTCCCCCATCACTCCAAGTGGCACCATGCAGCTCAGAAAGGCAGGCATGCTCCAGAAGGGGAAAAGAAAAAAGATCAAGCTGCTTTTCTTGGGCAGAGTTTGCTTTCCTGGGCTGCTGCCAGGCTGCCTGCAGGGCTTCCTGCAGAGCCTCCGAGCTGTACAAAGCCTGGTGCTTTACTCCACAGCTGTAGGGGCAGCAAACTAAAACTCCTCAAAGGAGTTTTAGTTTGCTGCATCCCAAGTCATTTAAGGTGCATTATGTCACCAAATTTCCTACAGCGACTGGAATTAACGCACAAAACGCCGCCGACACATGCAAACACTGACACCATTAAAGCAGTGCAAAAGCATTTAGCTCACTTAAAAGCGTTGTGCACACATGCCTCTTGTTTCATCTACATACAGGCATAGTTACTATTTGCAAGTATTCTGACAATTACTAGACACTCACAAAAATAACTAGTAGTCCTAGAAGTTGGACATGCTGCATTCAAAATTCATTATTCATCCTCTCCTACATATTTACTCATAGAACAAAAACAATGCTACATAGGTGTTTGGTCATACAACATAAACACGGAAACAGCAGTTAGCTAAGAATTTGTGAATAACAAATAGACTGGAGTGCTCAGCAGGCAGTTAGGCAAATGATATAAACACTAATTCAATGACAGACTATACTCAAGGTGTATTTTTCATAGCAAATAGTGCACCTACTCAATTTGGTTCCTAAACTGAACTTTTAAATATTCCTAATGAAACAAAAGAAAATCAAGAGATTTGATGATCAATAAAAATATTTGAGAGAGAATAGTGGTGACAGAATATTTGACATAATCACTACAGTTAAGTCCCTTTATGCATCACAGTCATATATCACAAGACATTTGTGTCTGTGAGCTAGGGTCAACTGCAGCCGCTGTGTCAGCTTAGATCATAAAGTGACTGCAGGCAGAACAATGCTCAGAAGAGATTTGGAACTTTCTCTTTGCTTTGATGCTCCTAGACCCAAAAAGGTGAAATCAAGAACAATAACTTGAACACCAACATTACCAAAGTGAAACTAATACACTGTAGGGACATCTACACATGTGATTAACATGCACAGATTAACTCCGGGACTTATTGCTTTGGAATTTATTTGTGTGCAGCACATGGAGCCCTATTGGGGCAGCCCAGACTGGCAGAGGGCCTGGGGGGAGGTCAGCCTGCCAGCCCAGAGCTGCTCCAACGGGGCTTTACATGGTGCAGAGTGGATGGCTAAGGCATGAAGATACTTTAGCACAGGGACTGCCTGCCACCTAGCCCTGCATTGAAGCCTTCTGTGCCCCAGCCAGCCAGGTCAGCATCTACACATGCGCTGCTCCACATGAAAAAAACTCCACAACTGGTTAGGACTTGTAAATATAAATTCTAGCCTGCTGTGGAGTTTATTAGTTTCCTGAGCACACATGTACAGGTGAACATGTAAGCGCTGAAATGTTTACTGCATAGTTAATTAGTCAACTGCACAGTTAGCTCCTTAGTAAACATCTTGTGTAGATGTGCCCTGTAAGGACCATTCTATAAGCCTGAAAGTTTTCATTCCATGGTAAGTCTGTATCAGACTGCCAAGCATACCTAAGCTTTCTATCAATGTAAAATTCATTATTATAGTACATTAAGCACAATTTTTAAGTGATCACATTTGATTTTAAGCAGTCCTGTGCGGCTAATCTTTTCATAGATTTATGGAAACTTTTTTTTTTGTAGGCAGCAGTGAGGATTTCACATGAGGGTTTTTACTTTCAAATTTGGATTTCATTAACTTTGTTATAAATAAGTGCTACAAAGCATCAGAACAGTCATGTTAATTTAAATTCAGTGCATGCAGATCAGAATCAGGCCTCCTGAATTTTGGTTCAAGTCAAAGCCAAAGCAGGTTAAAACAGAACTATTAGTTTTCACATAAAAACTGTGAAATTCTCATAGCTATATAAAACCTTAAACTAGCTATTTCTATACATCTTGTTGTGATTTACAAGTTACAACAAAGATATAAATCCAGAAATGATTTGGATCTTTTAACAAACCTCTCTTAGAGCTCTAGTTTCAATGATGGTTGGGGGGGGAGGGGGGGGGAATTACATGATAGAACAGTGAAAAAAGTTTAGAACGTCAGACACAAAGGAAGTAGAACTGAGAGATTCTGGGGAAAAGGATATATTGTATATATTATGAAATAAATACTTATAAACTAAAGTTCTGATTTGGTTATCACTATAACATGACTACAATGAAATGACTATTGGGTCAGTCTATAGGCTTATTCACCAGTTCATCAGTCATGGGATATGTAACTCAAAGAATGGGAACTAAAGGCAGTCTCCACGGTGCTCCACGGACATGTGCTCCATGGTGGAGGGGAGGTGCTTAAACTAGAGCGGCTCCATGAGCTTCCGCAGCTCATGTGTATTCAGTGTCATATGCTTCAAAATGGAGGCAGGGACACTTGAACTAAAGCTTGTTCAACATGCTTTAGTTCAAGCACCCCCACCACCATTTTGAAGTGTGGGGAAGCTTAATAGATGTGATGCTGAGGTTGTTGGAGCACATTAAGACTCAGTTAATTGAGTCTGCTTGAACACGTGCTAATTAGAACATGTTGGAGCAGATGTCTGGCATGTGTATAGGTTCCAAAAGATTTTACAGGTTTTCCAAGCTTTTGTATGTAGGGCTTGGATGCACGTGTGTGCAGAGTTCAAATTACATTCCAACTCTTGAGGGGGTCCGTGGCGGTGGCAGCTGGAAGCCCACAGAGCAGACGGGTGGGGCTCTTGTCTCTTATGGGGGAATTCTCACCTCTTATGGGAGGGTTTGTAACATAACCCCCAGGTTTTCTTCTATATACATATCAAATTATGGGGGAAACTCGGTCGGGGGGAGGGGTGAGTTTATATATATATATATATATAGGCTCCCCCCTCCCCCGACTGAGTTTCCACCGTAATTCGATCCCTGCATGTGTCACAGCGAAAAATAGGATGTACAAACCTTTTCTCCTATAATTTAATGCAGGTCTTCCTCTTTCCATAGATAATTCACTCAATAAAATGATACCAAAACAAAGCAATAGGGTTTTTTGTTTGTTTGTTTGTTTTCTTCAGCTAAAGGAAATGGAGGTGTTAGGCTGTCCTTTGCTTTAGAGCAGTGGTTTTCATCCTGTGGTCTACAGACTCCTGGGGGTCCACAGATTCTGTCTAAAGGGTTCATGAAAGATGACCATGATATATCGAAAGTATGTGAATACCCACACTTAGAATTCAAAGAGATCTGGACCTCCATCAAAATTTTCAAGGGGTTTTGCATCTCCATGCAGAACTTTTTAGGGGTCAGTAAATGAGAAAAGGTTGAAAACCTCTGTTCTAGAGATAGCAATTACCTTCCTCAGGAACTAAACTGATGCAGTATAACACACAAATTTTTTCATTAGAATTTCTCTATTCTACTCTCCCTCACCAAGTTTCTCTATATTAGATTTTGATCATATCCTCTTTCTGCTCCTTATTTCCTCCCTTCCCTCTCCTCTGTTCCTATTTTTTATTTATTATTTTTTATTGCCTCCTCTTGCTCCCTTTTATTCACACTCTCCCCTAACTGCAAAATGGAGTTCATGCTGAACTTTTCAGTGACTATCAGACTAGGTTCAACATGAGGCAAAATTAATTCACTTGTCTCTTCCCTTCATGCCTTCTGGCATATAAAGCCTCTGGCACTCCAGCCAATTGTAAATTTATACCTATGTGTTCACATGTGGAGGTACCATTCAGGATTAAATAATGCATAACTTGACAATATATTATTTACTTCAGGTAATACAATGTGATTGATTCAATCAGACATGATGCACTGCTGTGTGTACCTCATGGACTGAAAATTCAGGGAGAAAAAGTTACCAAACTTCTGTTTAAAGCAGAAATGTAGTTTTAAAAGATATATTTAGAGCTCTAATCCATATCTTAGGATGGATATCGATCACAAAACCATTTGTTACCTAACCCCTTTCTAAAAAAGGGCTTGAACATGTGTTATTAAATCCGAGCTAAGTTATCATAAAATGTTATGAGTCAGTTGTCCCACATGCTAATTTCAGTATATTAACTATAACTTGTAATATTGCTCAGAGACACATTTTTGGACAGCATCTCCTCCTACATTTGTACACACACATTTTTAGATAGATATGATGCCCATCACTTGGGTAACTCACAGGTGTCAGATAAATCCTTATGAAAGATAGGGAAAGGGAGGTATCTGGAAGAGGAATTCTAAGGAAAATAAGATACTAATCCTTCAAACGTGTATTGTGCATCATTAAATATCATATATTCAACAGTCTAAAAAAGTCAGAGGGGACCAAAGTTTACTCTATATTGGAGACCTTTACATTTCAACCAGTTGTCCCTATTTTGAAACCAGTAACAAGAGTTTGCCTAAAGCAAGTCTTTCAGAAAGGCATCTCATCCCAATTTTCAGTCATCAAAAGTTGAGGAATAAACTATCTTCTGTGGCAGTTTTTTGCAATGGTAAATTATTCCTAATCTTAAAAATCTGTGCCTATTTCCCATTTGAAATTTGAGGGGATTCAGTTTCCAGACAATGGGATTTTCCTCTAGATCAGTGACTTTTGAATTTCCTAAAGACATGGAACTATTTCATATCACTTCTTCTGCAGAACCCTTATCCCTATCCTGAAGACTGACATGGAGCCAGGCAACCTGGCCCAGCAATGGCAGCATATCACCTTCCAACTCACCCTACTATAACCCCAGTATCTTTGGGGACCCCTGATAACCTATTGTGGAACCTCAGGGTTTGGTGGAACTCAGTTAAAAAAATCACTGCTCTAGATTAAAGAAACCTTTAAGTAGCTAGTATTTTCTTTTGGCAAAAGCACTTGGCCACTGTAATCAACCACCTAACCAGCTGATAGTTACCCTTTCTAAATAAAGCACCACATTGGTATTCTTCATCTCTTCTAAATTCTTCAATATTTCAAGATTTAAAAACCAAAACACAAAACCAAGTGAAAACAAACAAATAAAAAATGCACATACATGAGCCGGATATAAGCTTAGCCAGCTCAGATCTTGTAGAATGACTGGATACAATTGTGATGTTCAGTGTTTGCTCTGTGCTTAAGGTGATCTCAAGAGATCTGCTTCTTTCTGTATCCATTACACATGGCTGTATGTACCAACAGAGCTTAACAGTGTTCCACCAAGTCTCCCCCTGAGAATCTTAGCCCCAAAGATGCAGTTCCCAATATCATACAAGTTTCAAGGGTCTACTGGTACAACAAGCATTTCTGTCTAGTAAATGTTATCCAACATCCTCCAGAATCACTAATCACCTGGAAAAGGGGGGTCATGACCACCACAGATCATACAGTAATTAATTTATTTACTCATGCAGAACAAAAATATTTCTAGAAAACTTGAATTTTTTTCTGGATTTTATCATATGGCCTTGTATGCTTGCTTATATTTTCTATCATTCTTAACATACTTTAAAAATACTCTTTTTTTTGTCTTTCACCATGCTACTCACAGATGGAATTTTCCCCTAACGTTTTTCTTTTCAATTGTCTGCAATTCATTGCTTCTCATTTATGTTAAATGGATCTATATCATCTTCTTTTCATTTGGTATATATTGCTTTTAATGTTTTTATTTCTTATTCCTGCCTTTGCTTTACCCTTATGTGGCCTACAAAACTGAGCTTTGCAGATGGGGAATCATATACACAAAGAAGTGGTTAACTTCTGGTGCCACCCTGGGCACACTTTGTAAATGTGTGCCGGCAGCAATTCAGCACCCAGCCCATGTTTGCCATTTCAAAAATGACCTGGAGCAACATCCAAGTGGGACAGGAAGAACGTTCCCCAAGGGAACATGAGAGGTGCAGTGAGGTAGTCTCCCCTGGCCGGGGCAGTTGGTGGGAGCCAGATGCTGAATGGCTTCTCACTGTAACTGACTTAGAGGAGCCAGAATACCCATTATTGTGGCAGACATGGATCCCTGATGTCACAGACCAGAGCTGCAGTGACAGTGAACCTGAAAAAGGAAAAGATTAAAAGAAAAGTGAAGTTGTGAGTCATAAATCTAGGGACCAGGCTGATGGGACACCAGTTTAAAATAGCCCAGGATGAAGATGAAGAGTTTGTGACGATTTGGGACAATGACATGGTCAGCATAGAGGACCACGTGCTGAAGCCTGAATTATGTGTAAGTGATCGCCATTTTGAAATTTGTAACTGCAATAATTCTACAGCTTGCTGAAGAATTATTAAAATGGATATCCCAGGTGGGTGTGTGGAGGGAATGGCTGCCACTTTCCAATGGCTGGTGGATCACATTTTGACACTCCACATGATGGATGTTGCAGGCTATATATGAATATCTAAATATAAATATAATGATTTATTCTTAATCCTATGCCCAACACATACGACACCTGAAGGCCATACTCCAGGAACTGTGCTATGCAGAAATGATGGAAAACCCTAAGAAATGTGCATTAGGCATGCACAAAACTAATTATTTAGGTTTTATAATTAGGCAAGGCATTATTTGACCCCTGGCAAGTAAAATAATGATAATACAAAATTACAAACTGCCCCAAACAAAAAAAATCATGTGGTCCTTTCTCGGATTGGCCAATTGTTATGGAAGATTCATTCCAGACTTTACTGAGAAGGTGGCACCCTTAACAGATCTACCTACCCCTTAATAGAACTACCAATGGGTAGGATTCAAGGTCCCATACAATAGACCCCTCAAATGGAAGTTGCTTTTAACAATATCAAGAAAGCTCTGTGTAACTATGTTTTAGTAATAACTCTGGACTTTTCCAAACCTTTTATCCTCCAGACAGATGCATCAGACATGGCTTTTGTATTGTGGGCTATACTATGCCAGGAGAGAGAAGGCACTGAAATACCTGTAGCATTTGCTAATAAGAAATTGAATGTGACAGAGCAAAGTTAATCAACCATTGAGAGGGAGTGTCTCGCAATAAAATGGGCGGTGGCTTATTTTTGCTATCATTTAATTGGAGGGGAGTTTAGCCTTTAAACAGACCATGCCTGATTGAAATGACTGTATAAGAAAAGGAATGATAATGCTCGGATGACCCTTTGGGCTTTGTCCTTACAACATTTTAAATTTTCTGTCAGGTATAAGCCAGGCTCAGTGAATAAAAGTTGCCAATTTTCTGTCACAATGCAATGAGACCGAAGTGGACCCAGGAAGGATGCCATGTGCTAAAACCTGTGAACAACAGCCCAGGGAGAAACTGATTACAATGCCACAAGGCAACTTAGGTAGGGGGATATGTGGCAGGGATACTGCCATGAAAGGCAACTTACCTGCACAGGACCAATGAGCAGAACAGCTGATGTTGAACATGGCAGCAGATCAGGATGGACTTCCGGTGCTGGCCTGGGAATGCTTTGTAAATGCATGCTGGCAATGATACGGCACCTGGCCCATGTTTGCCAGTTCAAAAATGACCAGAGCAACATCGAAGGGGGACTGGAAGAATGTTCCCTGAGGGAATGCGAGTGGCACAGTGAGGTAGTCTGCCCTGGTGCAGGTGATTGGTGGAAGCCAAATGCTGAAAGGCTTCTTGCTGTAACTGGCCTGGAGGAGCCGGAATACCCACCATTGTGGCACATTTGGATCTCTGATGTCGCAGACCGGAGCTGGAGCGACAGTGAACCTAAAAAAGGAAAAGATTAAAAGAAAAGTGAATTTGAGTACATGAGCAGAAGTACTGAGTCTAAGGTGTGACCCTACCCAAACATTCCCAGGAGGAAGCAGAATGGACAATAGAACCTTTAGATAAGGAAAAGACTGTGTATGGACATAAGGTCTGTGTGTAAGTGAATGGACAATTTTTTGTTTTTTCCGGTCATGGACAGAGACCCTAAGTCTAATTTGGCTAGACCTTAACACCATCTGGTTGGCGTTAGGTGGGCTGTAGGGGAGGTAGAGCCCCAGGGTTGGTGACACACCGTGGAAGACAGCAAGGCACTGAGGGATGTGGAAGTAAGAATTCCCTTGCCTTTAACTAATTATTCCAGCCAAGATGTGGCAGGTGAGAATCCTTGGGCACCTTGAGGGTCTACCTTGTGTGTCAAGCTATCATCCCAAAAGGCAGCAGTAGTGTCAAATCAGACTGCAAAGTCAAAGTGCTTGTCTAAAGAGCAATCTTTCCTCCTACTCAATTTTGCTCACCATTTCCTCCGCTTTCTTAAATACAATGAAATTATATTAGTTTCTGTATAAAATCTCCAGCATGCAGATCCCAAATTGAAGTCCCCTCTAATATATTTTTATTTCCACACATTACAGAGAGGTATTTAAGATGTAACTTTTCCTGTTCTCTGGTTTGATTCTATAATGTAAAGCAGACCTCTACCAGTACTTCCTGCTGGGTTTTGTTAGCTAACACATTGATCTATATGCATTTAGGATACTGAAGTTCTAAGTTTTCATAAATAGGTAGTAGTTTCTTTAATGCAGAGTAGATCCTTTCAACTACTCAATATTTCCTAAATGGGTTATAACCAGAAATTTTAAGATTGTGATTATGTAAATAATTCTGCTAAGTTTTAGTATTGTGAGCTATGTCACATTTCTTCTCATGATTGGGAACTTCTAGTTCCTCTACCTGTTACCTGGACTCATAGCATTGCTCTATATCCAAATGAAATATAGCTTCTGTTAATATTAATTGTGATATAGATTCATTTTTTTCATGAGTGTTCTGGTGAGATAACTAGTATTTCCCCTCCGTCCTCCCCTGCTTACCTGTGAGATGCAGGCTGTCCCATTCATTCAGTTCTCTCTCTCACTGGAAAACCAAAATCTTCAGCTTAACATCAATCATACAATGGTTCACAACTTTATTTTCTTCAATCTTGTTTCTCTCATACCTAGGGCCAGAAAGATTTCTGAGAAGATCACATGGACTTTCTGCTTCCTCAGCTCTTTTCCAAGACCCCTAAAGTTTTCTATACATTATTTAGTTTCATGTAATACCATTTTATGTGTTCCAGTGTGTATAAATCACCAGTGGAGACTACTAAAATAGCTTTATAATCTTGTCCAGTGTTGGAATTACAAACTGTCAGTCCAAAAAGACAGCATACTGTTCAGTTGTGGTTGTTGAGTCTTGCAGAATACCATCCAAACTTAATATGGAGGTGATGACCATTGCTTATCTATTACATAGGTGCTTGCTTCTTGCTGGTACACCCATCCAGTAGACTCTCTATAGCTTTTTTCCCTGTCTTTCTGAGGCAGGTTTCGCAATAGTTGATTCACTGTGTATTGGATCATTCAAAATTCTGCTTAGGTTGTATGCCTTCAACTTTTCTTTGTCCTCTTGATCATAAATTGCCAAGCTTGCTTCTTCAAGTTACTCTCTCTTTCATTATCTTATTACCAGTGTTTTTCCTTGTTGTTGCTGTGCACCAATTTCTAAATGTTGCTGTCCAAGGTTCTTTAATTCCTTGGATGCTATACAGTGTTGCTGCATTACCTTCAAGACCCCTAACACACTCCTTCATAATAGCCGGCAACATATATTTTACACTTCAATACTCTCTTCTTTCTGCTGGGTGAAAATAATACTCTCTTCTTTCTTCTGAGCATGTTGCAGGCATTCCACACCAGTTGTTCTTTCATCTTCCGTCTATCATTTGTTACCTGGTATAAAGCCATATGTAAACAAAAGGAGATATACTTTTGTCAAACTCCGTCCAAAACTCCCTTTTACTTATTTTGACCAAATATTTTCACAGGCTACTTATGTTCATGCAGACAGCATTTGCTTAAGTATATGTAGGAATAAGGTCTACAGTTTGCCAAGATGGTCAAGAGTAGGGATGTGCAAAGTTTCATTGGCTATTTTTTTTTTGATGCTGTTCCAACTTGTTTCAATCTTGAAACAGTGAAATTGAAATGAAACAAAGGGCTTTGAAACAGCCTTGAAATGAAAACAGGCCAGTCAAACTGTTTCAAAAGTTTCAAAACGTTTCGAATTTTGAAGCAGCCGGCCAGGTGGTGGGAGGCAGGTGTGCATTCCAAGCAGTGCCACAGCCCCATGTGGCTTAGCCTAGTAGAGAACACAGCCCTGGCTCTCCCCGCCTTCCGCTGCCAGGCTGCACTTTGTGGGGCTGGTGGAGCCAATCACAGCACAGAGCCAGCTCTGCCTGCCTTCCGCTGCCAGGCTCCACTCTGATCAACTGTCCCAGACCCGTGGAACTCAGCCCAGTGACAGAAGACAAGCAGAGCTGGGTTGAGTTCCATGGGGCTGTGAGCCACTGGGAGCTGAGCCCAGCTGGGAGAGGTGCCTCCCCCCCTGCAAACCACTGGGAATTGAGCCCAGCAGCAGGAGGCGTTTCCCTCAGCCAGGCTCAGTTTCACAATGTTGGGTCCCAGGCAGCTAGGAGCAATCTCCTGTCATCCAGCAGGCAGATTGGGGGCCCACCCATACCCCTAGGAGGGCTGCAGGGGCTCTGCCAAACTTCTTCCAGGGATGCAGGCCCCTGATCTGTCTGCCAGATCACAGAGCACTGCTCCTGCTCCCCAGCTCCTGCTTGTCTGCAGCTTGAGGTGCAGTTTCCTAGAAACCCCTGAACCGATCTCCTTGAAGCTTGGCAGGCTTCATGATGACAGGAGGGACTACCATCTATGCAAGTTTCATTAGAATCAGGTAAGAAATGGCAAAGTTATAGGCTGTTTTGTGCTTCCCCATTATAGCCTATGGGCGAAACATTTAAACAGTGTCGAAACAGTTTCACTGTTTCGACAAAACAGAATAGAACAGCGGTTTCAAAATCAAATGAAATGAAACAAAACACTCTTCCATCAAAACATCAAAATGAAAGTTGAAGTGGAATGCTGCTGTTTCACTCAGCCCTAGTCAAGAGACTAGACTTATTCTTCTAGTAAATCTAGATGAGCGTGCACATGCATTTCCCTGGGGATGCCCCTGCATATGTACTCTGGCACATGGCAAGTTGCCCTGGGTGGGGTAGAGATTGGAGCCAGCACCTGAGCTGGCCCTAGCAGCCTTACCTGGGATCCTTGGAGGTCTCTTGGGACTCTAGCAGGGGCCACACCTTGCTGTTCAAACTCTCACCACATGCTGCAAATTAGCAGCATGGGGAATACCTGATTGTGTGGCATGTGCAGTATGTGGTGCTGCAGATGGGTCTGCAATGCTACAGACCTCAAGTGTGCACTCATCTGGATGTGCCCCTAGAATTCAAAACAAGTTAGACCCTCAAAAATAAAAGCAACTTAAAAATTAGCCCTTTCCTCCCTTTATTTTTTAAGCCATGTTTCCTAGAATATATTATATAAAGTAAAAAGCAGATAATTTTGTTATTTCTAAGGAATTCAGGACATTTATAGTTACAGTGTCTCACCTCACCTAGGACAATTAAAAACAGATGGTCTTCATGTTCATGTTTTATAATGCTGCACGTTTTTAACTATAACCAGCAATGAACCATGCCTGACTTTATTCACTATTTAAATAGTAACTGAAACCTAATATTTGCATTCTTTTGAATACTGTGATTTGGTATTTATAATCCTGTTTGTCAAAAATAAACAGTGCATATATAATTATCCCCACAAAACTTAGCACTATAAAATCATTGTTACAACAGCTGGAACATAATACAGTTTTATTAACTTGCAGAAGTTAGTCTTTATTATTAGTCAAAAGCAAAATCCCAAGTCATTTAAATGAATTTACCTTGAAAATACTTTGTTCAAGGCTCATTTTTACCATTTAGCATACAGAACCAATCTGGTATGCAGAGAAATATTTAATTTACTTCATTTGATCAGTAGATCTGTACAAAACAATTCTATACATTTTCAGGCAAATTATTGGGAGCTAGGGATCAGATAGGAAAACTGTTGTGTTTTGGTTAAGGAGAGTTTTGGTTTTATACACTAAAAGTGCTATAAAGTTTTATGTTAGTAGTAAACATTAAAAATGACCAAATATGTTGTGATAGAAGAACATTTTTTGCCTGAAAACTTGGTCTGTTCAGGTTTTATTTCATTTGGCTTTTGGATTGAACCCATCCATTCTTCTGTGCAAACTGCTGACCACTTTCATCATAGACACAGAATAATCATTTTTAATTAATAATCTCTACAATTTTGCCTATTACTCATTACAACTTGTCTAAAAGTAAACAAGCAATTTCTGAATTTTGTTTCATATATGTAATATATTTTATTGACAACCCATGGTTTACAGAGACCCACAGATTTTTGGTGTCAACTCATACTTCATATTCAATGAATTATTTTTTTCCAAACCGTGCTATTTTATTTGAAAGACTGCAACATTTTTTTTTTAAATGCAAACTTCCAGGATTCCCAGGCCTTTGTCACCTTCAGTTTGTAAGATTATGGTGGCCTCATTTTTTTCCAGTATGTATGATGTCCAGATGTACAATAATCCTGGTTCACTAGCTCAGGCCAACAATTTTTTTAGCTAGCAATGAGGCATGATTTTATAACTTACTGGTTGGAGAAACAGTAGAATGATCTATGACAAAACAGAGGGCTCAAGAGCAAAGATAAAGCAGTTCATAAGCAAGGGGTCATGCAGTTTCTTGCCATTTTCACATAAACTAAATGGAGAGTTTACATTAGACTCATCAAGGCTTCATTCAGGCAGATCAGGGAAAACAAGGAATGGAAAAAAAGGATATACTCAAGAGACTCTTCAGTTGTACATTAAGCCACTTATTACAGAAAGACAGGGCAGATATAATGCTCTCTTTAATCATCTGGCTTCACATCTGCACAGATTTCTGGATATTCACAAGAGTTTTTTTATATTTATCAGTGTTGACTAGTGTATGCACCATATTTGGTTTCTAAACTTTTTCTTGTCATAAAGCAATTTGTTAATATCTCAAACAAATATGAAAAACCTTTTCATTATGTTTGATTAATAAATCAGTTTGTATAGCTAACAGACATCTTGCCCAGAGGCCCATATCCAAATTCTGATTTTAGTTACAGTATGTGAAGTCAATGGAATTATTCAGGATTTACAGATAAATGAAAGAAAACTTGATTTGGCTCCATTTCTTTGTTAAAATAAAGTTTTTGTTCGAATCATAATTCCCCTATGGTAGCAATAGTAAAAATCTTTGCTGATAGATGTATGGCTTCCCAGTAGAAACAGCTAGTTACACTTATTTTAAAATAGTACCATGATGTTCTTGTTCCTTCTGTTTTCAAGCAGAAAAAGAGAAATTTCAAGAAATGTGTGATTTAAAAATGATGGGTTTGACTAAAGTTTATGAAGACTGATAAATTTCAGCCACCTGTTAAATTAAGAGATGGCTAACTGGATTTTTCCCAAAACAAAGGTAAATGAAAGGTGAATGCTCAAAATCCAAATACAGTATTTTCTCACATACCACACCTCCACATAAAATATGCACTAGGTCTTTGGAAGTCAGAATGTAGGAAAAGATTTTTCAGAAGTCATGGCCAACTGTTGTACAAGTACTTTCTGGAAACAGAAAGTATCCCAAAAGTGTGGCATTCCAGATGACAGTTTAAAATGAGGCTGCAGACTTCCTAGTGTGACAGGATGTCACAGGATGGGGTCCTGCAGTATGGCCGTGATCTCCCCAAGGCCCCCATACCATGTCAAGTTGGCCCAATGGGCACCCTCACTTCTCACCCACCACATCTTTGATCGAATGATTGATAAGGAGGCTGCCTTTCAGTCCTCTTGGACACGGTCTTGATTGACTGTCTGGACCCCATGGGTTTCCCAACAGCTGATAGATCCCTCTCCAAGACAGGTGTCACAATGGGTGTTTCGGGCACCCTAGCCTTCTGGGCTATGCATAGCTCCAACCACCCCTTTACCACCCCCCAAGCCTCACAGATGGTACCATCACTGTTTGGTCTGGGCCTTTTTGCAATTTTGCCCCCTTGTCCTCCCTGGGCTCTCTGCAGCCCTGCCCCACTCTGTGCTGCAACAGTGCTCGGGCTCTCTGCAGCCCTGTCCCGCTCTGTGCTGCAACGGCGCTCGGGCTCTCAGCAGCCCTGTCCCGCTCTGCGGCGCACTAGAGCATGCTGTGCCCTCTCTGGCACTGGGGTATGTGCACCCCAAATGCTGCACCCCCTCTGGTGCTGGGATTGCCACGCTGGTGTGGGCCCCTTATGAGGCCGCCTCCTCCTTCCCCAATAGGCTCGCCCAAACCACTGGTTTTATACAACAGTAAACAAAACACAAGCCCCTGGGCTGTAACATAAATTCAAGCCACCCAGCTATAACATCATTCAAACCCTACCGGAGAATACTCCGTCCCACAGCAGTATCAGGAGATGCTCGTGCAGTCAGGCCTCTCCCCTTTGCTTGCTTTGGGAGAGCTCCTTCTTCTTTGGCTGCCAGCAGGGAACTGCCTTCCTGTCCCCAGCCCTGGGGTTTATATATGAGCCAGGCCCTGTCCCTTCCGGTCAGCTGACCACTGGCAGGTGTGGGCCACTAGCTCATTCTAGCTGCCCTGGTAGCCAGAAGCTGGGGCTTCCAACTTACTGCTAGGGCTCTTCCCCTACCAGTTTCAGCTCTGTAAAGGAGCAGGGCACCCTAGTGCCCTGCGACACAGGACATAAATGAAACAAGGCCCTGACCCTTCTAAAGGCAATGGCAAGACTGTTCCACACCAGAAGCCTATTGACATACTATAAACTGCATGTAGCAGTTCACATGCCTTGCAACAGCTTCAAGCATAAACCATGGTGCTTAGTAGGGGTATGTGAAGTGGGCCGTTTTTTATTTGGATTCAGATTTGGCCCAATTCAGGGGACAGTGATTTGATTCATTGATTCAGATCACTGTCCTGATTTGATTCAGCCAAATCTGAATCTAAAGATTCAATGCTGATTCAGAGAATCAGCAATTTTGCCATAGACACGGTTTTAAATGTTTTTTCTACATACCTCGAGGTACCAGGCATGGCTCATGAATGCTGAGATGGTGGGACAGATAAAACACCCCACAGGAGTGCAGGGGGCCCCCTGCATGCTCAGCGGTAGACCCAGAAGTGAACTGGAAGTAGTTCTGGTCCACTTCTGGTCCACCTCTGAGCACATGGGGGAACACCCCCTATGCTCTTCCGGCTCAGTGATAGGCCATGGATGAATCCCAGGTGCCCCCCCAGACCCAGGAGGCACCAGTTGCTAAGCCAGGCGATGGGGGGGGAGGTGTCCTCCGTGTGCTCCACAGCAGACCCGGAAGTGGACTGGAAGTGCTTCTGGTCTACTTCTGGGTCTGCTGCTGAGCCCGCTGGGGAACCCCCCACACTCCCATGGGGCGCCCCATCCATACTACTGTCTCTGTGTTCATGAGACACCTGGTACCTTGATATGTCAAAAAAAAAATGTAAAGCTGTGTCTATGTCCAAATTGTTGAATCTCTCCAAATCTCTCTGAATCAATTTGGAGGGTTTCAATTCAATCTGGAGATATTAAAGGGTCTCCTGATTAGATTTGGATTCACAGATTTGGCCACTGAATCAAGCTGAATCTCCACATAATAGAATCAGAGACCTAAGCTTCACACAGCCCTAGTGCTCAGCCATAGATACTGCAGCTGTGAGAGGCTTAACACAGAACTCTACCCCTTCTGCCTACTAGACCAGATACAAGCAGCAGCCTCTTGGAAGCCACTACAGCAAAGTGTCCATGCTTCTATTTCAGTGAAGAAAAATCAGCTTCCTCACTTAAGTCACACATGCCAATTTTAGAGGGAAAGCTGTCTAGGGTATGTGAGAAAATATGGGTGTTACAGATATAGTTTTGTGGGGGGAGATATGTGTTTGGGTGCATGAGACAGACCTGCAGTAATACACTGAAAGTCAGAGAACAGCCTGATTATCATGGGTGTGTGAACCTAGAAGGAGCCTAGAGATTAGGCTTCAGTATTGCCAGGTTGGCTGAAAGAGTTGATGCTGTGAACAGGGAAACTGTCTCTGATGGTTTGATTCTTCCCCTAGCGAATAATGCAGGACATTGTACATTCCTGTAAATAATCAGAATTGCATGTCCAAATTCTGATTTTAGATACTTGACTCAATCATTTTTCACATCCTAACATGAATAAATCATAAGACCTTGGATCCAGAGTCAAAAGGGTAACATAACTTTCCATGAGGAACTTAAAAATAAAAGTTGCATTATTTAAAAAAAAGTGAAACAAAATCCAATACACTTCCTGACAAAAAATAGTTTCATTTGAAAAACGTATTACACTATTGTTATTGATTTTTGCAGTGTAAATTATGACAATGATTATGTACCTGTCAAGGGAATGAATGTGTTAATAGTTGATTATTTGAATTAAATTAAATGAAGAAATACTTATAGTGTTCAGTGCAAGTTTACTACACTTACATTAGTAGATAGAGAAGTATTGCATCTTTGTAATACTTGATATAAAAGTTAGAAGAAAGTGCAAAAGCAAAATTTACAGATTATCAGGGTACTAAGCCATACAACAGGCAGCATTCATCCCTTCACACTGGTGATGTGAAAAGGAAAACCAAAATCAATTTTTGCCTGAAGTTTCACAGATGTCAACAGGAATAACAAATAGATTAAATCCTTTAAATTATGCATTATACAGAAAATATGCATTCTGCAATAAAAAGATTAGGAAGGGCACCTGGCCTGTCTTTCATCTCCAATGCAATGGCTCACACGGACAGAGACTATGCTTTTTTAAGGCACTGAGGACAGATACAGATCATTTTTATAGATCCCCAAATAGAAATTTTAGTAGAATTTAGGTACATAATTCATTAAAAGGGATCCAAAACAACCTTTTTTGAATGGCCCCAAATTGTTTGGGTTTCTGGAATCTTCATGAACTTTCTTTTTTCATGAGACATTTCAACATAAGTGTCATCAAAATCCCAAGAGGTACAGGGAAGCTGCTAAAGCCTACCTAGTCCCCATTCAGTTATACTATTGAAAAGTTTATCTAAAGCCTGCTTGGCATAGGAAACATAGAGCTCAGTAAACATGTGCCCCATGTTCAATCTTGGAACATAATCAGTAATGAGAGGGAAAATGAGAGCGGTGCTGAAAAATAGCCTAGTGAATTGTGCATCCATCCAAGAAGTGGGAAGCATGGTTTTGAGGTCTCCACCAATGTCTCCATAACCAAAGAGTTACAGCCCTCCTTAGGAAAAGGATGCCATCCCTGGGTTCTGGTTTCTGCTACCAATGTTATTTCCTTTGTTCAGATCAGATCATCCAACACAATGTTCATAACCATCCTGGCAGCACAAAACAGAACCCAGGGGGAATGCAATACTTAAATGGAAGTATCTGCCTTTGGTCCACTAACGATCCAAGTCCTTCTCCTTGAGCTTGTGGGTCACTATAGGGTTTTTTGCAACACTGTATCAATCCAAATCAAAGATTCATTCAAATTTAAGATGACACCCCAATAATTAGATTTTATACATGGAAAATTATAAATTTGTTATGAATTTCCATGTATAGAATCTACTTAGTGGAAGATCATCTTCAATTCATCCCCCAATTGCTATGAAAACAAAAACAGCAATGGGGAGTGAGGGGCCAGATCCCTGCCCCTTGTCTCTCACATGTCTACCCTCCCTTGCCACCTGCCCCTCCATGACTATGCTTCTGTCTACTTCTTCCACCTGTTACCAGATTTGCCCATTACTTTGGGGTGTGCTCATTTATTAGGGATAGTTTCTAGGGTCTTGGTGATTCTGTCAATGTGCTGCTTGTGTTACTATACGGAGCTGTATCTCTCCCTTCTGCAAGCCCTCACCCCCAGTGGAGCTATCTTGAGGACTCAATCTCAATGGGACTGGGTTCCTCCAGGCACCAAATCAGTCATACACACAAAGACACACAAATTAACGTGACACGCCTGACCTGGCCGGGCTGATCAGCATGGACAGGCTGACACCCTCATATGCCAAGGATCAGTTCATAAGAGCAACAATAAAATGCAGTCAGACACAAGCACACAGGTAAACAGAATCCCTCTGAATCCGGCTGGGTGTCCAGCTGACACCCTCATGGGCCAGCATTCAGTTCACAAGGGCACGTCTGAGTCAAACTGGGTCAATCAGACTGTACAGGCTGATCCCCTTATGTGTTTCAAACTCAGCACGTCTCAATGTTTGGCCTCTTGATGAGCAGACCCCAAAATATTTTTGGGCTTCACAGAGATTTTTAGCTTAGGTAAAAGAAGCATTGCTGCAGGGCACAGGAGGAAAGAGAAGCAGAGAAGGAAAAATATACCCAATTACTACCAGTTTGACTATAAAAGTTATTTATTGCTAAGTATATGAAATATATAATAGTACTAGTAGTAATAGACATGCAAAAGAAAAACAAACACCAACAATGACAATACTACCCTGGTTTCACTAAGTATTTGGGGAAACTTAGCTCAAGCTTAACTGATACAGTTCAGGTTCAGAAGTTTATGCCTAGAAAGAAGACAGAGAACGCTGGGATCTCACCTAGTCCACGGTACTCAGGCTGCAAAGCTGACAGGCACAGTCCGTAGCACAATCCTTGAAGAGAGAGATGATCTGTTCTTCCAGCGTCCCAAGAACGACAGGGGATGGTGTCAGCACAGGGGTTTTCTTCTTCTCCTTCTTTCCTCCTGCTTCTACTTCTTTTCCTTCCTTTTCCTCTTCCTCTTCTCCCTCTAGCAGCACACACACTTACAGATTTTTATACCCTCAGTTCAGCTGCTTTGAAGCACCCTCAGTAGTGTAAATCATTGTCTTTTCTATTGACAAGGGGTTATCTGGTTTGGACCATCTCAGGAAACTGATTGATAATCAGGAAACACTTAAGATTAGGGAGTAACCCAAATACTTGGGAGCCAGCTTGAAATTCCTATGGGTGGCAGATATACTGATGGGATATCTCATGGTTTCTTCAGGAACAATAGATAGCTTGCAGCATCAGGATTTTGGATTTTTACTTGTTGTGCACAAGCCTCAGCTTAGCATGACTTTTCCAGATCTTACTATAGTCTTTTAACAGACTTAAAACAATTATTGGGGTGCTCATAACCTTTTGTGGAGAGGACTCCCACCAGTCGTCTCGGGAAAGATATGACAACACCTGGGATTAGGGCTCCAGCAGGCTGGATGCTGTGATGAACCCTTAACCATTGTTCAAATGTTGCCCATACCCCCTCTGACTCGGTCTCTTGCCTCAGCATTCCCTAACCCGGCAACCGAGTTTTAGTCAATCAAGTTTAAATAGGCCTCCCATAGTGGGACCGGGGAATGTACGGCCCGAGATGCCTATTAAACTTAGAGCTGTGTGTGTGTGTCTGGGGGGGAAAAGTCCTTAGTAAATCCAGATTAGAACTGGTCTGATAAATGCTGAGCTGGGTGTGTGTGAACATGGGTTGATTAACATTGGAAGCACAGATTCCCCATCATGCAGCGCTCTCCTGCTTCTCTGGTCCCAGAATTCACTGCAGCCTCTGCTTCAGGCTTTCTGTTTTCCATCTCTCATGTAAATGAGACCTAGGGCAGTTGATTCACTCGTCACCCTTATCTGGTGAGGGTCTTAGGTGCGTCTCTCACTGCATCTTAATCAGTTTCGTTTAGGTAGAGGAGGGGAGGGGGGTGAGTCCTTTGTGAGTCAGACAGACTGCATCCTGTACCAGGGTTCCCCAAGAATACAGAGCTGAGACGTAACAATTCCCCCCGTTGATGGGGTGCTTGCGTTGAGCTAGTATCCCCATCACATTCTTGCTCCATGGTACTGGTTCTGGCCTTCTATCCATTGCAATCGTCGCATCAGTCTCTGGATCCAGCAAACTAGTAGCATCAGACTAATTACTAGTATAATTTGAAAACTAATGATTACTACAATGGGGTGAAGCATGACATTTAAAAGACCTGTTGCATTGGGGCTCCACCCAAACAAAACCTCCCACCAGGAGTGATGGCCTGCATTTTTAACTGTAGCTGCTAGCTTAGAGATTTCCTGATTGTGGTGTTGAATCTCGAGTTTGCCATTCTCTCCCAAAGCTTTGAGTCTTTGCAGTTCAGCTCGTAAGGAGGGATGAGTTAATAGTTCCTTAATGGTGATGAGACCCATTCCTAGTAAAATGGGGGACACCTCTTTGTAGAGCTCAGGGTAGGCATTCAAATGTTGTATGGTCCATATAGGTACAGTAAACTTAAGATCACAAGTAACAATAGTGGTTACATTACAGAAACAGCGATTAATATAAGGCACCATAGGTTGAATCCAATATCCATTAATTAATACAATATCACATCTTGTTCTCATGCACACACATGCTTTACCCACATAAACAATAGCAGATTCCCTTTCTTGGATAACATCGAAGGAACAGTGAGACTTGTTTCCAGGTTGTGGAAAAAAACATTCATCATGCTCCTCCAATGCTTGGTCTTCACAGATGTAACCTAAACCTTCTTTTCTTCTGCACCCTTTTACATTTACTGTTTTCCATGCACTATCTTTCTGCCAGGCCCAAGTGTTATGATCCCTGGAGTACATTACTGAGCTATCATCAATTTGTAATCCCAGTGGGACTACTGGGTGGATTGTTCTAATTTCCTTGCCTGCCACAGTTATAAGGAATAACTGCAAGCTTTGCTGGTGGTGATTATATGAAGCATTAACTAATCTCCACCAGGGCTGGAGGGCTAATTCTTCCTCCGTTACATGGGGCCGAATTAGGTTGATTGCTTCCATGGGAATTTGTCCCATCATGGCTTGCCGAATCATTCCCATGATAACATTTTGGGTGAGAGCCTGAGCTTGCTCACACGCTAAAGCCAATGATACATTATTTTGGAAGGACTGTACACCAGACATCATTAACTTTTCATCCCCTTCTATGAGTTTTTCCCACCCAGGAAATACCTTACTTATTAACTGCTGTTCTTCGCTTAACATCTTTAAAGATGCAGTTAATGGAGTTCCCATTTTCCCCATATTTTCAGTGGCATATGACAGTTTATTAGCAAGAACTTCTATATTTGCAGCATCAATTAAGGAGACTCCTGCTCCTACCAGTGCAATTTAATAACTTATGATACAGGTTCCACTTGAGTCCATGATGGCTTACAGAACTGGTAGCGACGCTGTAGGGCCAGGGGGTTGCTTCCACTTTCATAGAATCCATGCATGTGGCACAGGCATTTTATTTCCTGGGCTCCAAATGGCAAACAGTTTCAGAGTTTCAGAGGCATCGCAGGTTCAGAATAGAGTCTGGACATCAGACTCCAGAGACCTATGCACAGCAATGCTTTGGTGCAGCTATGGAATGTCATCATTCGTGTTTGGAGACCTGTGAGGGGACAGAAAAGAGAAAAACAAACTCCCACACTCCCCCCGTATATACTGGGAGAAGCTGTGATCAACATTGCAGGGGAAAAGTGGAACATTAATCTACAAGAGGGTGGCCATAACAAGTTGAGCACTTCTCTGGC
>NW_005841830.1:482031-487410 GCF_000455745.1 Alligator sinensis
GGGGGGCTTAGTAAATCCAGATTAGAACTGGTCTGATAAATGCTGAGCTGGGCATGTATGAACATGGGTTGATTAACATTTGGAGCACAGATTCCCCATCATGCAGTGCTCTCCTGCTTCTCTGGTCCCAGAATTCACTGCAGTCTCTGCTTCAGGCTTTCTGTTCTCCATCTCTCATGTAAATGAATGGTCATCTGGTTCCATCTCAGTTGCAAATGAGACCTAGGGCATTTGGTTCACTCTTGTCACCCTTATCTGGAGGGTCTTCCTGCCCCCCTGCCCATCTAAACCTACTCCCTGATTCCCCCACTCCCTGACTCCCCCACTCCCTTCTCTCCTGTGCAGCCCACTCCCTCCCCCTTGAATCCCATGCCTTGCCTGCCCCCCTCCTACTTCTTGCCCACCTCCTTTACCTTCAGCTGCAACTCTGTTCTTTTGGGGCAACCAGCAGAGTCCAGCCTCAGGCCAGCCCCTGCCTCCCTCACCCTCTGCTCCTTCCCACAGTCTGTCCCCTTTCCACCTCCCCATACCTGTGCCTGCCACACCCTTCCCTTTTCCCAGTACCTTCTACTGAACCTCAGCTCTGTTCCTAGGCAGTCAGCAGCAGTGGGTCCCAACCTAGCCCAGGCAGGGAGAAGTTGTGGTTCTCCTGACCTTGGCTGGGTAGGGTCAGAGCTGAATGGACCTGAGCCAGAGCAGAAGGTAAGTGGGGAGGGAGCAACTGGGGGGAAGTAAGCAAAGTCAGGGGCAGGTACAGGCATGGCAGTAAGCAACAGGGTTGGGGGGTCAGGCTGCAGGATCCCCCACAGTCTCCCCCATACTCACCCCAGTTATATGCCCCTTCCACCACCAAACAAACTCTTCCAAATGATTTCTGCTGAGGCAGATGGCATCTCAGCTCCAGCCTCTGCCTGAACTGAGCCTCTGCCTGACCTGGGCTCATACATGAATCCAAGATGAGGCTTTTTTCAGCCATGCCGACTGGGGAAAAACCTTGTCTTGGAGTCCAGTAAATATAGTATTTAACTGTGCTAACTGTGTTCCTGTTGCAATAATGTTGCAGGTTTTAGTTTGCCTATACATCTAGTACATGGGAAAAGAATGGATTAGAGAGACAGATATCTTGTTTCACTGCCTACCTGTGGGACAATCTAAAATGGACCTCTAGCACCAACAGAGACTCAAATAGCTTTGTTGACATGTCAATAAAGATGGAAAATGCAGTTAACACCCAGGAAGTGTCCAGGGCAGAGAAAGACAGAAACATGTCAATGGGAGAAGAGTGTCTAGAAAAAGAGACCAGAGGAAGAGGTTTGGGCCTCAGGAGATGGCCGTCTGGAAAGAAAGGAGTAGAACAGTACTTGGGGAGACTGTGTGGGCTAGATTGGGGACTAAGGGACTAATTAACCCTTTGGCAGGAGGACAGAGAACCTCTGGATGGGTAGCCTCAGCTGCAATAAATACTTTTATTGAAGTAAAGCTATCTGTTCACTGCTTGAAACTTTGAGTTGTACTTGTTCTTCTAAAAAAAAAAAGGCCCTTTCTCAGCAATGGAATTGGATACTAGCTTCTGAAGTCAGTGCCACAGAGAAACAGGGAGGGTGAAGGACCAAAAAGCAAGGGTTTCAGAGTGGAAAAGGAACCAGGGATCACCTCCCCCCAACTCTAATAGTCATACCTAAGCTGACTTGTAGGAAGGGGCACTCCCAGAGACCAGACAAGGCCATGGTGGTCCTGAGCAAGTATCACTTGGAGGGAACTCTACGACAGCTTGTAATTTCTACTGCTCAGTGTAATAAACAATAACTCACACTGCTATTACTTTAAAACTTTACGGATAGTCCAGATGATAAAAGCCAGGTGACAAAGGCTGCTATCTCTGGGATTCAAAGCACCTGTCCTAATTTACACAGGACTGTCTCACATCTGCAATTTCAGAATGTAATAATGCAGCACTTAATGACTTTGCCACTCTGGGGCAAAATCAAAGTGTCAACCATAACAGTTCAGATTTTGAGCTTGTTATTAGATTCTGTGCCAGCAGATGTTATGAGTTCTCTGGAAATAGCATACTCAAGACTTGTGCTGTTGGGATTACCTCATGTCACTCTCAAATGGCCCCTCTCTGGTCAGTACTAGCAGCTGTGTTGATTGATTTCAGAGGAGGCTTTCCCTTCTTAACTTTGGTTACGATTTCAGCATTGCATGGAACAGAGAAAAGACATACCCTCTTCCAAAGGAAGTTAACTTAAAAAAAGATACAGCACTTCTCCTCTTACTTGCTATGAAAAAAAGGACAATAAATCAAATAGTCACCACAGAGAATGAGACAGAGTGGAGGGGAGAAGAGAAGAGGGCGTGAAAGTGATGTTTCCGGAGCAGCTGCTCCATTAAGATAGAAGAGCCCTGGAAAGGGAGAGGCATGGCGACGAAAGAGAAAGGAGTGGGGGATATCTCCAAAAAACAAGCCTGAAAAGGTTGAGGGGGAGGAAGAACAAAACCCCTAGGTCCAATTTCAAGCAGGGAAGAGAGATCGACTGGATCCTCTTAAGCTGGGAGTCACTGGCAAAGCAAATTCTTCTAAACAAAATACCCAAGCGGTGAAGGAAGAAACAGCCATGCAGTGAAGAAAGTAGCTGTCATCCAGGTTACAGTGAAAGCTGGTTTTGTTGTTTTTGTTATTTCATTTGAACTTTGAGTTGAGCCAATCAGGCTCTAGAGAGGTTTAGGAGAGAGAGCCTGAGCGACGACTACTCACTCAAACTTTTAAAGAGGCAGGAGTGCTTTGAGAAATCTGTTGATGCAGGAACACAACAGGAGACAGGGCGACCTATAAGAAAAAGCTTAGGATGGGACAAAGTAGGAATTCCCTGTTTTCATTTAGATTTTAAAGTTATGATTACCCCTAAACTGTACATCTAATGAGGTTGGATCTAGATGAATCTTCTCAAAGTTAAAATTAAGACTTTCCTGACGCGGCATGAAGTAACGGCAATCTATTGAACTGTGGGTTGATTGTAGATGCAAAAATAAATCCTGAAAAGTAAAGAAAAAATGGAGAAATTAATAATAAAGAAAATTGTTTAACCCAAATACAACTGTGATTTCAATCAATGACAAACTTTGGGGTGGCGCTTAGAAGTGATATAGGGGAGGGTGTAACCCAAGAAAATCCCTACATAGGTTGCCAAGGGTCTGACTGCAGTAGAAAACAAGAAACACCTTGCAACTAATAACATCATAAAATATTCAAGAAGTGAAAGGCAAGAGTTGGAACATACCGCAGGGAGTCCAAGACCAAGCAATCTCAGTAAGAAGGGGTTAGATTAAGGCACTTGTCCATAAGTGGAACCACAACACTTGAGCTATCTGCTGAATTCAGATAGCTGATCAACAGCTCCTCCTCAACCTTACTCTTGTTTTTACAGTTTTGAGGTTGACTGGGTGGTGGGGGATTGTTGGTTGTTTTTTTTTTATTTTATTTTTTTTTACTGACTGCCTCAGTGGCTCATCCCTTCTCTCATTTTCATAGTGTCCTATTCCCTTGTCCCTTAAAACTGGATCCATTCTCATTACTGTTTATTACTCTCCCCTCAAGTCCACATGACCATCCAGACTCTTTCTTTTACATCAGTCCTACATTTCTACTTGTCATCAGTTCCTGAATGTGCAGTCTCCAACTGAAACTTGGTATGAAAAGCAGCTCAGACACAATCAACTCTGCCTACTCCAACAAGTCCATAATTCTATTAGGTACTCAGGCATGAAAGTCGTGTAACATACCTGAGCTCTCTCTTCTGCCCCCTCCACCCCCACCTCCATTCCCAACCACACTGTTTATAAGTCTTGTCAAATCTTACTTTATGTCTCCAAATTCATCTTTCCAGCCCTACTGCCAAATATTGGCCCATGGTCTGTTATGCTTCACCTTAATAAATGCAACCTCTCTCTAGATTCTTGGAGAGTTAAAAAATTACAGTTAAGTAGATATACATTATATCTCTTAAGTCACATCCCAAATTGATGACAGTAAAAAACACATAAGGAAAACAGACAGAAGCTAGAAAGGAATCATACAAAAATGCCAAGCAAAAAAGATGAAAAACCATACAAACACATCTTAGGGAATGTTCCTTTTCTTCTTTGTCTCCATTTTTATCTCATGTGTAACAATTTATAGACAGGAATTCTTCTAGCATAGTGGTAAATGCTGTGCACTTACTATGCAATAGAAACAAGTTAGTGGTAAAGGAATATGATTATGATCATTTAAGGCATTTCATAACCTGCTGTGGCAGCCATACAATTACTTTTTTCTTCCTTTACAAATAAGCTAGTTTTAAGGTAGTGAAAATCTGCCAGGCATTTTATCATAAGAGGACACTATTACACTACAAGTACCTTGATTCTCAATTATGAGAGAAAATAAGATGATAAACAGTAAAATGTGATATTCTACATGGCCCTTTCTCACTTGATCTTTTCACCTTAGAATTTAAAGGTGATAAGGAAAGAACACCTGAGTCCTCACAGTGCTATCAAAAGACTTTACATATGACCTATCCCCAGTTCATCAGATATGAGTCTCTGCCTTTTTCAGGAAGAATAATAATTATTAATTTTACCTGATTCTTTTTGGCAAACCAAAAACAATTAATTTTCCTCCTGGGGTTTAAATGATTTTCTAAAAGTAAATATTTACTATTTCTTCAAATGCAGGTGGAATAGATTTCCATTGAGGAATTCTTCCAAGCTTAAAATTGCTGAGTTAATATTCCCAATTGACTGCTTTAAAAGCAAATAAAGATCAACAGTAAAGATTTAAGGAAAGGAAAAGATTTTTTTTAAAATTCATACTTAAGTACTATTATATATAACAGCTCTATAACATATCAATACTTCCTTCAAACTTCAAGAAAATTAATTGAGATTTAGAATGAGTTTCATAGTTTCATAGTTTCTAGGGTCGGAAGGGACCTGGGCAGATCATTTAGTCCGACCCCCTGCCATGGCAGGAAAGAGTACTGGGGGCAAACAACCCCAGCAAGATGGGCATCTAACCTCCTCTTAAGAACCCCCAGGGTGGGAGCCTGCACCACCTCACTTGGAAGCTGGTTCCAGACCCTAGCCGCCCTGACCGTGAAGTAGCGCCTCCTGATGTCCAACTTAAACCTTCCCTCTGCCAGCTTGTGACGGTTATTCCTGGTCACTCCTGGCGGCGCTCAGGGGAACAGGGACTCCCCCAGTGCCTGTTGATCCCCCCGGACTAGTTTATAGCAGGCCACAAGATCTCCCCTCAGCCTTCTCTTCTGGAGGCTGAACAGGTTCAGGTCCCGTAACCATTCCTCATAGGACCTGCCCTGCTGTCCCTTGATCATG
>NW_005841830.1:488836-495961 GCF_000455745.1 Alligator sinensis
CTTTTTAGCAAGGAGACATTCCTGGATGTTTTTGGTGAGCCATGGAGGCTTGTATGCTCTCCTGCCCCCTTTGATCCTCGTCGGGACTACCTTCTTTTGGGCTTGGAGGATCGTCTCCTTAAGGAGCGACCACTCCCCTTGAACACCCGGCTCTCCTCCCCTCTGAGACTTCAGCGCTTCTCCAACTATCCTCCTTAGCTCGTTGAAGTTTGCCCTCCTAAAATCTAGGGCCACAGCCTGACTGCTTGCCTTTGCCACCTTGCGCTGAATGGTGAATTCCAGCAGGCAGTGGTCACTGTCGCCCAGGGGGTCAAGCACCCGCAGCCCCCTCACCAGGTCGTTGCCCGTGGCCAACACCAAGTCCAACAAGGCATCCCCCCTGGTGGGGCTGTGCACCTCCTGGGTTAGATGAAGGTCCTGGACTCTGTCTAAGAACCTACGGGAGCACTCAGACCTGGCTGACTGCTCCTCCCAGCAGATGTCTGGGAAGTTCAGGTCCCCCATGACTACCACATCCTTAGCCTTCGCTACCTCGGTGAGCTGACCCAAGAATTCCTGGTCAAGCTCCTCTCCTTGGTTGGGTGGTCTATAGTAAACTCCCACCATTAGGTCCCTTTCCCCTCTTTTGCCTTGAACCCTAACCCAAAGCACTTCAGAGTGCTTCTCCCCAGTCATGAGTTGGAGGCTAATTAGCACGTGGCTCCTTTGTTTGGTAACTAGAATACAAGCACGTGCTGAGCGGTGGGGTCACCATGATTTGAAGTACAGTTGGCTCGGCTGGGGCCCAGCCCAATGAACTGTATTTTAAATCGTGATCCTTTTGTCTCTTGAGTAATAATGTGTGGTTTGTACTATGTACAAGTAGGCTTAAAAGTGTGTTTATAGACTACCTGTGCTAAAATTTGTAACGGTTTCAAAAAAGATTCCCCTGGTCCCCATCTTTTACCTGTTTATCTGCTACGCTTGTCGGTCTGGGCTGGGCTGTAGTTGTGGGCTCCATTTGGTCTGGTAGTCTGATGTATCCTCCGCCTTCATCTTCCCCTTCCCCCGACAAGCCTAGTTTAAAGCCCGCCGGAGTAGGTTTGCCAACCTAAAAGAGAACACACGCTTACCTTTAGGGGAAAGGTGGAGCCCATCCCAGTTGATTTACTGAACAGTATTTGTTCCTTGTATATTTTAGGCACAGTGGGTTCATCAAGTTGAGGTGGTGACTGTGCAGAAGCCTGATACTACTGTGCTGTTGTGTTGCCTGGCAAAAACTGTGATGCAACACAAGTATTAGGCTACTGTGCAGTAGTGTCACAAAAAGGCATTCAGTGGTGCTACTGCACAGTAACTCAGGTTACTGCACATTTATTTAGTACTTGTTTATACAAATACATATTATATGCACAGCAACCACTGTGTAGTAGTGTCTCGTGGAGACACAGCCAATAAGTATGGCCAATGGACCAAGGAAAGTATTATTTAAGAAAAAATGGGAAAGAGAATATTAAAAAGGCACATCAAGTAAGTCAAGAAAAAAAGATCAAAAAACAACTGCAGAATAACTAAATGCAGAGGATGTGACATGAAAATCACTACTACTCTGTATAGTTAAATATTTTGTAATGAAGAGTG
The DNA here is from genome assembly GCF_000455745.1 of Alligator sinensis. Taxonomy (NCBI): domain Eukaryota; kingdom Metazoa; phylum Chordata; order Crocodylia; family Alligatoridae; genus Alligator; species Alligator sinensis. Next base: position 490,457 of record NW_005841830.1, read on the forward strand.
GAAACTTTGATGAGTGCTGCTATCAATTTACAGTAATACAGTTTTCCATTCAACAGTGATCACATTTGAACTTCTGGAGAAGAATCAGGACAAGAGAGGTCAATAGCTGCTTCCAATTGGTGCAGACAGACTTAACGATTGAACCATTCCAAGAATGTTAGTGATTGGGAACCAGTTCATAATTGTCCCTGGACAATTCACACGTATACTGCTAAGGGTTCTAAATAGAACAATCACCGTTTGAGCACTAGAAGAGGTAGAGTATTCAGCCCACTATATCTCCCAGGGGTCAGTGCCCAAGATTCCCATAGAGAGGAAATAAGACATGGATTGACCAAGAAAGAAGAACACATCTTTGCCTGCAATTCTGCTTCCCTTGCTCACAACCACTTAGTTAAAAAAAAAAAAAGGCTGATTGAGTTTAATAAAGAACATCATTAAACTTTACCAAAATCCATGTGGTTTACAGGTATGTGTGGGGGGAATTCATAGGAAATGGATCCATCCAAGTGGGGGCCCTGGTTCACTTAGGGTGGGTGCATAGTAGAGGGTAGAGGGGCTGTGAGGTGTCAGGGGTATGGTGAATGGCCTTCTGCTTATGGTTCCCCATGGAGCTGGGTATTCTGTCAGTCCCCCAAGAACTCTGTGACTTTTCCAGCCCATGCCCTAGAAAGCCACTTCATCAACTTGACCAATCAGTTACAACCTAGTGAGGTCCCAGTCTCATCTGGAGCAGGAAGTTGGGAGTGAAGAGCTAGCCAGGTGCTACATGGCTCCCTACTTTAGGTTCCCGGGGAGCTGGGTGCTGTGGGAAGTGGAAGGGTAGCCACTTGCTAGGGGAACTGTATTGTTCCTGTTTGCACTGCAAAGAATGTGCCATTTAGCAACTAGCAAAGCCTTCAGAATGGTGATGTCCCCAATGCTTGTGTCTGGGTACCATGGCAGAAGATGGTTAGCCTAAGAATCTGTTATGAGCTTGGTCTAAAGACCAAGCAGCATTAGAGTTCTGACCACTTACCAAGAACTGGTGAGCCAATGCACAATCACTTGATCAATGTAAATTGTTCTTTCCCCTCTGCCCCCACTTAATTGTTCTTCCACCTCCACTCTGCATCCCCACCACCTGCCATTCCTGGAAGAACCTACCCTGAAAACACATTTTTACACAATTATATCCAATATAAGTTAAAGTCGCATTCAAATATCCCACCTCCACCTTAGCTTCCCACCCCCTCCCCACTGATACCTCATATCAGACTCAGAGCGACTGAACAGGTTCCATGGAAGTGGCTTCCAGGGAAGGTCAGGCAAACCCCCCCCCCCAAACAACCCTCCCCCAACAGACTTCTTGCAAGAGAAGTGGGGGCACAGATCACCCCTCCCACCACCCCACCAGAAACCACAAGCAAGGAGTCACAAATCCTCCCAGCACCTTGCTCCTCCTACATACTACCATTCCCACCCAGGGTCCCTAGCAGGAAGTGAAACTGACACAGAGGCTTCCCCCTTCCCCACCCCAATGGACTGTGTGTGTGTATGCAATAGATCTTTGGGCAGTAGGTCCTGGATGCATCCCAAAGCTCCCCATTGTCTTGCATGGACCTGGGGACAGGGTGAGAAGCAGTGCAATTTGGAATGCCTGGAGGATAAACCAGACTCTAGGCACAGAATGCTCTGTGTCCACACCTAATATTGAACCAGTTTACATAGGACTGGTTCAAAATAATACTTGATTTTCCTGGTGTGCTTTAAAAATGTTTCAGGATGTTTAAACTGTTGTTAAGTGATGTGTATATCTAGACTCTTGGGAGGTGTCCACAGAAGCGTGCATGCGTGGTTTACAGCACTGAAGACCTATCTGCAGCACCACAGACTACACATGCAGGTATTCATCACACCGCTAATTTGCAATACAGTGGCTTTTTTGACATGGGGAGATCCTGGTGTCAAAAAAACCTGTGACAGAAAAAAGCAGGGTGACACATGTGGTAGCAGTGTTCATTACCCGAAACTGGAGCCTGGTCATCCAGAGCTACACTCTGGCTGCTGGCATGCACCCAGATTGCTGCTGCTGGAGCCCTGGGAGGTCCCCAAGACTCCAGGTAAGGCTACCGGGGCCAGCCCAGGTGCTGGCACAGCCTCCCTTACCTCACCTGGGGCAACGTGCCACACATCAGAGCACACGTGCAGGGGCATTCTCTGGGGATAAGTAGCAGCAGCACATATTTGTTCCTGGAGAATGCACAGTCCCACTCATGGGACCGTACTTTTGGGATTTAAAGTAGATTTAGGACATTCTAAGTCAGGGGCAGGCAAAGTCTGGTGGGTCAGCAGTGGACTCCATTTCCCCTTACCTCTGCCTGTATGGCTGGGGGCAGTCTCCATGGAGACCCCAGCTGCTCCTGTGCTGTGATAGTGCAAGGCTCAGGTTGCCATGGAGACTGGCCTCAGCCGCACTGGCAGAGCATATGGCAAGGCAGGGCAGGGGGCTGCTCTGAAGCCACTGGGATCTTGCAGTGGGAGCAGCCAAGTCACAGCACAGATGGGTCCAGGAATGGCAGATAACAAAGTCACAGCACAGACAGGGCCAGGGAAGAGCCATGATCTGTAGCCTGCATGCTCTGGGCAGGGGCACACAGGCATCAGATCATAGCTCTGACCAGACTCCTTGCAGTGGTGACTGCCTGGTTCTGAGCCGGGACAGAGCCATGATCAGCTGCCTGAGTGCCCCTTCCCAGGGGTGCAAGATGCAGATTGCAGCTCTGCCCTGACCCTGGATCAAGCTGCCCCTGCTGCAAGATCCCAGCAGCTCCAGAGCAGCCCCCTGCCCTGCCCTGCTGCACGCCGTGCCAGTGCAGCTGGACTTGGTCTCCATGGCAACCCCAGCCTTGCACTATCACAGTGCAGGTGTAGTTGGGGTCTCCATAGAGACCAGGCCCAGCCATGTGGGCAGGAGTGGATCCGCCATTTTGACCACCCCTGTTCTAAGTGTTAAATCTATCCACATCTGTACCACATAGTACTATTACCAGAGATACCACTAGAGGGAATTTGAACATTTTCCACTTATTTAATTTCTTGCACCTCACAAAGAGAATATATGAGTCTTGTTACACAATAATTTTAGTCAGCTCCTGGAGCTCTTAACCCCTGGATTGCCCACAAATTAGGACCTAAAACTAGTTTTAAGCACACTTTAGGCAGTTTAAAGTTATACCACTCTAGGGTAGTTTTATCTCTGATCTGTGTTATCCAGATTGTGTTCCATTAATGTGTGGCCACTCCCCACAGATGAGCCACCCAAGTTGAAGTCCTTCAGCATCCCAGGATGTTGTCTTCTCTCCCACACCCTCCTGTTCTGTATGGACAAAATTTCATCCTGTGAGCTGTATTGCCCAAGGGGCAGTTCTGGCAGCAAGTCCATTCCCCCTCCCACCTCCAGGGGTGTGACCTTCCCACCCCCAGGGGTTCAACCCTGTGAAAACAGCCTGAAGAGCACATGACAGCTAGCCAAGTCACGGCACAGACAGGTCCAGAAATGAAGTGTAAGAGTGTGTGAGCGTGTGTGTGGGAGTGAAACAATACAGTTGCTCCCCCAAAAGAGTCTTCCCTCACTGCTCCCACCTCCCAGCCACTCCAGAAATATGACCAGCATCCCCACACCCCAATCCCAAATCCCAATTTATTAAAATATAAGACTTACTTTAATACATTCCTCTTTATTTCTTTTAATTTTTTTTAACTTCTTTTCATTTTATCCTTCAGACTTCTTCTGCTTCACCTTCCTTCCCCATTTCCATTCCACCTCCCACTTCATTACCCACCCACATCACATCTTTAACTCCCAGTTTCATGGTGGGTAATGAAGTGGGAGGTGGAAAGGAAATGGGGAAGGATGGTGAAATGGAAGAATCTCCTTCTAAGCCTGCACCCTATCCATCTCTCACCCCCACCCCCACCCCCACCTAAAGCAGGGATAGAAGCCTGCCTTGGCTTACTAGCCCTGTAGTGGCAACTCATAGGTGTAACTCCTAGTCAGGGCTCTGCTCACCAGTTTTCTAGTGAGAAGTGACATCTGTACAGGTAAAGAACCGTCAGAGAAGGTATTTAGTCTAAAGGTGTGAATGCTCCAAACTCAAACTAGTACTAACACTAATCAACATTTCAGCAGCTCAGAGCACATCATATAACAAGGCCCTAAAATATAAAGGGTATCTTTACACATGCTCTGGGGGTAGAGGGCACTTTAATTAGAGCAGCTCCAGGAGTCACTCTAATTAGGGTGCCTGCAAAATCTCATGTATTCAGCATCCGGCCCTTCAAATATGGTGGCAGGGGTGTTTTAAGTAAAGCTCTTTTGACAAGTTTTAGTTAAAGTGCCTTGCCACCATTTTGAAACACAGGGATGCTGAATACACAAGACATGGAGGCTACTGGAGTGTGTTAATTAGCGCGCTGCAGCAGACTCAATTAATTCTCAATTAAGACTCAATTAATTGAGTCCAGTCCAACATACTGGAATTACAGAGCATCACAGTAGCATCCCCACGTGTGTATAGGCACCCATAGATGCTGATATGTAGTCATAAGAGCCTTGATAAAAGAAAAAGATACAAAAATGAATGAAAGGTCTCAGTTTCTATCTTGGGCATCCCACAAAACCTATTAAAGAAAATGGACACAAATATGCACATTAAAACTCTGCTCTAGATGCATGTACAGTAAAAAACAACAACTTTATATTACCAAATAAATACCCTTGTTCCCTATGCAAGGGTTCTGTAGGAAATCTGTGTGTTTGGGTCAGCACCAAAACAGGCTGGCAATTCCTACTGACCCCCAACCCCTTTCTGAAGGGCAAAATTTTTTTAACAGATTTTTTGTCTTTTGTGTTCCAGATACCAGACTTTGGCAAACATCTCTGTCATCTCTGAAAGGTAGAGAAGACCCAGATCACAGCTATCATTCTGTCTTTTGTTTTGGATCTAACTCCATAACAAGTAATCCATCATAGACCAACTCACAGATACATTCAGAATATTTATACAAAAAAAATATAGCTATTTCCCACCTCTCCACAGCAGGATGTCCAAAAACATGCTAACAATATTTCCTGTTCATTATTTCTTTTCCTTTATCTCTTAGGACTGTCATGACCCAAAAGGCATGATTGTGCATGTGCTTCAGCACCAGAATTATCCCCGTCAAGTTGCAGAGCATTGAACGGGAGAGTTTCCTGTAGCAGAGGAAACCCCGGTGCAGGGACCAGTTTCCCGCCTTTTCTGCAGCTTCTTTTGCAGAGTGCATTGCTCATGTTGCAAGAGGAATGCACGGTGCAAAAGAGTTCCCGCCACCGGTATGCAAATTTGTTCCCCGAGATTGGCTAGTGCTAAATTATTCACACGTGGCGGATAACGATTGGCCTGTTAGCCGTATAAGAGGCTTGAGCGGTTTCCGCCCAAGCCGAAGAGGACTCCACATCCATCTCGTGGGGACTCTGGGTAC
>NW_005841830.1:496003-504958 GCF_000455745.1 Alligator sinensis
TCTTCGAGCGCGACTTTTATAAGACGTATTTACGATTCCTATTTTGGTGGCTCGTTCACCCAGAGCATCTGGAGCTCTGCACCGTAGAGCCTAGCAACCTCCACGAGACCGTCTGTGTTGTTTGTCTGTAACTGCAACTTAATCAAGCTTTCCAGCCTACACCACTGCCATCTCGGTGTAAGTAAACAATCTTTTAAACTACCGCTACGCGTCCGTGCCTAATTCCAGCTCGAAGGCCTTCCCTCTCCGACCCGGCATGCCCGGGCTGCTGGCCACAGCCTGCGTGCAGCGCGAAAAGGGCTCGGGTCGCTCCCGGCCCGCACAAGGACCTTTTCAGGAACAAGGGAATAGAAGGGGAGGGAATAAAAAGAAAAAAAGAGAAAGAGAAAGGAAAGGAGAAAGAGAGAAAGGTAAAGAGAGAGAGAGAGAAAAAAGAAGAGAATAAAGCTAGTAAAGTAGTATTATAAGCCTCAAAATTATTTTTAAAAGGATAGGGAATTTGACGTTCTGAAATCAATGTTAATTCCAGCTCTGAAACAGAGTAAATTTCATTAATGAATGTTACATTTAAGTTGCAATATTTTCAGTGCTGCTGTACATATTTTTATAAAACACTTTTCAGTTGAGATTTTTACCGTACCTCCCTGGAGAAATAACCTTATCTTGTGCAGTCTATGAGCTGCCACTCAGCCATTTCAGTGTATTTTAATGTGACCTAATTTGGTCTAACTAAAGCTGTTCTGACACACTAAATGATTATCTAGACATACATTACATGAACATTCCTTTTCTTTACCCAGTGCCAAGAAATAGCACTTTTTTTCCCCTTTAAGGTTTGTAACCATGCCCTGACAAACAATACACTAACATATGCTAATTTTCATTTAGCAGGCTCATATATAAATAAATATTTCCTGGGTTCATGCTGGATTTAATTTTATGCAGCCTAATTCAGTCCACAAAATTAAAACATTAATAATAACTGTCTCTGATTGTTTAGCCACATGAACTCTTCTTTTAATGAGGTTGTTCATTAAACTAAGTTATCTGCATATTGTGTGACATAGTTGTTACTGTGTGAAGGCGACAGACTCTCATTCATATATTATAATGTGTGTTCACCCTACTATGCCTAAGACTTGTGTCAGCAGTTCAATTATAAAAGCCGTTTTTATTAGTTTATAACTCAGCTGTATAATCTCGCTCTTGGCTGAAACTCAACCATTACTTAATTTTAAAGTCATTTTAGTACCAAACTTAAAAATAAAACCAGGTGCCTTACAAATATTTTTGTGGCCATGTTACCTCTGGCTGTAATCTTGTTGTTTCTCATAAACTAAATAGGTCAGATCATGCCAGCTCTTGAATGGAAGATCTGAAGAAAATCCAGGTGCTTTCGAAAACAATGAGGGTGATTCAACAGGTGTAGTTCCTTTTAAGTTGGCAATAAGCTTACATCCTAGCACCAAATTGCTTAAAGTGTTGTTCTCTTTCAGTGAAAGATTCTAATTAGGTAATTACAGTCGTCTGCTACAGATGACACTTAGTTAAGACATTTGGTATTTTCTGGCCCATAGAGTAGCAAAATGTTGTTGTGTACTGTTAGAGAGTTAACACGTTTCATGGCAGAAGCAGATCTATTTAGAAACAGATAGAAAAAAATCTATAAATAGCATACAATTTATTTTGTAAAGCTTTTCAGTTATGTTTCTGGATAAAAATCACTCTTTAACTGGTATTATCCTTCTATTATCCATTATATAGGTATGATACTCATCCAAGATCTGGACTCACTATATTCCAGTTCTATAATATGTTGTTAGCATTGATCAAGAATGTTATATTTCAGTGCTGGGGTGTATTATTTTATTTATTTGTTTACAGTAGCACTCATATTGCATGAGGTGTAAAGGCAAGCACAGAGACAATGAACAGAAAACAGGAGATCATATAATTAAAGTGATCATGGAGAAAAACAGATATATTTACACATGTACATAGATACATACATAGACTGGGCTAGATCAATGGTAGTCAAACCCCAGTACAGGTGGCAGAGCATGGTGCATGAAGGAATTTTGCTTCATATGTGAGCCTCTGGGCAGATGGTGAGGAAGGGGCCAAGGCTGTGCTGCCACAACAAGGACTGGGGACCTTGTGGCTTCCTCTCCTCCTGTTCCTGGCATGCTGACATCTTACAAGTCAAGTTTTCAGGCATTTTTGGCACTGCCTAAAAACATTGCTGACCTCTGGGCTAGATCTGTAAAAATCCTTGAGTAGAATTTAGGTATCAATAGTGTGATCCTTAAAATCTCTGTTAAACTCTTACTTATTTGGCACATTGAACTCTCGGGCAGCACATCCCCATTACTCCTGCACTTCTCTTACACACATCTCTGATTTTGATTCATAACTCAGGTTCCCCTGAATTCCTCAATGAATTATCAAGAAGGTATACTCAGAGGACATCTAACACATACTGACAGCACTGAGTTCATAACTGAAGACAGAAGTATTAGCCACTTTCATTCAACAATATTGTGGCAGTGTTGTGATAAGCTTTTATATGAAAGCATGTACCAAGGTGGGATTCTAGGGCCTTCTTTGCATCAGTGGGCTTAAACACATATCTCTTTCTGGGTAAATACTCTAACCACTAGGCTAGAGATAATAAGTCAGAAAGGGACTGTAATGCTTTAGCAAAGTGATGAGGCACTCAACTGGGAAAGGCAAGGTATGAGTTTTGATTACTGTGCTGCTAGAAGGCAGCATATTCTACACAAAGATATAGCCTTGTCTTCATATTCTACACAAAGATATAGCCTTGTCTTCCATATTTGCCATTGGAAAATATTATCAGCTACCAAGGGAATGGGGTTTTTAGCTCCGATGGCCTATGTACTACTGAACATTGCCATGACATCATTCTGTGTATTACTGTACTTTTCCTGCATCTGTATTCAATTCTAACATGATATTAATAGTCAATATCTCATGGACTGTTAGAACAGGAGATTGATGCTTTTCACTGTTTGAAAGCCAGGTTTATAAGATGCTATCCTGTGTCAAGAGCATTGTTTTCTAGCTTTGTTGGTTCCTGAGAGCAACAAGTAAAATTATGTAAAAAAAGAAGGCATTTGGGAATGGGGAATCAAAATGAAATCAGATTATGGAGTTGTGATAGCGCATGACCTGACAGAATAAGATATTTTGCTTTGCAGGATATATCAAGTCATACTCTACTATGATCAAATATTATGCAAGTATGATCAAGATAATCAATGCAACAGCAGAGCAAGAAGTACCATTATAACAAGGGCCCATTCTCTGTTTGACTTTATAAATGAGGGACAACACTATTGGCAATGAAATCCCTGAAGCTATATCATTTTGTAGCAGTTGGGGGTCTTGCTCTGTAGTTCTTCAGGATTTTAAATCTTTTTTTTCCTATGTTCCACTCATTCAGACTCCCTTCTTTTAAGGACTGTATATACTGTACACATTGCAGTGGCAAGAAGTCCATTCTAGCTCTAAAAGAAGCAAGATAAAATTAGCCCATGCAGAGTTCCATGCTAAACTGATTACCTGAGCTAGCTCAAATATCTCTATACTGCATCACAGGATGCAAGGTAGATGTGCTTCTTGTATTTTTGGAATCATCCTTGACTCTCAACTGGTTTGCTCCCATGCCTTTTTTGTATGTAGCTCCATTTGTCACCATCAGTCTGGAACACTGTCAACATATTCTCATTTTGCTTCTGTTTAAATCCTTATAAAATTATGATCATCCTGAATCCTAATTTACTAAGCTGTAGTGATTTCAGAGGGCCATTTTCCCTCTGAGAAATAGTAATATTCTAAATGTCTCATAAATATCACTTAGCAGTGTAATATTTCCTACCCAATTTGGCAGAACCAAAGATGTTACATAAGAATAAACTTTGGGCAAAACTTATAACAATTCTTATTCACTAGTCTCATAATATAGACACAGATATTGCAGTCAAGGACAAGAGAGTAGCTGGACAACATGAAAGATAATAGGGTGAACAGAAAACAAATTTACATGCATCAGAAAATGTCACAAAACTCACAACATTTAAAATTTTCCATTCTGCATCAGAATGAAATCTAAAAGCTTGAGAGAGAGAGAGAGAGAGAGAGAGAGAGAGAGAGCGCTTCTTTCTCAGACTATCCATGTAGTTAAAGCACCCACCTAGAATGAAACAGACCCCAATTCAAACTTCTGCTCTGAATGAAGCAAAAGAACCTGAATACCTGTGGTTTTAAGGATAGATTCTCTAGGCAGGCACTCTCAGCCTGTGGTATAAATACCATCAGAAAAGGAATAGTTACTGTGCTACACCATTTGATTTCCTACAATATTTGTGTTATTTCCAATTCTACATAGATGGCACTCTGAAAACTTGCAGATGTGGCCAATTTTGTGTGTTTTAAGAATTCCCATAACATTTTCTGTGTTTTCCTGTGGTAGCTTCTCTCCTTCTGGGTGTACAATCCACAGTTTAGAAGAATGTTTTGAACTAACTAGACATCCATTTTCATTTAATAATATTTATTGAAGGTCAATTACTGTCAATGGGACATGCTTACGCATTCTGTTGAACTGAGCCCCTTCTGCATGAGCTTCTCCAGTACACCTAGTATATTCTTCACATCTAAATACTTTGCAAAGCCTGAAAGTCATTTGAGTAGGCTATAGTCTTTAAGGACCCCATTTCAGAATAAAAGCAGTAGATTCCTTATGGCCCTTGAACACAACCTGTTCTACAATCTGGTTAAAAATGCTGCTATTCTAACAGAGAAATCATTATGAAGCATATAAAATGAAAACCTTAGAAAAGTGAACAGCATAGATTATTCACTGGCTGAGAAATACAAAGTAAATTAACTCCAGACTTTAGCTATGAAGTTCCCCCAAATCCTCAAAGACGCTAACACTCATCTAAAGACAGTACACAAAGTAAATAGAGAATTTCTATGAAAAGCATTTGCTTCCTTAGCCTATGCTGAAAACAGATCAGAAGACTTTAAAAAATGAAAATGTTCTCACTTTTCAAGTAGGGCCGTGCAATACTTCGGTCCCTGATTCAATTCGGCAGAGAATCGGGTTGAATCTCCAAATCTGAATTGAATCAGAGGACCCTATAGTCTCTCCGAATCGAATTCGAGAGATTCAGCCATAGAAATATCTTTAGATGTTTTTTCTACATACCTCTAGGTAACAGGCAGCTACTGAATGCTGCGATGCTGGGGCACATGGAGTGTCCTACAGAAGCATGTGGGGCTCCCCAGCACACACAGAAGTGGACCAGAAGCACTCAGGTCTGCCAGAAGCACGTAAGGCGTCCCTCGCATACCCCTTCGTCTCAGTGACTGGTGCCTCCTGGGTCTGGGAGGGGCACCTGGGGTCCCCTTCAGCCGAGCGCTGAGCAGGGGGAGCATGCCCCCCCCCAACTCCTCTGGGACATTCCATGTGCCCCAGCATCGCAGTGTTCACAAGCCGCACCTGCTACCTCAAGGTATGTATAAAAAACTTTTAAAGCTGTGTCTATGTCTGAATTGCTGATTCTCTGAATCAGCATCAAATCTTCAGATTCAGATTCGTCCGACTCAAATCAGGGACAGTAATTCAAATCAACAAATCAAATCACTGTCCCTGATTTGGGCCAAATCTGAATCCAAATGAAATAGGGCCTTTTTCACGCACCCTGATTTTCAAGCTTTCATCAAGAATGCTTCAAGCAGTTTATCTCAGATTATCTAAGTGTGTTCTCCTCTGGCAAAGAAACGGGCAAATTTCAGGTGGAAAGGTTTGACACACTTGTGATGACCAGAACCAGAAGGGTTAATGAGCAATTTACAGCAAAAGGAAATCTCCTTTTCAAGGTATTTGAAATAGAGTTTATGAAACTGTTTCCTGTAGATGTTTCCAGCCTGTCTGGAGTATAACCGTAACAATACATATATATCTGTTTGCACTAATCATGGGATTAGCATGAGTTTTAAAAAGAAGAACTAAAGAATGTAACTGCAGACCTAGCTGATTTAATAATTGTTTGCTTAGAGTCAGTAAAATTAACAAATCTAACCACAAGGTATAATTAACATAGTGAGTTGAACTTGAGTGGAGACATGTTAATCTCAGACCCCAAAGTAATGTGGTGTGATTTGTTTATTGGGTAAACCCAAGCTTAGGCAGCAACTTATTATAATGATTTCTAACACCTTTTAACCCCATAGGATAACAGCTATAGAATAAGATTATGAGTGGCTCTAAAGTCAACAGATTAGCATAGACAGAATATAAAAAAAATGCACGTTAAGTAACCAGCAGGAAGGACGGAACAGAAGGGTCATTGCTGTCCTATGTCCCTGGATCTCTTACTCTCTGTGTGAGTGAGGACCAAATCCTAACTGAGGGATCTTCCCCAGTTCTTCCTCCGTCAGCATAAATCTGAGATGCCTGCCTTCGCTAAATCAATTTGACGTGTACCTGACACTGAGGGACTATCAATAAGTTACTAACCAAGTGACAATTTCTTGGTTGCTTTGTCTGTTTTTATTGTCATTGCCAATTTTAACTTTTATTGTTATGTTGTCTGTTTATTAACTGAACCTTCTTACTAACTGTTATATGTGTAAACTATATCTTTTGCTGTTATAAGTAAAATTAATTCTTACTATTAAAAGTAAAACTTGTCATTGCTTCCTTCCCGACATCACCTCCTTGATCCTGAACCGAACAGCCCAGTGGCTAATACAGTTGCAATACTTAATCAGCCTGCAACTAAATTGATATATTCACAGTGCCCAGCTGGTCTGTGACAAATGGCGTCACAAGCAGGATCAAGGATGGAGAATTCGGAGGGGAAAAATTATGTAGAGGGGGCAGAGGGGTGGACCCCGCTGATTGCTTTGATAGAAGAGGTTACGGGTATTAAGAATCCGGAGTGAGATAAAGAGAGATTGAAACCCTCCTGGAATGATCCTGCCACAGTTCCCTGTCAGTGTGCTGTATTCACTGCCATGCAGAAAGGCAGACTGAGGAAGGGATATCTGTCCTGGCTGCTAGCAAGCTGCCTAAGACTGAGGGCAGAGGAAGCCACTCAGCTCCATCAAACAATCCTAGAGAGTTGAGTAACCCAGCTTGAAAATAAATTTAAAAAAGAATAAGATTCTAGCAATGTGGCATGTGCAGCTGTGAGAGCAGCTCAAGACCAACTGAAATACTAGAATGTTGGGAGGGAAAGATACTAGTCACACAGGCAATCACCTCCCTTGAGCAGAAAGTGCAAGTGGCACGATCAGTTAAACCTTCCCCTGAAAGGTCCGGCAGTATCTTTATGGCAGAGTTCCAAAAACTGAGCTGTGGGATGAATCATACACTGTGAGCGTGGGAAGGGGAAGAAGACAGAACCTTTAGCACCCCCCAGCCCCCCGCAGTAGGGGTCCCGGCTGACCCAGCCCCCTGTACAAGGAGCCATCGTGGAGGCAGTAAAGAATCAGGGATCGGTAACACAAAATAATATTAGCCCCTTAATCCAAGTGCCTACAAAGATTTATTTAAATGGAAAGAAAAAGTCAATTAACATGCTACTAGACACTGGTGCCCAAATATGCATTTTGGACTGTGCAGAATGAAAAGGGACATGGGGAACCCCCCTATCAAGTGGTGGGAGTTGAAAGCACCAGATGACCATTTAGTCCAGCCCATATTCACCTTGTCTAATGGCTCCATAATAACAGCAGCTGCTGTCATGCTCCAGGAAGGGCCGAACCTACTGGGACTAAATGTGTTGCAAGGGCAGTGGTTTATTCTTAAGCAGGAAACCTGGCAGTTTGGGCAGGGTCTAGTTTACTAACGACCATGCCAAAAGCCACACCTAGAGGAGTGCTGCCATATGGGTTCGAGATGGTAAGCAGCTTAGGATGAAAAAAAAACAACCGAAGTGCGAAGTATGCTGAACTGGCCGCTGTAGTCCATGTGGCCAACTATAAACTGTTACAAGGGTCAAACTATACAAAACCCATTTATAGCTACTGCAATTTGTGAATGGTAGTAGAGGGTTACACCAAGTGGCTACCCCTGCGGAAAAAGAAAAACTTCAAAAGACGAGGCAAAGACATTTAGAGCTATAATAAGTAAGAAGCTTTGTAAACAATGGCACAAAAAAACCTTCCCCTACATATACGACAAGTTAGTGCAGCACATGGGAACAGTTAGGCTCAGAAGCGGCGAGAGACGCGCGGGTGAAAGCTCGCTGCACCCCCGCTCCCCCGAAGCCCCCCAGAAACCCTCCAGCAGCCGCGGAGCCCCCCGCCGACCCCCAGCACAGCCGGGGTAAGCGGGGCCCGTGGAGAGAGGGGGCTAACCCTTACTGAGTGATAGGAGGCGGCTGAGTGGAGCCGGGCCGGGTCAAGCCCTGCCCAGGCCCCTACTTGGCCCAGCCCCGCAGGTAGAGAGAGAGGAGGGGGGGTTCTCACCTGTCCCCCTCCAGTAGGGCAGGGTCCCCCAAATCCTGGGCAGGGCCCCCTTATTGCCCTAAGAGCAGCTTCCTTGATGGCAGGCCCACTGCTCATGCGCACAGTTTAAAAGGGCCCGCCAACCGGGAAAAAACCCAGTTAGGCTTGGAAGCGGCGGGAGACGCGCGGGTGAAAGCTCGCTGCACCCCCGCTCCCCCGCGGACCCCCCCGCCGACCCCCAGCACAGCCGGGGTAAGCGGGGCCCGTGGAGAGAGGGGGCTAACCCTTACTGAGTGATAGGAGGCGGCTGAGTGGAGCCGGGCCGGGTCAAGCCCTGCCCAGGCCCCTACTTGGCCCAGCCCCCCAGGGAGAGAGAGAGGAGTGGGGGTACTCACCTGTCCCCCTCCAGTAGGGCAGGGGCCCCCTTATTGCCCTAAGAGCAGCTTCCTCGATGGCAGGCCCACTGCA
>NW_005841830.1:509085-519748 GCF_000455745.1 Alligator sinensis
CGTTTCAGGCTGGACATTAGGAAGAATTTCTTTACTGTCCGAGCCCCCAAGTTCTAGAACAGCCTACCACCGGAGGTGGTTCAAGCGCCTTCATTGAACACCTTCAAGATGAGACTGGATGCTTATCTTGCTGGGATCCTATGACCCCAGCTGACTTCCTGCCCTTTGGGCAGGGGGCTGGACTCGATTATCTTCCGAGGTCCTTTCCAGCCCTAAAAATGAAAAAAAAAAAAATATGAAGGGCCTAAAGCAAAGTAAAACAAGCAAGTAAATAAGCTAGCCAAAAACAGCACAAAAGCCCTTGTTGCTGAAGCAAAGGCTCAGCCATCCTCAGAGAAGGTGCCCGGCCCCTCCCTCCAGCAGACCCCTGGAGCGCTAGCTGCAGAACAGCTGCATTGGCAGCATGAGCACCCTGGCCGCGATGGCACCGCTCGCCTAGCAGCCACCTGGAGCATTCACCTAACTAAAAAAGCAGCACAGGAATTGGTCAACTTCTGCATCACCTGCCAGGAAGTCAAAGCCCGACTAACCCCTGCTTCAACTACCCCTTTGTCGTTACACGATGGGAAGGTAATATAACAAGTTTGGCAATGTAACTTTATAAGCCCACTTCCCCACAACCCCAGAAAACAACAGTATGCATTTGTAGCAATAAAAGCAGTCACTAAAATAATGTTTTCTCAGGCTTCCGCCAAGAGCACTGCACAGGACACCTGTGCAGCACTGGAAAACCTGCTAGCCATCTACCCACCTCCCGTAAAACTGCAAAGTAACAACAGTTCACATTTTTGCAACCATCTTGTCTATAAGTGAGCCGCAAAACATCATGTGCTGTGGACCTTTCGCATTCCCTATTACCCGCAATCTAATGGACTAGTAGAACGAGCCGACAGTATCTTAAAGTGCAACCTACAAATGGCCGCTGGTTCAACCCTCAAGGACTGGGACCTACACCTGAATCACTCAGTCAACTGGGCCAACAATCAGCCCCACACCAGAGGAAACCCCATGCAGCAAACCTTTAGTCAAAGTAAGCCCCGCGAGCCAGCAGTGAAACAGTCAAGGAGTGGCTAGGGGAAGCTCTAGGCAGGAGACCAGGTAATAGTTAGGCATCCACAGGGGGGCAAGTTAAAAGAGGTACTAATGGCACAAAATACATATAACTCATGGTGGGTGTCAAAGTCAAATCCATTTAAAGGAAGCCAAACTCCATTTTTCCTCATTCCTGCAAATTAAGTCCATCTGCAGGCACAGTCATAGTGGCCTCGGGGCGCTCTGGGGTTGTCAATCTGCTCCAGAGCAACGCCGCCATCCTCATCCAACAATGAAGGGGTGAAACGCAATCATGATGGGACTGCTAGTTGTTTGCTATTATTTAACTAATGTGGAACATTCCCATGCTCCCACACACCAAATCACACCCACTGCCGAGGCCTCAAACACACTGGGATACTGGAAATGCCCAGCAGCAATCAAAGAAGTGTGAAACTGGCCTCTCAGTTGTCGGCGGTGGATTGTAAACTGGCAAGAAGAAATCTGTCAATGTTACTGTGGGACAGGGTGGTTACTTGGTTTCCTCCCATGTACCAGAATTTAAAAAAATGAGTGAGACACATGGAAAGATTGTTATAGTTTCTTCCAATGGCCCTGGGGCTGTTATATTCTGCCTGCAAGTACACTGCCCGCCCCAGGTCCCAACGTGACCACTGCCACAACCCCGCCTGCAGCTCAAAATTCTACAACCACCCAGAGCCCAAAAAAGCGACCAAAACCTCCAACCCCACCTCCATGAAAAACAGTGACTCCAGAAGTTCCCCTACCTGATGATACTTTGGCACAATGGTGTACAGTTCACCAAATACATCAGTCCTCCAGGTATAACAAAGTACTATAGTGGTTTAAAAACAGCTCTTATGCTATTAAGTGATAGTCCACAGAATGAAAAGCCAATACGTCCCATGTTCCAGGTATTTTGTAGTTCCACCATATAAATAAAAAAAAGCACACTCACATAATTAAATATACCATAGCCGCGTATCGCCAAACAATCTGGGAAAATCTGGCACAGCCTAGTCAACCCAAAAAAACTGGCCGAGCCCATGGGGGGCATTGTGCCAGAATTATTTTTGCAAGATACCCATGTCATAGTCATACCTGGACAGTGTGCATTCAAGTACACAAATGGAGATGCATTCCAGCAAATAAACCAATCCCATTGAGAAGTTTACCAATCCCAGAAACAAGAAGGGAAATGGTTAAACACATCAAACAGGAGAACCCCCATCCATTTTTTGCATTAAGCAGGGATACACGTTGTTAATCCAACAGAAGCCACCACAAGTGTATCCGCTACCTTGCTTGTCTAATATCACCCCGTGGTGGAGGTCCCAGACCAAGGCTCCAGCTCTCCTTAATACCTCCTTGCTTAATACCCTTATCACTTTTAACCCTGAACAATGGTTTATCAGAACAGCATTCCCCAACTGCTCTGCCAGCGCCCGGTTGGCAGAAAAAAATGTCACGCTAAACTTAGCCAACTGTTTTCCAACCCACAGCCCAACAGCCTCCAAGCGCTCAAAAAAAAAAAAAAAAAAAAAAAAAAAAAAAGTATCCTAAACCACGTGTAAAACGAGCTTAATTCAACCATGGGAGTTTAACACATAAATAAATCTAAGAAAAACACCCAAGAAATCATGAATATACAACAAGCCATAAGTTTTATCACTAAAGGGGGTATAATTAATAACATGGCCCTAAAATACACTAATGAATTAATAACAACCATTAGCCGAGAAGCAGCACAAATAAGTTACCTGTTGATGCATGCAGCCTTTCATGCCAATGCTAATCAAACTTGGAGCACTGCGTGTATCCAAGTGCAGCTTTCATTTAACTTTCACTTCTCCCAGGTGATGAAAGATCAATTTTTGCTTAGAGTCAGTAAAATTAACTAATCTACCCACAAAGTATAATTAACATAGTGAGTTAAACTTAAGTGGGAACATGTTAATCTCAGACCCCAAAGTAATGTGGTATAATTTGTTTATTAAGTAAACCCAAGCTTGAGCAGTAACGTATTATAATGATTTCTAACACCTTTTAACCCCATAGGATGACAGCTATAAAATTAAATAATGAGTAACTCTAAAGCCAACAAATTAACATAGACAGAAGATAAAAAACACACGTTAAGTGACCAGCCGGAAGGACGGAACAGAAGGGTCATTGCTGTCCCATGCCCCCGGATCTCTTACTCCCTGTGTGATCAAAGACCAAATCCTGGCAGAGGGATCTTCCCCAGTTTTTCCTCCGACAGCGTAAATCAGGGATGCCTGACTTTGCTAAATCAATTTGACGTGTACCTGACACTGAGGGACTATCGATAAGTTACTAACCAAGTGCAAATTTCTTGGTTGATTTGTCTGTCTGTTTTTATTATCATTGCCAATTTTAACTTTTATTGTTATGTTGTCTGTTTATTAACTTAACCTTTTTACTAACTGTTATATGTGTAAACTATATCTTTTGCTGTTTTAAGTAAAATTCATTTTACTATTATAAGTAAAATTTGTCATTGCTTCCTTCCCAACATCACCTCCTCAATCCCAAATCGAACAGCCCAGTGGCTAATACAGTTGCAATACTCAATCAGCCTGCAACTAAATTAATATATTCACAATGCCCAGCTGGCCTGTGACACACAGTCAATGGTCAAGTACCTAAGCATGGGAGAGAGGGGCAACAGGCCCTGGAACCTATTTATAAAGGGCACCGGAATCATTCTCCACCCCTACAGAATCTGCGTCTGGGCAACAAAACATGAAGAACATGTGACAACAATGGCAGCAGCAGCAGGCACCAGGGAATGCTTTGGGTAAGACCCCTGTGCTCGCCTACCCCCCTCCATGCATCTTTCCTCTTCTCAGAACTGCAGGGCACCCCCATCACCACCTTCTTGCCCTCCCATAAGATTTGCCCAGGCTGCAAACCCTGCTCATCATGCTACTGAGACTCGTACTACACAATACTGAGCAGTCAGAAATCAGATACAGAATGAAAGACCTCTGTCAAAGTCTTCTCAGAAATATACCAGGAAGTAAAATGAACTAAGAAAGTACCCAGAAGGAACAGAACTGCTGCCAGTGCCACCAGAGCTGAAACTCTAGAACTCTAGAAATGTGGAGAACTGGAGAAAGTTTAGCTTCCAGTTGACTCAGGCAGAAGAAGCTATGAAACTATATTACAAAAATTTGGGCTGTAGAGCACTCCACAAAACTAAAAAATGTGAGAGATGCTTTCAGAGACAAAATACAAAAAAAAAAAAAAAAAAGAAAAATACTGAGAAGAGTTTGTGAGTAAACCAAAGCTGAAGAACCTACCATGCACTTTAGGGTTTAACTAAGTCCCTAGTAAGAGACCAGTTTCTGACTAGGACAAAATACTTAGAGAGACTACTGGAAGATTCCAAATTAATTCAGCAATTGGAATTTTTCGATCAAGGACAGTCTAGATTGAAGCATATGGTACAAGAAGCACATACTATAGCTGACACCACAAGCCAAAGTAATGCCTGGCATTGGAAAAGAAATCAAGAATTGCAATAGATTATACTTTTTCAAGAGTCTGCATTCACCACCAGAATGTGCATACTAGATACAAAAAGATTATTAACTCAACCCCCTTTGCTTATGTAAAAGCCAAAGAAATAAGTGAAATAAGATCCCTACAAAATGAGACATTTTGTGTGAGGTGGTTATGCTAAATATTTTTCCCCACCTGATTCAGCAGGCTTCTGATAGGTGCTTTAGGAGTAAAGAGCACATATTTATGCACAATCAGTACCACCTGCAGGTAAACATTGAGAAAGTGAAGTTTATTAAAAACAGCTCTAGTATTGAAGCTGATTATGGCAATAAGCACAAAACTAAAGCAGCCAGCAGAACCCCCACAATGACAATATTGGAGGAATCTTCTTACAACAGTATGGTCAAAATGAGAGATCA
Organism: Alligator sinensis; assembly: GCF_000455745.1. Lineage (NCBI taxonomy): Eukaryota > Metazoa > Chordata > Crocodylia > Alligatoridae > Alligator > Alligator sinensis. The sequence goes on from NW_005841830.1 coordinate 514,089, forward strand.
CCAGCTTATGTGTCACAGGCACTAACTTAGTGTTAACAAGTTCAAATCCAGAAGGCAGTTTTGGAATGATCCAAGATTTTATATTTCAATTAACAGGAATCCAGTATTAGCTAAAGCAGACCATAAGATAACTGATCCTCTGGAAAGCACTAAGGGATATTTGCACACAATGCCTGTGCATGCTTCCAGTCTCTAGCATCAGTTTAAGAGCACCCTTTCAGTGTTAAATAGAACTTTATTAAAATATACCATGATTGCAAATTCCTAGAGTATTGTTAAACACACACACACACACACACACACACACACACACACACTCATTTAAGGACTGAAGTCTTTAAAAGGACTAAAACTCTTGATTGGTCTTGGATGAAAATTACAAAGAGGAAATTGTTAAGGCTTGTTGTATATGACAAAAATACAACCCGAGTCAAACAAAAATGTTCATTTTAGTGACAAAGGAAAAACTGAACCACAGAAAAAGATAGGAGTAAATTTGATTTACCTGCATGGGTAAAACAAAACAAAAACCAGTACAAGATCTGGGTACTTCTCCTAGACTTCCCCAAGTCAGCCTTACTAGAAAGTACTATGGCTAAAAAAAGTCAGCACATACAGTATATCAGTTTTCCCTATACATGATGCCCCTGTTATAGTTATGTCTGACAGTGGGCCAGTGATTAGTGAGCATGAGTTCAAAATTATTTTTTGCAGTGAAATACGATTGTAAAGTAGTACTTTTTGTTCCAGTTACTCCTGGTGAGAAGGGGTGATGGAAAATAGTGTCAAAATAATAAAGCACTAACTAAAAATGGCTGCATGGAGTCAGACTTAGATCCTTATTTAGTACAGCACTATTTAATTAAAGAACAGAACCAACACAGCATGGTATTATGATATTTCAACATAGAAAACTGAAAATCAGACCACCTACATTTATAGAAATTGATAAATCCAATGTGGAGTTGTAGATACTATAGACAGATAAGGCAAAGCAAAGACATTTCATTATGATTTGGGGTACTGGGATTTGCCACCACTTAATGAAAATGATGGTATGAGTATGAAAGATAGAAAGTATTCATCACAAAAAACCAGCAATATCAGAGACTATAGCCTGGAGGTTTTATGAAGTTGTCATCCAGGAAAGATATATGGGGCACATCTACAAGTGCCCTCACTGCACATTTGGTCCTGGACAGTCATTTAGAACTTGCTTTAGCAAATACTAAATGATTGCACAGGACCAAATGTGCAGTCAGGCCACTTGTAGACCTTGTGTGTCTTTCTTGGATGACAACTTCATAAAACCTCCAGGCTATCATCTTGAAATACCTGCTGGTACTGCACAGTCCTAGCATCAAACGATTATTTTTAGAAGCTATGCCACCACAGCGATGAGCTCCATAGTGTCGGCATCACAGTTTGTGCCCACCGACACTACATCACCTTAGCGATGAGCTATGTCACGACAGCTCATCACTATGGCAATGTAGCTTCTTGTGTAGATGCACCCACTGTGCAGACAAAGGATTACCTTCTCGAAGTGCCAAAAAAGAAAGTGATAATGGACATGGAACTGGCTGCTTATCCCAGACAGTGACAACACCAGTAGGTTAAAATGGTTGAGTTCGTAGACTTGATACAGCTAAAATTACTGGATGTACTGCCCCATAACAATGGTGCTGATGTCCAGGCTACACCTGATGGTCTACACACAACAGATGATTAACACCATTGTTCATATGTTAATATGTGTAGAATTTTAAAAATATTATATGGATTGTCATGGTGCGAAGAAGGAAGGAAGAGAAAACTTCAGTTTAAAGAGGTTCCAGCAAGGGCCAGTTGGGAAGTCACAATGTTCTGTAGTCAAGTTAAATTTTTTTTCATTTCTGTTAAAACTCACACTGAACACAGCAAATGTCTGTCACACTGATTGTCTTTAAGTGATAATTTTGATAGAAAAAAATCATAGGATGCTTTGGCCTCCCCCTTTAGAACCAATATTTTTCAAACTGCAAGGTAAATATTTTGTGCCTTTTTAGTCTTCCCTTAGGAGGCACATCCTCACAACCAAGAATGTGCATTTCCTGGGGACAACAGCAGTGGCACAATATGTGCCACTGCTGCCTGTTCCCAGGAAATGTCCTTGCAGGCATGTTCTGGCAATTGGCACATTACCCCAGTGGGGTATGGAAGGCCAGGGATAGCATCTGGGCTGGCCACAGCAGATTACCCAGGGTCCTGAGGGCCTCCAAGGACTAAAGCAACAGCAATCCAGCAGTATGCAGCCTGGCCAGCAGCCGGAGCATGGCTGCATCTGGCCAGGCTCCAGTTTCTGGAGGCTCACGCTGCTGCCAAGTGCACCACCCCACTTTTTCAAAGTGTGGCTTTTGTGACACTGGGATCACCCAGTGTCAACCCCGCCTCTTCCCCCTTTCTCTCCTCCCCCCCCCCCCCCCCCCCGCACCTTTACTACAAATTAGCAGTGCAGGGAATGTCCTCATGTGTGGCACATGCAGTTGCAGCACTGAAGATTGGTCTGCAGCACCATATACCACATGTCCGCACTTGTCTGTGTGTGCCCTGGGTATCTAAATGGTGAAGATTATCAGTGGTATTTTCAAAAGCTCAACATTAACAGCAAAGACAGCAGAGTTAAGTCAATACTGAAAACTTTCATAAATCCTACCCATCTCCTTATTTTACAGACTAATGGATAGGCATTAAATGGTTTGTGCAAGGTCAAGCGGTGATTCAGTGGCAGGGGTAAGAACTGAATAAAGGTTAACTTGGGACCTTATGCCAAGTTCAGGCTGTGGGTACTACTCCATTGCCCTTCACAAAAAACTTAGAGACTATTTGGTAGCATCCTTAGTCTCTGAAGGTTTATATTACAAGCTAAAATCCTTTTCCCGCTGCCAAAACATGACCGTATTGTTACAGTCAAGTGGATACCTGACACTACCAGTTCATATAAAAAATATGTTGGTTTCTAAAATATGCATAGTTTTTAACTTCTGCATCATTCCAGATGGTGGTGTGTTTCTTTTAAAGGGATCCTAGGACAGCAGGGTGAATTGTGTTGGCAAAACACATCATAGGAATTTTAGCACCACTTGATGCTTTAGCAGATAAAAAAAAATCATATAAAATATTTATTTTTAAAAATATAAATGGCACATCAACTATTCTATGCTGGTTAGAAGAAATTCAGATTTGCTCTGAGTTTAAAAGTGATGCTACATTTTGCTATTGTTACTGATGTAATATAAAAACAATGTATACTGATGTAATATAAAAATCAGAGGTACACAAAATAGCATTGTATTTACTTGAATACCACGAGCATGGCTTTCACAAAAATTAGATCTTCAAAATGGGTTGTGTGATAACTGCACAAGATGGAAGCACAGAAACAATGGAATGGCTGTAGGGGCTATGTCTTTCCCCGCCAGCATGAATGAGCGCAAGATTTTTAACCCTTCCATCATTTGTGCATGGCTCTGGAAAATTATTTTCTTCATTCTGCCTTCCAAAAACAAGGTATGTGTCTTCTTTGTGGGTGTGGGCTATACAAAAAATATGGTATTTATTTTGAACATGGTGGGCAGTTGGGCATGTCTACATTTGCTATGGCACTAGTTTACTTGTGAGTAAATGACTCACGGGTAAACAGGCATCTACACATGCAGAGAAGTAGGATCAGATTAGCTACCAATCTGCTCCTGCTTCCCAGGGCCCTACAATGGGTCCCTGCTGACATCGGAGGGAGCTCCAGGCTCCAGGTGTAGCTACCAGCAGCTAGCAGCCCTCTTCAAAAGCCAGCCCTGCTCGCTGCTCTTTGGCTAGACACTTCCCTGACCAGGAGCAGTGTGTGCAGCACAGGGAGAGCATGTGGCAGCACTCTCCTTGCCACCTCTGCCTCTGCATCATGGCTGCTCCTGCTCCTGGCAGCAATGGGCCCTGATGCCCCAACCATTGCCTGGCCCATGGCCATCTCGCCCCACTCAGCTCCCCAACGTGCAGTGACTGCTTGCCCACCTTCTGTATGCCATCCCAGGGCCACTGCCATGCACCTCCTGCTTTGAACTCATCTGGGGATGCTGACAATGGGCTCCAAGATGCCACTGTTGCCATTGCCCTCTTCAGCCTCCAGCCTTGATGCCTCTGCATTGCCAGGCCAGCCAAGACTGGAAGCGGCACATCGTCCAGCAGAGTTGGAATGACAAGCAGTGGCTGGAGGCCTTAAGGATGACCCCAGCCACCTTATGGGATCTGCTGAGGCAGCTCCAGCCACACCTAGAGTGGTAGTACACCACCATGCAGCTGCCTCTTCCCGTAGATCCAGCTGACCCTCACCCTGCTCAAGCTGACCACACCTGCCATCCAGTGGTACGTCGACCACCTTTTTAATGGCTTTATAGGGCAAGGCCATTTGGGTCATTGTCACCCCGTGTTGTTGCATAACATCTGTGAGACTTGGGTGGAAGAGGCATGGTGCGTGGAGGATGCCTGGGAGCAGGACTACTACCTGCAGCGGCTGCGGCAGCAGCAGCTATCTCCTGCTGAGGCCCCAGAAGAGCTGCACAACCACCAGTGGGAACCAGCACATCAGGTGTGGGAGGAGCTGGATGAACATCTCCAGCACTTGCCACTCTAGGCTGCCTGCACTGCAGCACACAGATCACCCCCACCCCCTGCCCACCCCCAGCACCACGCTCATTGCAGACACATCTCACAAGAACAAGTTTTTATTTCCCTCACATTAACCAGAGCTCTCCTCCTCCTCAACAGAGCCCCTCCACCTCCCCTCTACCCATCAATGGTAAAAAACCTTCTTCCTAGTTAAAACTATGTACAGTGTTTTTTGTGTGTCATCCCAGGGCAGGTGCCTAGGGGGCAGAGCCTGGGGACAGGTGGCCAGCCCCCCAGCCTCTTCTCATTCCCACCACAGGTGCACATGCTGAAGTGAGTGTGGTGGGTGGGGGGCTCGCTCAGGAATGACAGTGGCTGGTTCTCCCCCAGTGAGGGCAGCTACCTATCCAACAAGTGGTGTACAGGGCCATCAGGGCCAGCATGCGGTCATGGCCCCACTGCAGGCAGCTCTGGCTCCACTCCTGCATGGAAACTGTATGAGCAGCAGAGCTGCGCCCAGGTGTGGGAGCTAGGTGGTGCTGGACCTGAGACAGGGTCCAGGAAAGGGACTCCTGGCAGATGGAGGCAGTGCAGGACCTCCTCCCAGGCCCAGGTCAGGGCCTGCTGCTAGGTAGCAGGTGTCTGCTAGGGGGCAGGCAGGCTAGGGTCAGGGGCCAGGCAGCAGGTGGCAGGAAGGTGACTGTCAGTGACAGAACAGTGTCCAGCACCTGGCAGTCATTGTCCATAAACTGCACTGCTCCCACAGGATGGCATTATGCTCCTGAAAGCATCTCCAGCTGCTCACACTCCAGGGCCAGGAACTGCACCCAGAACTCCTGGTCTGCCCAGCCCTGTACCTCTTCACACTGATCCCACGCATCCTTGTGCTGGTCCTGTGTTCCCTTGTGCCAGTCCTTCACACCCTCATGGGTAACATCTCCTGCCTGCCATCTGTCCTGGCAGGCTACATCCTTCATCTGTCAGGGGCACGAGCGTCTGCCAGCCAGTCCTCTGATGCC
>NW_005841830.1:520571-520824 GCF_000455745.1 Alligator sinensis
GCCGCTGCTTCTTCCCGTAGATCCAGCTGCCCCTCCCCCTGCTCAAGCTGACCACACCTGCCATCCAGTGGTACGTCGACCACCTTTTTAATGGCTTTATAGGGCAAGGCCATTTGGGTCATTGTCACCCCGTGTTGTTGCATAACATCTGTGAGACTTGGGTGGAAGAGGCATGGTGCGTGGAGGATGCCTGGGAGCAGGACTACTACCTGCAGCGGCTGCGGCAGCAGCAGCTATCTCCTGCTGAGGCCCC
>NW_005841830.1:520961-556746 GCF_000455745.1 Alligator sinensis
CTCTAGGCTGCCTGCACTGCAGCACACAGATCACCCCCACCCCCTGCCCACCCCCAGCACCACGCTCATTGCAGACACATCTCACAAGAACAAGTTTTTATTTCCCTCACATTAACCAGAGCTCTCCTCCTCCTCAACAGAGCCCCTCCACCTCCACTCTACCCATCAATGGTAAAAAACCTTCTTCCTAGTTAAAACTATGTACAGTGTTTTTTGTGTGTCATCCCAGGGCAGGTGCCTAGGGGGCAGAGCCTGGGGACAGGTGGCCAGCCCCCCAGCCTCTTCTCATTCCCACCACAGGTGCACATGCTGAAGTGAGTGTGGTGGGTGGGGGGCTCGCTCAGGAATGACAGTGGCTGGTTCTCCCCCAGTGAGGGCAGCTACCTATCCAACAAGTGGTGTACAGGGCCATCAGGGCCAGCATGCGGTCATGGCCCCACTGCAGGCAGCTCTGGCTCCACTCCTGCATGGAAACTGTATGAGCAGCAGAGCTGCGCCCAGGTGTGGGAGCTAGGTGGTGCTGGACCTGAGACAGGGTCCAGGAAAGGGACTCCTGGCAGATGGAGGCAGTGCAGGACCTCCTCCCAGGCCCAGGTCAGGGCCTGCTGCTAGGTAGCAGGTGTCTGCTAGGGGGCAGGCAGGCTAGGGTCAGGGGCCAGGCAGCAGGTGGCAGGAAGGTGACTGTCAGTGACAGAACAGTGTCCAGCACCTGGCAGTCATTGTCCATAAACTGCACTGCTCCCACAGGATGGCATTATGCTCCTGAAAGCATCTCCAGCTGCTCACACTCCAGGGCCAGGAACTGCACCCAGAACTCCTGGTCTGCCCAGCCCTGTACCTCTTCACACTGATCCCACGCATCCTTGTGCTGGTCCTGTGTTCCCTTGTGCCAGTCCTTCACACCCTCATGGGTAACATCTCCTGCCTGCCATCTGTCCTGGCAGGCTACATCCTTCATCTGTCAGGGGCACGAGCGTCTGCCAGCCAGTCCTCTGATGCTGTGACCAGGTGGTCCAGGAGGAAGGTCCTGTCCAAGTTCCTTCTGTGGTGGAGCCAGTGCATCCGCAGGGCACTGGCTGTGGGGTTGGCAAACCTGAGGCCATATCCCAGCTACCAAGCATGGCCTCTCTCACGCGTTTAGTTGCAGCCCATGTAGAGCCATAAGAAAGAAGCTGTGTGTGTGAGATTGCAACATTTCAGAGATAAAATGCTCTGTATCAGGGGCCATGCAGTGCGCAGCCTCAGATCAGAGGTCGGGCATGCATGAGTTCCCAGGGACCATGGTAAGTTGGGTGGGCAAACCCTGGCCCAGGAGGTTGCCAGCCGAGCCCCCTCCCCGCTCACTCCCCTTAGGCCGACAGGCTGCTGGGTGCTGGCTGCAAGCAGCCTTTCTCCATTACCAGGGCAGGACAGCCAGGCTCCTGGCAGCACCTGCTGCCATGGCTCCAGCCCCCACTTCCCTCCCAGCCTGCAACACAAGTGCTTTGCTGTGCTGCCACCCAGCCCACAGTGCCTGGGCTCAGGGGGCACAGGGCTCCTGGATGACTGAGATGAGGAGCTGCCAGTACTCCCCCACCCTTCCCCACAGGGTTCTTCTCCAAGGAGATGCCCCAGGCCCAGCCCCCCATCACACCACTACTGTGCCTTGAACAGGCCCCAGGCTGTGCATGCCCCAGGAAGTGCAAAAGTAGCTGTTTGCATGGACTGAGTACTTGACCCACTACACCTTGGTGCTGCTGATAGCCATGGTGCCCCAGGTGCACCTGTACAACTGCCATAGGAACCTGAGCTACTACACACAGGGGGCAAGCCTGGGATGCCCCATAAGCTTCACCATTGCCTGGAGGGCTACCTGAGGCTATATTACACATCCCTGTCTCCTGCAGTCAAGGAGGACATCACCACCGGCATCAGCGCATTTCTCAGCATGTGAGAGGCCAGTGCCCACCTAGCTGTGAGGGCACAGGCTGCTTAGTAAAGTTTTGCACTGTCTTTTGCCTCCATGTGTTCTGTGAGAAGTAAATCTGGGTCCAGGGGAATGTGGCCGGGCTGTGTGGGGAGCAGGGGCAGGGTCAGGTGGCCAGGGTCTGGGGTGTGGAGGACCCCTCCCCCAATGCAGGACTTACCACATGGTTGGAGCTGGCATGGCTGGTGGGTCCACATGGTCACAGCTGGTCAGTAATGGCATGTAGCTCTGGGTGATGTCCTCAGATGGTGGGGTGCAGCATGTGGGTGCTCACCTTGCATAAGAGTTAGTGCTGCTGGCAGATGGCAGTGCCAAGGTTGACTACCTCATGGCAGGGGATGGGGCTGCAGAGCTCGTGCAGTAGCTTCTGGCCTGGGTTCCACAAGATCCTGGTGGAGGGTGCAGCTGGGGAGCTCAGTGGGATGAGCTGAACACCTGAGGAGCCGTCCTTCATTGACATGTCACCATGGATGCCAGATAGGAAAGGGGGCTCAGGCAAGTTGCCTGTACTGCTCTAGACCGCATGATTGCAGCCTGGGTATTGGGGCATGAGAATGTCCATGAGTTGCCACATAAAGGGCCTACAGGCACTCTCTGACTGACGATTGTGGTCAGTGATGGTAACCCACTGTGCCTACAAGGCCTTGACATTTTTGTGGCATTACCAGGATGACTGGTTGTACTCCAACTCCCACATTTGGCCTGGCAGTCCCTCACAGACATGGGCATTGAAGCACCTACTCTGCTTGAACTGGCATTGCACCTTCACAACTCACACCACAGTGCCACAAGTTTGCCAGTCTCCTGAAACCAGTTGAGGCTCTGGATGGTGGGCATGGGTATCAGTGATGATGAGGCCATTATGGGTCCCATGACAGCTCTGTTGGCCTCCATGCAGCTTTCCCTAAGCTGCTGGGCCTCAGCAGCTGCCTGCAGTGCCCAGAGAAGGAGCCTGGCATAGGGCTGACAGCCACACAGTTGAGGCAATGCCCTGCAGCACCTGCAGGCTCAGGACAGGCATCTGGGGGAGGGCTGGGGCCAGCTGGAGTTGGCCCTGGCAGCCAGAAGCTGCCTGCAGCTGGGCCTGGGGGCTGGCAGGCCTGGCTGGAGCCTGCAGTAGCATTTAGCAGCCTGCCTAGACAGTTCTGGCCTGGCAGCTGCATAGCACTGTGGTGCCAGGTAGTGTCACCAGGGTGCAGACAGGCTGGGGCAGATGGCCTGTGGCCTGGCCAGGGGGACACAGGGGCCTAGAGTGCCCTCAGGTTCCCTGCTGGTGTGCCCCAGGGTTCAAAATGCTTGCAGGCTTTTAAAGGCCTGAGGCAAGGGCTGCCATAGAGGTAGTCCAGCCCTGGGGCAGAAGGGACTCACAGCCCAGAGGTCTGGGGCTAGTCTGAGGCCAGCCCCACAGTGGCATGACTGACCTGGGAGCAAATATGTTCCTGGGTTGCATCTATACATGCATTACTGCATAATAACTAATTGTGAGTAATTTGATACCTGCTTTTGCATGTTTAAATTTTATTCATGATTAGGGTTTTTTACTGTTCAGGAAGCATGCACATGTGTAGACACGTGAGCTCACTGCACAATAAACTATGTTACTGTGAAGTTAAGCGTCTTGTGTAAACATGCCTGTTATCATTAGCATTTAATTTTTTTTTTTAACAAAGAACAATTAGTTAACAAATCTTGCAAGTTCTATCTGAGCAGTTGCATACAAGCAGATCATGAGTTCCACAACTTTGCCAGACAGGTTTGGCCTTTTGGGGGAATTAATGTTAAAAAAAGAATGAGAAGAGCATGTCCGATTTACAGGCTTCAAAGGAGCTAACAATCTCTCCATACAAGTACTATAGTTTGGATATCACCTCAACATAAATGATCTGATCCACACACAGTGAACCAAAGTCTGAGATACCAATTTTGTGGTGTGCATTGGACCTGAAAAAACATAATGCCCCGATGGCTGTGGTATCTAGTAAATAGTGATGCCTGCTTTCAGACTCTGCAGACTATCCGAAGAATTTAATGATCCAACTTCCATATATGTTGGTCTCTCCATTGAATTTAACTGGAATTGGAGTGGACTCTATTTGAGCAGCAATATGGCTTGAATTTTGGAGATAATATCTAAAGCAATTATTAAAGCAATTAAGAAGCAGTAGCAGGACTTAGATGAGGAAGGTTAGTTTATTAAATGTTTTCAGAAATAAGGTTGAGTATTCCATGGACTGTTTCTGTTCCCAGCTGATTAACATTCATTTGCTTAAATAGCTTAGTAATACATTCTTTAGAAATTTAGAATTCTTTAGAAATGTTCTTTTGAAAATTTAGAATTAAATCTAAACTTTATATGATTCCTTTTTACATTATTAACTGTATTTCTAATGCCATTCTCAAATTTATGACACAGTTTTTCCCTGCATAAACAGTCTGTTAGCAAAAAGTATAGAATTCTCTTAAGAGAAACTAGGACACTATATAAATGGATTGTGCAATGCAGCATTTGTTCATGTAATTAATTAAATGCAAATACCTATGTTAATAGGTTATGAATTGTCTTTTTTACATTCTCTCTGCCTCTCTTCAAATCGTTTTTTTTTTAAATTCAGTCAGATTATTGTTTACTTTTATTGATTATCCATAGTGTATCCAAAATAATGAATGCTACAAAAATCTTAAATGTATTTCAATTCTCAGCATTAAATGTTGAAATAATATGATTTTTTTTTTACCTTCAGTTTTCTAGAGATCTTTCCCCTACCACCTCCCCTTTTCTCCCCTCCAAAAGTCCCACTGGTGCAGGAGGATGGTAATCAGGAGAGGGAGCCAAACCTTTCTACCATAAAGTATATCACTCAAAAATGGACAAAATACACCAGGTGGGACCTCAACTGTGCTGCACAGTGTGGGAGAATAGTCCCCTGTGACTTGCATACATTTACATGTACAGTTATAATATGCATACTAATATTTATATCCCACAATTTCAAATAGGTTCTAAATTTTGATGGCTTTATATTTTTACTAGTTCACACACTCACATTTATGCCTTCCCAGAGTATACAAACATTTAAATGACAGACCTCATCACTGACAGTGTACTAAAATCTCCTTTTCTACACACACACAACCTTTTTTTCTCAAAGGGCCAAGTGAAGGTTCTGTAGCTGGACGTTTGGATTTGTATACTAATTATGGAAGAACCCAAGTAGAACAAGGTATCAGAGGCAAAGATGATCCAGAGTTCTCAACAATAGGTTAAAATTAAACTGCTCCTAAATTAAGGTTATTGAGAATTTTTAATTGATTATTTTTTAAATGTGCAAATTTGTAGACACTAACACTTTTAATGAGTATGTCTTGCTTTTTATGAAGTTTCTCCTTAGTTGATTGTACTGCACAAAGTGAAATTTCTAGAGAGGGAAGGAGACCATCCAAGAAATATTCAGGGTGATCAGAGAACCCAGCTAAGATGTAAGAAACCTAACCTCAATTTTTTATTTTTGTATTTGGCAGGTTAGTGCCCTGACATTTAGGTTGTTGGTTACTGTGGAGTGGGGTGTGTCTCAATTTTCATTAAAAAAAAAAATAGGTTTCAAAAGGCCTCAGTCTCATTCCCATGTGAAACTGGAAAATTTGGACTCTCAAAAAATAGTTCTGGGGACAGGAAAACTGTTTCCATCCAGCCTACACTCCTGAAATCTAATCCGTTCTTTGGCATGGATTTGCTCCTTTGTCTTGGTCAAATAATCTGGTTTCCATGCCTCAGAGGAGATAATGATATAATTCAGTACCTTGTAGGCTTTGTATGAGGATTATCTAATATTTGCAAAATGCATTTTAAAACTTAAAGTGCTTCTACATAGTTAGGTTTCATAGAAAAGCTTCTACTGGAAAAAAAATAAAGTAGAACAGGATTGTCCCAATTTCCAAGCAGTCAGGGGCTGCACACTCTGTAGGCTACAAAGTGACAACCCCTAGTAGCTGAACTACCTGACCTACTCAGCTTGTCAGGGCAATTTCCTCTCTCTCACTTTTGCCATGCCTTGATGGAAATTGCACTTTTTGCTTGGGGGCTGGTTCCCTAAGGTTCCTGAGTGTGGCCACTGGATCCATACTCGGCCTGGTTCCACAAGCTTGTCAGGCCCACAGTCCTGCTCATGGTGACAGACCCAAAATCCACTACTATCCCATGCCCGAGTGGCACCTATGTCTTACTAACCTAATGGGCTGTATAGGCCCTATCTGTACCAACAAGTACTAAGTCACCTAACAGTCATTAACCATGACCTCCAGTCTCCCCCACTGCCATGCCCATGTCTCATGAATCTTACTCAGTTTATTTACCAGCCTGCTGAAGACCTATTTGTTTCTGTAGCCAGCCCCATTCGAGGCGCTGTATTCAGGCACTCTCTTAGGCTTCAGTATATCTGCCTGGGACTTTCTCTTCTCAGCCCTAGCCCGTTTCATTCTGGTCATGCTCAGGCCTTGGCCCTCTTGGCCCTAATCCCCTTCACTCTCCCTGCCCTTTTGCTAGACTACACCCCCCCAACCCTCCACCATTTTGCTACACCATGAGGGTACCCCTCCACTGCACTGCATACCCATGACTCCGACAAGACTGCATGCCTCTACAGGGGCCCCACTACTAGACTTCATGCCTATGCCTCCTTCTGACCCTTCCCATTCTCTGCATTGCCTGCTCCCTGGGGTAAAGCCAGAGCCTGGAGACTCCAGCTGCTGTTGCAGCCAAGCAATGGGGGGAGTGGTAGGGGGCAGGACCCTGAGGGTAACAAGTTAACCTCTTGTGGGCTGTATGCAGCCTGCAGGCTGCTAGTTGGATAGCCCTGTGGTAGGTAAGAGACGGTTACTTGACTATATAAACACCTGAACATTGACTATATGAAAAACTGAACATTAAAATACAATTTACACATACCAGGATGAAGTAAACTTCTCAGAGCAGGCAGCTTCTGAAATAGATAGCAAAGAAGTCAAGCAGAAGGCTACCCAATGTGCTGTTTTTTTTCCAGGGTAGTCCTTAAAATGGATTTATGAAGTGGTCTGAGGAGAATGAGAGGGTTAGGAAGATGTTATATGTATCCCAAGACAAAAAACAAACAACGCCCCCCCCCCCCCCCACCAACCAAAAAACAGTTAAGCTATACTTTTAATGGGTAATGTATGATACTTATTTAGGCAGACAGCTTGGGTTTACTTAAATTACCATTACTAAATTTAGAGAAAGTAATAAATAAAGCAAAAGCATTATTCCTCACTGAACATCAGCCACATGGTAAGAGTTCATATTTTATAACCGACTTTTTCAGACGTAAATCCAAGTAAGCGTTATGATTAAACTGAAAATTTAATTTATGTGAAATACTCAGAAATTTCACATATAGTCCAGTCATATATATAAAGCCCCTGTGCTTTTTGGAAGGGAACTTTTTATTTTTGAAACTCATAACTGAGTTGCTAAGGAAGAAATTTAGCTTGGGAGTCACTTTTCTAATTTGGGTATGTGGCCACCATCTTTAAAAATTGTGACTATGATGCACAAGATGAATAAATGTTGATATCTCAGTACCTATGAGGCTTATTTTGATTTTCTAAATTACTTTAAATAGGTATTGCAATAACCTACAAACTTCCTTCATCTTTTGATGTGTAATAGCCCATTCTTTGGCAGCTCTAAGCCTTTAAACACAAAATACTAAAATTACTGACTGCTTTTTATGGCACAACATATAGCGCATAAGGCATGATATATAGCTTCTTAATATTTTTGGTATTCTATTCTCTTGTTATTACTTATCTACATTAATTTTTTATTTCTTCTTTTTTAGTGAATGAAGAGAAGACAAATAGTTAAGAACAATGGATGATAGAACAGGGCCTGGAACTTCCCAACAAACCAGGAGGCCAGCATTTTAAGTTGGAGCACTGCCAGAATCAACCAAGAAAAAACCTAAAATATTTGATAACAATGTGCATGTCAGCATCCAAAAAGAACCCCCTTAGAACAACGTTCCTAGGATACATGGAATAAACTTGCACAAACCCCTCAAAACGAAAGGACTTAGACACAAGTTTTGATGCTGTTTATGAGCAAATACAGGCTAATGATAAACCACAGAAGCATGGGGGGCTCCCCAGCATGCTCAACAACAGACTTGGAAGTGGACCAGAAGCCCTTCTGGTCCACTTCTGTGTCCACCGGGGAGCATACAGGGGTGCCCCCCACACCCCTTTCTGCTCAGTGACTGGTGCTTCCTGGGTCCGGGGGGGGGGCCCACATGCTCCCCAGCAGACCCAGAAGTGGACCCGAAGTACTTCCAGTCCACTTCCAGGCTCGCCACTGAGCATGTGAAGGGCCCCCTGCACTCCTGTAGGATGCTCCATGCGCCCCAGCATCACAGCACTCATAAGCCATGCCTCAAGGTATGTAGAAAAAACTTTTAAAGCTGTGTCTATGTCCGAGTCGCTGATTTTCTGAATCAGCATTGAAACTTCAGATTCAAATTCAGCCGAATCAAATCAAGGATAGTGATCCAAATCAACTAATCGAATCACTGTCCCTGATTGAGGCCAAATCAGAATCCGAATTGAATAGGGTCCACTCTGTATAACCTATTATAAAGGCTGCTATAAGTCATTTTGCAGACCTGTCTATAATAAGCACACAAGAGAAAATAAAGAAATGTTTTAGGACTATTTAAAAAAATGAACTGTGGGAAAGTGATCTCCAGATGTGAAACTGACTCATTTAGGAAATAAGACAATGGTTATTGAAAAGATTTTTTTCCTATCAGAATAGCCATGTATTTTATAACACTTAACACAAAGAAGGAACTATGGAATCTAGCTTTTCCAAAGATTTGTGCATGCTGGATACCGATACATCTTACACAAAATTTTGAAAGTTACCTAAGATAATATTTTCTCTTGATAATTTATTATACTTTATTATTCTTCAGCCACTTTGCTTCAGAGCCCATATGCTTTCATTTTTCAGTATATTCCAACATACACAATCTTTCCTAGACTGGATATCTAAGCTTTTCTGGATTGGTTTCATCATCAAGAAATGAGTTAACAGTACTGAACACATGATACAACTCTTACATCATGAGAACAACACTAGGTAACATGAGGGTCATTAAGTACTGGAACAGATTACTAGAGAGGTTGTGGAATCTTCATCACTGGGAAGATTTTAAGTGCACGTTAAACATTTTTCTGGGGTAGTTTAGACATGGATGTTCCTGAGTTTAGAAAAGGGTTGAACAATACAACCCCCTGAAGTACCTTTCAGCCCCATTTTTCCAAAGCAATTTTCTCTATCAATGAAGAATGCCAATGATATTATGTCTCTTTTTGCCTATTATTAAATCCTTATGTTTGTGTGAAGCGGTTCAACAGATGAAAAGAACTGTTACTTCCTGAGAAAAAGATGAAGAAGAGTTATTGATGAGTAATTACCCATTTTTTCTGAGTACATGTGACGTACTGAAGGTATCTGTATCTTGTTTAATGCTCTATTTTGTGAACCAAATCCCAAACTCAAAAGGGACAATGGAAAGTCAGGATTATAAAACATGATTAGAGGAGAAAATTCTAATTAAACCTAAAAGTTCCAACCAATTCTCACTAAAGTTTAGAAAAAAGACTGACTTTGATAGATGTTGGATCAAACCGAAAGAAAAAAAGAATGTGAGATCATGTCTACTCATTTGAAAGCTAGGAAATATTAAAGTTAATGTTTCACGTGCAACAGTAACCTATTACGTGAAATCATTTACAACAATGAAAAAACTATTATTATAAATTATCCATGTAAATCTGCATCTGTTATCCTCATAGTTAAGTACTTCATCTATGAATTTTCCTAAGAAAGTTATCATGCTTGCATGAACACAAATAAATTTGTCTTGGGGGTTACTAACACTATATCATGAAATATAGTTAAGGAAGGTTAAACTTCTGATAGAACAGAAACTCGAATCAATGGCTGCTGACTTAATTACAAAATTAATGATTTAGAGAAAAGAAAGTTTTATCATTGTCTATTAAGTTATTAAAAATACACTTTGTAATTTTTCCATGAAAATTGTGCATCTCTGTCTCTTTGTGTGTGTGTGTGTGTGTGTATTATATATATATATAATGTGCAAGAATGAGAAAAACAGATTATACAATGTTATCTCTTCATTCAAACTTTTGGGGAAACAACCTTAATATATTTGGAAAATATTGTGTGATTATGATATCAAAGACTGTAACATAATGCAGTAGCACAGTAAGTCAACATAAAGTTTGTTGAATTTCTGTTTTTATTTTAAATCTAATTAATGTGGAACTCCTCTAGGCACTACTATGAGAGGGGGCAATTATTTTGGCTAGTGGGCCACTTAATGAGTATTGGTAAGCTGTTGAGGGTCATACACAAAATCTTCCAGAAGATATTTTAACAAATTATAGATAAAAATAATCATATATTAAAAATCAAACACATACTATAATATATTGTAATTTTATATATTATAATTATATATAATTTTTATATATTATACATTTTTTCTCCTGATTAATGGTTTTTTTTAGTAGTGTATATAGAGGTGATTGCATAATAACTCAAAATAAAGTCTTACTGTTGTATATTGTGTGTGTGGAGGGGGCGACGTGTTTGTGTGGGGTGGGTGTAGAGGGGTGTGGGGTGTGTGTGGAGGAGTGTAGGGGGGTAGATGTACATGTGTGTTTGGGGTCTGCCCATGCACTAGGTCCCAGGAGCCAGTCAAGGGTGGGGGGAAGGAGGAAGGGAGAGGGAGGCAGGGGGCAAGTGCAGCAGAGCTCCCTCAAGCAGTTCAGTGCAGGTGTCCACATGATCCTCCACATGTGGTTGAGCCCTACCCACTCCCACCCGGGCAGCCCACACTGCACTCCTGCATGTACCTGCCCTTCACCTGCTGACAGCACTGACCTGACCCAGCTCTGACCTTGACTAGTGTGCACAGCTTCCCAGTGGGGTTGCCTTCCATCCACTTGGTCACCTGCTGGTGGCAGCTCATAATGCTAGGCAGATGGATTAGATGGAAGGAGTCTGGGATCTGGAACTGCAGCTGGAGTCCCACATGCTGGGGCAGAAGCTGCTTGTCTACAGCTGTCTCCTTGTCCACTGCCTGTTTCCCGTGGTACCTGCTGCCTGAAGTGGCAAGAGGAGGAGTTGCTGGAGGCTCAGCCGGCAGCCGTGTGCCAGATGCAATCAATTGGCAGGCTGGATCTGGCCTGCAGGCTGTATTTTTTCCACTCCTGCATTACTAGAAAGCCTTATTCCATATACCTTACAAGGTCTACGAAACAATGGGAGCAGAAAGCCTCTTCTAAAATCTTTACAAGTTGTGCAGCTTCTCTCTAGCAAGATACATATGAAATTATCTAAAGGCATATGTGCAAAATATTATACAAACTTTTCTATAGTGGTCACTTCTGTCACTGCTATGGTGAGAGAGCATGCGCTTAATGAATCTATACAAGAAATTTACTCACGTGCACTCAGATATCTTCTTTTTGACCAGATGCAAGCCCTCTCTTGACAGTGTTCCCTCCTTCTTTCCCTTTCTCCTCTCTATCAATTATTTTCTCTCTGAAAGTCCATTCATAATACCTGTTAAAGTTGTCTGTTGCATACAAAAGCTCATGGGTCACTGAATCAGTATTTAAGGTGTCACCCAGACCCACCTTCTGAATTCAGACTAAGATGACTAACCACCTGTGTGTCAGACAACTGATACTATATAATTCCATGGACACTTCATTATTTTCCCATTGTGGACTGCTCTACAACTATCCAATTATCTAGTGATTGATATAGGGTAGTGATTTAAGTTAATTTCAGTTAAGAATAAAATTGTGCTTCAAGATCAGGGAAAATATTACAAAGCCTGGAAGTTAATTTTGTATACAAAGATAATGGTCAAGTTGTAGTGGTAATGCTAAGAAAATCAGGGGTCACCTTGAAATTTTCTCTTAGCAGAGACCTCATGAGCTATTGCAGTGGTGGCCAAGGGTGGATATTACCACATCTGATTTATTTGGAGAATCTACCCTCATGAGAGTGTCCTTCACTGTAGTTGCACATGCCTTCAGGATGCAGATACCTTTCAGCATTCTTAAGTTCTCTAAATTCATCTCAATGTCGTGTTTTGAATACTCCGTGCAGAGGGAGGAAGCCAGAGACTCCCTGCGTGATCAGGCAGTGCAGAGTCAAACTGCCCGACATGCAGACCACTAAGTAGGCAATTAACCCTGTTGAGTCACCTGCCAACACTTACCTGGAAGATTCTGCACCTGGTGATCTCCTCTTGAGTCCCAGGGTGATCCAGGGAGAGACTTGAGCTTGTTGCTGCCTCCAACTCAGGCCACGGTAAGGGGAAAGATAAGAAAAGTAATAAAGTGTATTAATCAATGTAACAGGTTGTGACGGGTCATTCCATGGGTACCAGTTAACATCTCATTAATCTCTTCCCTTCCTTCATAAGATCCAATTCATGGCAGGCAAGAACCAGAGGAATGGGTGGTACCCTGCTAACCCAATAACAACCTGTAATAACTAATGTTCAGAATATTATCTCCAAAGAGGAATTTTAAAGTGCTGAGGGGGACTGTCTCTAACTTCAGTAACACACATAAACAGATCTCAAAGAATAAGTCATCTATTGCCAGTATGTCCTAGTGAAAGGCTTTGTAGTATTTTGTGGAAATCAGTCAGCACTGCAACATATTTCACATCATTAAAATGTACTGCGTGAGCTGGAATGAAGGAATTATCCACTAAACTCTGCAAAAACTAACTTGCACACAACTATTGGGGCAAAGATTGGGTTGTGTCAATACCAGTTTAATTCTGTAGCAAATTTAAATAAATTTTGATTACCATCATTGACCTATAAATGTAAATGAGATATTACTCTTTAATACTTTGGTAGTCCAACTACCTAGTAGTCACACACCTTTTCATCTTTTGCCTTTGCTATCTGTACACCAACTGTTGTTTTTAATGATATGTCAGAGGAGCCATTTGCACATGCTGTACAGGTTGTCAGTCACAGCTACAAAGCTGTGAACTATGTGAAAAATGTTACTGTTCACCAGATAACCCAAGATAGCGACTTCTAACCTTTTCATAAATAATACAGGCAAACCAAGAGAAACACTGAATCAGAATAGTAAATGTAAATAAATGATTATATAAATATGATATGATAGATCTCTCTCTCTATATATATATCTATAGATATAGATATCTATATAATGCTTACTATATATAACCCATTGTATTATATAGTCCTAATGTTCTTGTTAAAATAAATTATGATATTTCTTCCAAAACCTGTGATTTCAAAAGAGAACTGAGCAAAGCCTTCAAGTGTTTGTCTGGTGACATTTTTGTGACAACACACAGAAGGTCAATTCCTTCTGTCCTTCCCATGTATTAAGAAAGCACCACAAAGCAGACTAATTATTTTTTTTTTTAAATGTCATCCAAACAAACATACATTTCAGGATTTTCTTCTTTCATAACAACAGACCCAAGAGATGATGGGTGGAAGATGAAAGGAGGGTGTAGTAGACAACAGGGTAGACTGCCCCTCACTATAAAACCACCATCCATATTTCTCAAAGCACATGCCTTACATCCTGATGGAGCCCTTGTAGTTCAAAACACATGAAAATTAACTAAGTTGTTCCTCTGAAGGGTCTCATGCCCATGATGAACAAGTATGTCAAAAGCAAAAGGAAAACTGGAGAAATGAGAGGTTCTTAACGAAATGTGGAAGCAATCTAGTTATGGATGATGCAGAGAAGGCTGAAGTATTTAATGCCTTTTTTACTTCAGTGTTCACAGATAGGAGTAGTTACCAAACAACAGTTGCAGTTGGCAACAAAGTTAGGGGAAGAGACAAACAACCTAGAGTAGTAGCAGAACAGATTAGGGATGATTTAGGAAACCTAGGTTATTTCAAGTCACTAGAGCTGGATGGCATGCTAGGGTACTGAATAAATTGGTTGAGGTAATTTCAGAGCCATTAGCTACCCTGTTTGAGAACTAGTGGAAGTTGGGTGAAATCCTGAATGACTATAAAAAGGCAAATTTAGTTCTTTAAGAAAGGGGAAAGGAAGGATCCAGAAACTAGAAAGCAGTCAGCCTGATCTCAATACCTGGAAGGAACATGGAGCAAGTCCTCTAGGAGTTTATTTTTGAAGCACCTAGAAGAGAACAAGGTGATCCGGAACAGGCAGCATGGATTCAACAAGGGCAAGTAGTGCCTGACCAACCTGATTTCCTTCTATAATAAGCTGTCAAACTCTGTGGTTCAGTGAGAGTAGTGGATGTGATGCACGTTGACCTTAGCACATTATTATTAAAAAGTTAAGGAAATATAGACTAGATGAAATAGATAAAATAATACATTGTAAAATAGACTAAATGGATAGATAACTGGTTGGATCATCCATAGCAGGGGACATGGTGCTCCTGCTGCTTTAAGAGCAGGCAGGCTGCAGATGACATAGGTAGCAAGTCTGGCAAGAGAGAATCAGAAGCCAGAAGGGTGCTGGGCTTGCAGTATATAAGCACAGGCCTGAGATGGATAAGCAGTCTGGCCATGGAGACTGCTAAGAGAACATCTTCTGGGCAGAAGGGCTGCACCTCCTGAATAATACCTAGGAGATTATAGTCTGTGGTAACACCTGGTGGGTTAGGAGGGCCTAAGGGAAGGGGAGGTCCTAACAGGCGTGGGAGCAGGGCTAGAGTTCAGGAGCAGGGTGAGAACCTGGTTGAAAGGGAAAAATGGGACTAGAGAAATTCTGGTGCCTGGGGAGGGCGGATGGGACCAGGAGGATCTAGTGACCCAGGAGTAGACTGGAGACAGGACCAGAGAAAGGCCAGTGCCGGGGGGGAGGTGGTGGACCAGGAGGGTCTGGTGCCCCGGGGATACGAGGTTCCCAGAAAACAGAACTAGAGAAGGTGTCATGTCAGGAGTGTTTGGTACCCAGGAGGGACTAGGCACCCATGAACAGTGCAGAGATAGGAGCCTGTGTGGGCTCAAAGACAGAATACACAGGCCTGGGACTAGGACAGGAGTGGATGAGAACTCTCTCAAGAATCCCTGGGACAGCTTCCCTTTTCTTAAAGGTATAAGTATATCTGGGTAAAGCAAGAACTGAGTACCTACCAGGGGGTGTCATGGCCATTCCTGAGACAGGCCTTTGTTACAACATCATACTCAGTCTGTAGTCATCAAAAGATCAATGTCTAGTTGGGAGAAGCTATCAAGTGGTATACTCCAGGGGTCTGTGCTGGGTCCATTATTGCTTAATATCTTCATTTATAATTTGAATGATGGAATCAAAAGAATGTGTTACATATTTTTGGATGACACCAAGTTGGGTGAAGTTATAGATAGGTAGGACTAAAATCTGGAATGACTTGGATAAACTGAAGAAATGGTCTGAAATCAATCGGATGTAATTCAGAGACAAGTGTAAAGCCTTGCACTTGGGATGGAATAACTGCATGCAGAAATATAGACTGGAAAATAACTGACTAGGCTGCGGTACTGCAAAGAAGGACCTAGGGGTTACAGAAGACCATAACCTGAATGTGATGCAATCATGTTCTCTTGTTGCAAAAAAAAAAGCCAGCAGCATACAGGGTTGTATTAACAAGAGTGTCACTTGCAAAACAAGGGAAGTGATTCTTCCACTCTGTTTAGTACTGGTGAGGTCTCACCTGGAGTACTATGTCCAGTTTTGGGACCCACACTTCAAAGAAGATGTTGACTGTTTGGAAGAAGTCCAGCGTAGAGCAATAAAAATGTTTAGGGGGCTTGAAGACAAGACTGATGAGGAAAAGCTGAAAGAACTAGAGTTATTTAGTCTGGACAAGGGAAGACTGAGGGGTGATTTGATAACAGTCTTCAAATACCTAATGCATGATTATAGAGATGGTGATGTGGCTATGGAAGACAGACTTCAAGCTACAGCAGTATAAATTTATGTTGCACATTAGAAGGAACTTTCTGACTGTGAGGGTGGTCAAGCATTGGAATAGGCTACTGGGAGAAATTGTGGAAACTCCATCCTTGGAAGTTTTCAAGAACAGGTTAGGCAGACACTTGGCTGAGATAGATTTGTCAGGGATGATCCTACCTTGAGTAGGAGCTAGACTAGGTGATCTCATAATATGTCTTCCAGCCTACTATGCTATGATCCTATAAACTAGTGATATTCACAGTCAACTAGCATTGTGAAGGCTGGGTAGATACAATAAGCTAGTGGAAAAGAATAGAAAGTCCTGTGCCCATCATCCATGTGTCAGGTATGCACAATATCTATTCAGTTTTTGCAACTTCCACCGTCCTTTTTCCTGAGATATGACACAACATTCACATTTTGATGACAATATTCACAACATTTGGTTGCAAACCAAAAAGTTCAAAACATATGAACCAGACCCAAAATCCATTGATATAGCTAAAAAAATTATAATAGAAAAGGTTTCCCCCTCCATCTTTCTGCCATAAGATTTTCAAGCCTTAGGATTCACTTAGATGATATCTTCAAACATTTTTGCTAAAAATAAGGACTAGAAACACACACCCTTAAAAATGAAATCATAATTCAAGAAGATGAGGTTTTATGTAGATCACTCACAATAAAATTAGAAGAAGGTGGAGATGCTGAAGTTTAATAGGAGAGAAGGCAAACTCCTCTCCCTCTCTTTCCAAGATTTACCTGGTTTCATTCATTTCATATGCTTATATGATGGTTAGTTTGTTAGTTGTTTTAGAAAGAACACAAACCTGTGGTGAAGGAACAAGTACAGCTTTGGAAAGGGAGTAAAGTCTTTCCATCACAATTAACAATTTCCTGCAAATATGGAGATGTCTCCCTATCAGCAACATAATGGAGTTGACTGATGCAAGGCAAAGCAAAGTTCTCCTTATTGAATGCCCATCCCTCTCACACTGGTTATGTACAAAGAGGGGTGCTTCCCTGTTAGCCCTTATTACAGATTCCTCACCCCTCTATCTAGTGAAGTAGCAGATGTCACTTTATCCAGGATTCCATAACTGTTGCATCTCCTTCTGGTAAATGCTACCCAGACAGTATTTATGACCTGAAGATTTTCAGACTCAGCATAAATAACAGGCATTATAATCAGTGAAGGCAAAGGTTTCTCACTGCAGAACAGGAAAAATTTACCTTTCTGAACACCTTTCAGCATCTTATGGGTGCATCTACACATGAATTTTACTGCAGAGCTGACTAGCTCCACAGTAAGGCAGCATTGGGCATGTCTACATGAGATGTCACTGCACAGTGGTTACTGTGCATTTATTTAGTTCATGTATAATCCAGTACTGAATAAATGAGCAGTAACCAGACTTACTGTATAGTAGAACCAGCAAATACCTTTTTAGTGATGCTACTGTGCAGTAGCCTAATAATACTGTGCAGTAGTATGTTAGCATTGTTTGTGCTGTGACATGCTATTGCACAGTATTATTTGACTACTGCACACTTATTGTCTCATGAAGATGCACCCACTGTCTACAGTATTAGGGCACAGTAGATTAATTAACTCCTCTATAAGATAGTACCATCTGCCAACAGTACTATCTTACAGTGGTGTAATTAACTCTGCCAAAATGCTTGTGTAGATAGTGACCAAGGCCAGCTGAGGCACAAAGGTGCAAAAGTGCAGGGGCTGCCTGCTGCCCAGCCCTGCACTTTAGCACCCTCATACCCTAGCCAGTCACTCTGCTGCCCAACACCATCACCCAGAGCCTGGGGCTACCCTCCATCTCCCCTACCAGCCCAGGGATGCTCTGCCCTGGCTCTAGTTGCTGTGTTCCTGGGCGCACACACAAAGACTCTGAGCCTGGGAGCAGCTGACTCTGGCACAGTTCAGCCACACTAATTGCACATCTAGATGTGCTCTGTGACTGCTAAAGTGTGGCAACTGTGGAACAGTCTTGGGTGAACTTCTGTTCTTTTTCACATAATGGAAAGTTTTGTTTTGTTTTTCTATTGTAGAATCTTTTGTATACAGATATAAATATCTATTGGAGATATACTACAATAGTGGGGGCCAACATTTTTGCAGGCATGCAATAAATTAGCCTCAAAACCTCCCCAAGTGCCACTTTGATTAACTTTGCCTGCCTGATTTGTTGTTCTGTTTTCTGACCTCTACCTGATCTACACTGCTCCATTCTCTCTCTCTTTCTACTGTCCGACTCTGATTTTCTACGTGCCACTTGTAGTACATGAGCCATCAGTTGTCCACCTCTGTTCTACAATATGGGAGAAGGGCAAGGAAGGTGGGATTCCCAAAAACAAAGGTCCAGAACATCTGCTGGCATCATCTGACTTCATTGGAACTATGCCAGTTTAGTGAAAAACCTGGGCCATAAGGCATCTTGCAGAGGAGAAAATGCTCACTCTGAAGATTAGCTTGAGGAGAAAGAAGACAAGTGCAACCCTCAGAATCTGAATGATTTTCAAGGACAGATCAGGTGACACTATGCCATTCCCCCTGTCCCCCTCCAGTTCCCCTTTGCATGTGCTCCATATGTGCTTCCTTAGTTAGGAAGGCCTGGCAACAACTCTGAAGTTTTTTAAAAAAACAGAAAACTTCTTTACAGATAGAGATCTGAGTTTAATTACCTGATTTGTATTGGTACTTAGAGGTGTGTACAAAGAGGTTAGAGGTAAAAAACAAGTATATTATGAACAAAAATGCTCACTAACATTTATGACTCCAGAACATTATAAGCCTGCCTAGGGAGTCTGGAAATGGGGTGAAACATGTAGTAAGATGTAAATGGGTGGAATTACCAATAAACTTCAGATTGCAAAAAGTTACCTTTCTATGGTTAGGTTTGATCATTACACTTCTAAATGTAAAATACCTCTACTGTATATGAACCTCAGCCCAAGTCATGCCTACATCTCTTCACCATTCTCAAGATTCCTTCCCTCAAGTGCAGGGAAGGGCAAGAGGAGTATTCTGCCAAACTACAGCACTGGAAAACAGAAGCTCTCACAAATGACACTTCACTATTTTCCATTACAGTTCAATTGCAAGTAGCTCTCCTGTTTTGTAAGAGGCTTCTGATATATGGGTCAATGGGTGCATCTACATGTTCAATTAATGAGTCTGAATAAACTCTGGCAGAGTTTGTGCCGGAGTTAATTGCACCCAGATGCAGTGTTTACATGTGCACCCAGGACTGCAGTAAATTGAGCTGGGGTGGCACAGCCCTGGCTGGCAGGGGATACAGGGGTCAGTCTGCCAGCACTGAGTCCACATGCTGCAGAAAAACTGGCTGGGGCACAAAGGTGCTATAGTGTGGGGCTGACCAACAGGCAGCCCCCACACAGTAGCACCTTCATGCCCAAGCCAAGCCTGGTCAGTGTCTACACATGCATTGCAGCAAACTAAATTACTATGCTGTAGGATCATACTCATGTCAGGCAGTACTAATTATGGCAAAGTTAATTAGTTTACTCCAGCCTAAAAGCTTCACATGTGTAGATGGTGATGCTTTACTACAGAGCTAATTAAGCAACTCTACAGTAAGCATCTTGTATAGATCCCCAATATTGCTTCCAAACCCCACAGAACTGAAATGTGATTTTTATTTATTTCTATTCTAATTTAAACTCAAACACAAACATTATAGGAATTAAATTACTTTTAATAAAAAGTTTCTAGCTAGACATACTAATGATGAGATCAGAAGTGAGCAAATTGCTACAGTTTAGTTCACCATCTCCTGGGTGATTGCAGAAAAGTTTGTATGGTTTTTAATTTGCCTATCACCTGCATTCACTTCCATATAACAAAGCACCAGAAACTTGTTCCTCACTGTTCTGAGCCATTCAATTTTTCTTTCTATCCTGTCACAGTTCATTATGTTTTCCCAGACATTGTAGGTTTCTACAGAAATCTCTTTGTAAAACAGCAGCTAAACATTCTTTTTAGGCTTTTCCCCAGATTCTCTGAAAATCTCAGCCTCTTGGACCATTTCCACTATGAATTCTCTGGTCTGGCAAAATCCCAAACAGAGCAGATTTGCCAGCTCAGTCAGAACATTAATATTCACATTGTGTCCCATCCTTCACAGCAAGGCATTTAAGCCTCCAGAAAACCACAAAGATGCTTGGAAGGGTATGAGGAGATATTATATTCTGCTCAAACCGGGAGGGGGAAAAACCCCTAATAACAGCTAAGCTACTAGTATATTCATTTTTTTTTTAAATCAAACTTCTGTAGTTTTCAGTATGAGACAGGATGGTAAATATTTCAAGTCCAATTTAAAAAACTTCCACATGGCAGCTATTAAGTTATCTCCATTAGACAGGTGTGATGTCACAAGCATACACATCAATGCTCACATTCTAAAAAAAACAGTATCCTCTGAACTGATTTCTGATACATACCTGCATTAGTTACTGAGTTAGGAAGAACTGACAAAAGCAGTGCTATAACAATGAAGTTTGGCATCTGGGGCAAAGTCCGCAGAGGCAGCCTGCCCTCGCCCCATGCACAGATCTGGGGGGTACACCAACCCCCCATGCTTGCCTGGGAGTACACTCAGTGGTGGGAGCTTCCCTTCCCCCATCCCCGCACCCCCTCCCCACAAATGAGGCACTCATGGCTGTGTCCCATGCTCCACCCTGGCTGGGCAGCACCTATTAGCACCCCTTTGCTTCGGCACCTGGGAAGGTCGTCCATTCACCCCCTCCCCCCCTTCCTACGGCACTGGGTATAAGTTCCAGCATTTGCCTAAATTCAGAACTTTTTAATTTCTTGTGAAGAAAAATATAGTCTATGGCTGTCTTACATATTCCTCACCTTTACAATAGAAAATATGGTTATATCACATTTATCCTAAGATACAAGTATCTCTCAAAGCTAAGTTGTAATCATTGTTCTTAAGCCATCCTTTCTGATGCATCTAAAATGAGTGTTTCTTATGCATGGAATCTACATAGAGAAACATTTTCATTTCTGAAATGCAGCATCACAGACATGCTGATATAAATGCAGGTACACTATTTTAACTAGGTATAAAAGTTTTAAAAAGAAGATTATCATCAAGGAAAGAATCATAAGAGATGCTAATTATTCCACTACATTTTAGGTACCATTCAGTTTTTCCCATTAGCATTCCTCTAAACTTTATTAGTCTGATATAACTTCCATTGAAGTCTCTGGAAAGGTCAACCTTAACATTAATGGGATGTAGTTCAAGCTCTATCCTGGAGGTTACCAGAGATATGCCATTATGTAAAATATATCTACCTCAGTGAAATAAGGAAAGGCCTGTCCATATACAACAACGTTTTTTTCCACACACACTTTGTCCACTCACACCTTGAATCGATTATTACTTTGTGCAGATGGTGCTAATGGTTCAAGAACCAGAACCAGATATGAGAAAAATAAATAGTTTGGCTTCATTTAACTTTAATGAATATAAAACAAAAGGATCTTGGAACATAAATGAATGCATCAAATGGGGTTGTATTTTTGTATATTGTTGCAAGATTATTTAAGTGTTTTCTAGGATTAGGAATCTACCCAGGAGGAAAAAGAATATGAACATCAGAACCGCAATGTGTTCTGTATCTATTTACAGATACAGGCGTATGATAGAGATGTCAAGGACCACACATTTTTCTCTGAGATGGAGGGTTGGTTGCTAGTCATGTGCTATTGATAATGTACACTTGATTGAGATATAGAAGATTGCTCCAATACATTTCAGGCAGTCTTCTACCATGAATGATTTTGCTATTGATTAAAATAATGCTTTTAAGAAAGGAAAATGAACACGAATATTAGTAGCTCAAAACCATTTGCAACAAACATCAATAGACAGATTCCATTAACATCACTGAAAGTTAGATTGAACCACATGGTGCAACCACAAGTTATCATGGTATTAAGTAATTACAGTCCTGTCTTCATCTTTCAGGATAATAGTGTAAGATGTATGCTTCATGCTAGAAATGAGCAAGAAAGAAAAAAAATACATTTTATATGAAAATGTACTGTGCTGCAGCATGATACTGTTGCAGGGATTTCTGCATTTATAGACCTTCTGTAGTACTCATTGTAGCAATCATTAGGGATCCTGGTTTTTCCTGATAAAATAAAATAAATTTAAAAAAAGAAATCACAAATTCTCTGCTAAAAAAAATGGTGAGCAGGACCAGGGGGTTGTGCATGGGGAGTGAGGGGCATGAGTGGGACATTTCTAATAAGAAACCCAAAATCTGTGGTTAAAATTAAAGACCCCTCACAGCCCCTGAGATGATGCTGGTGCCTCTCACTCCCCCCCCACACAGCCCCCTGGCCCTGCCTATTGCTCCCCTACCCACAGCCCGCACAGCCTTGCTGGTGCCCCTCGCCCCACACCCACAGCCCCTGCTACCTCAGCCATGCTAGAGGGCCCCCCCCCATCTGCCAGAGCTACAGACCCAGGCCCGCAGCCCCCTGTCCCTGCTTCCCCCTGCTGTGGACTTGGGCAGGGTGTCTCTCCACCACTGTGCTCACACCTGGGGGGGGGGCGGGGCAGGAGCAGGCTGTGGGCTCTGGCTCCTGCCCTGCTTCCCTCTTCCAGGGCATCCACTGCCCAGCAGGCACAGCCCAGTGCAGCAGGAAACAGCCAGGCCACATGTAGATCTCACTGCTGCAAGCTCCACATTGCCCTGGTAATGCGCCTCCTGTGTGTGTCACTGCTTTGAGGGGCACAGCCCTGAGCAAAGGGGGCACATCACCAGGGCAGCTCAGAGCTCGCAGAGGCAAGCAGCTTCTCTGCACAGTTCCTCCGCTCCCTGCCATACAGAGTTGCACCTGCTGGGCTGTGGAGGCCCCAGGGGAGGGAAGCAGGGTGGCAGGGAGAAGCAGGACCACGCAGTGAACCTACTTGCTGCAGAGAGCTCCACACTGCCCTGGTGACGTGCTCCCTGAACACAGGGCTGAGCCCCTCAAAGCAGCGGCATGTGCAGGAGGCATGTCGCCAGGGCACTGCATTGTTTGCAGCAGTGAGGATATCCCCATGTGGCCCAGCTGCTCCATGCTGGGGCGGGTCGTACCCACTGAGCTTTGGAGGCCCTGGGGGAGGGAAGCAGGGCAGGAGCTGGAGCCCACAGCCTGCACCTGCCCCGCAAACAGATCTGGAGTGCATGTGGCAGCAGGGAGCCGGCCCTCTCCTCTCACCTGGACAAGCCACCTGCAGCCCAGTCCTGCTCCCACTGGGTCCCCGCAACTCCACATCAGGGCCCTGGGCCCCAAACACCACTCAGCTGGGCAGCAACCCCAGCCCTGCCCAGCTTCCTCCCTCCCTACAGGGGCCTCAATCCCCCTCTCCCCCTCACCTGCTGGACCTGCTCTCCAGGCGCCCCTTGTCTCACCACCTTCCTCCTGCTCCCTTCCAGCTCCTTGCAGGCTGGAATTCTGTCAGCCTGCAGCGAGCTCAATGCAAAATTGCAAAATCCATGGGTTTCTTTGGTAAAATGAGACATTTGCCTCTGGTAAAAGGTAAAATCTGTGGTTTACTCTATTTTTCTGGAAAACCCGGATCCCTGGTGATAATCAGGTTTGATAAACACAGACATACATGAATGAGAAGAATTACATAAAAGGTTTTATTTTGGAGCAGTAAGCAACCCTCCAGAGCCTATGTTTGTCTCTGACTAGTTAGCTCAACTAAGGACCATTTCCTGATTCCCAACCCTTGAAGTCTAAGTAAAGGCCTGTTTCCAAGATACAACATCTATCACCACATCTTCCCTCTTAATAAGTACAAAAAAATCAATTAATACTTACCTACAGAAGAGAGGTTACTAGTACATCATTCTGGAGTGAATCTTTACCACTCATTGTCTTATTCCCCCTTTCTGCAGCTCTTTTGCTTGCTGACAAACAATGAAGATGACCATCTGAGGTACCTGCTTGTTATTAATCTGTTTCTGTTTCTATCTCCAGTGCTAAGGTAGGGAGCACTGGTTGAGAACAGTCCATGTCCACCTCTTCTCTTATGTCTTGGGGGTTGTTCTCTGAATTCTCAAATGTAGAGTCATGTAATGCCTTGTTAAACAATACTATCAGGACTGTCTGATCTTTTACCACATCTGCTGTCTGGCCATAGATATATCAATGAAATCTTCCTGTCCTGTATTCCAGCACCATTCACTTTTATTCCCAAGGTCTGTCTTCATTGGTATTGTTTTTTTTATGACAAATTAGGTGTGAATTTGTCTAGAAAATGTTCCATTCCAAAAGAACCATTGCACCTCTTTCTTTGACTGAGATCATGGTGTAATTTCAGTGGTTTCAATTTTCACCCTTTCAAGTTTCACTCCTACAGTATAGATGGTGTCCTCTATAAAAATCAGCTCAGTGATGCCCAGCATGAAGTTTGCTCTCTTCAATTTCAAATGTGAAGCTCTAGGAGTATCCAATGCTACCAGAAGCCTGCAACTGTGTTCTTCTTCAGTGGATTCTCAGATGATAATATCATCCATAGAGTTGTTCACACCAGAAGTGTGCCCATAAATGATGTATCTGGCTTGCTGATACACTTCAGCTGCAGAGGTGATACTAAAACACTGATATAGAATTCTGTACCTTCCAAAAGGGAGTATTAAATGCACATAATTTAGAGCTTTCCTCAGTGAGCCTCAGCTGCCAAAATCCTGGGGAGACCTCCTATTTACTGAAAAATGGTGCATTTATGAATTGGATCATAATTTCTTCTCTAAGTAGCAATTTAAATGCTTTTGTTTGATAGCTTTGTTGAGGTGCCTGAGATTCAGTCATAAATATAACTAGCTGGGTTTTTCTCTAAAACAACAAAGGAACTTACCCATTATATAAGTTCCTGGATTTTCTGTACCACTTGTAATTTTTCCATCCTTACTAATTCTAATTGGGTGCATCTACATGAGACACTACATTGCCACAGCAATGAGATACAGTGACATAGCAGTGGCAGGTGCAAACTGTGATGCCACAGCTACATGCTCCACAATGAATGGGAGTTTGTAACTTTATTTTTATACTGAATACTAGTAATGTATCTCCACCCCTTTCACTGGTATATTTGTTCTTGGATACTCAGATATTTTTATGTTTGTTAGATTCACTTTTGAACTCCATTTAAATTTTCTATATGCATACTCTGGTAAAATATTAATCTGATCTCTAGTGTCCAATGTAAAGTAAGCATTTTTTCATTGTACTTCCACTGGCAGATACTCCTCTACTTTACTCTAAGTTTCTAACTGTTTTTCAGTTTGGAATGCAAATTCTCTCTCATTCACTAGTGCTGAGACCATGTAACGATCACTGGGATTAATAAACACAGGCCTACAAGAAGCATAAGAACAACAAACTAATCATGGACCAGTATGCAACCCCTGCTGACCCTATACCGGCCCCTAGCTGACTAGTGGCCTTGTTACACTTTACACTGTGAGCCACACAAGTGTTGATTTGTGTCAATGCTAGCTCCAGCTTGCAGCAGTCACACATTCAGGCCAGCAGGGGCCTGGAGGACTGAAAGGTAAGAACCTGGGCTTCCTCCCTTCCCCTTGCTCCCCAGGGCTCCCCTAGCTACCACTGACCCTGAGGTTCCCCTCCCCAGCACTTGGGGTTCCCTCTGCTTCACCCCACCCCTGACAATCGACCCCCTAGCCTTTGTTCACTTACTTGTGGCTGCCTGTGCGATCTGTCCTGGGGAATCAGGCAGGAAAGGGTTAACCCAAATGCCCAGAGCCTGCCATCATGGCTGCTAGGTTGCTGCTCTTCTCTGGGCTGAGCCCTCCCAGACAGCAGCAAAAACAGCATCAGCCAGGCAGGCAGGTAAACCCTTCCCTGCCTCCTCCCCTGGGACAGACAGCTCAGGCAATCACAAGTAAGCAGGGTTAAGGGGGGGGGGCCGTGAGTGGAGATCTGGGGTGCTGAGGAGTGGGGGGGCAAAGTGAACCCAATATGGTCCAGAAGGGGAGGGTGGGCAGGTAGAGTGTTTACATGAAGATGTAGCCTAGTGTGGTTACAGTTTAGTATAACAGGGGTTTAGTATCACATATCAGAGATACTCTTGCTCTGGAGTAGCAAAAGTTTGAGTCAGATAATGAGTGCTTAAAATTTGTTTCAGGTGTTAATGTGCAGACATTCCAGGGGTTAAAAACTCCAAGAACCACCCAAAATTATTGTGGAACAAAGTTTTCTCTTATCTGAGGGATCATCTCCCAATTCCCACCATCTGTAATCCAAGTAAGGGAGCATTTCAAAATGACAAAATATATCACTACACTTATCACTGGTATTTTAAAAACACCGAAATTACACTGAGGCACAGAAAATCACACAGGAGTTCTCTCAGACACTGGAGAAGCTCCCAGATGTTCTGAGTCCCCCTTTGGTACTCTAGCTTTTCTATTTCATCTGCAACAAACCTAAAAACACATTTGATCACAAAGATGTCCCCACTCCATATTTTTTCACAGTAATCTTTAGTAACTAAAGGAAGTCTGCAAGATATTATGTTTCCTCCCATACTTTCAAAGATTCATTCTGTAGGGGAGGACAAATCAAAGTAAGGTGAAGGATCACAGCAGTTTTCAGTCCATCACCAGAATGTAAGAGGCTTTCTCCCTCCTCCTGGTTCTACAGTATATTTAATTTCTTGCCAAACAACAAATCACTTTTGAAAAACGCTTGACAGACACTTTAGATTCTACATGCAGAAAGAAAACTCCTGAAAGAAATTTGAGCACATGATCAAAGCCAAATATTTAAATATTTTAATAGGAAAGTAATATATTATTGTCATTCTTGTGAAGCCTTTGAGAAGCTTCGACCTCTCTTTGATTATGCAAGTGAAATTGGCAAGACATATCATACTTATTTCAAAACAAAGGGCCAGATCCTGTTATTTTTGGAACAGAGCTGCTGAATCAATGGAGCCATGCTAATTAACAAAACCTATTCATTTTGCTACTATGTTGTAAAAGTATTACAAAAACAAACAAATAAATGAATAATGGAATATTCTTTAGTGTAACAGTTTATCTAAATGAAACTTGCTGTACAAAAACTTCCTGAGAAAAATAGTCCCGGAACTACTAAAATCTTTTTATATTTTTGTAAAACATCTGAGGTAAGGTATCAAAAATTTCTGCCTACATCATTATATATCTAGAAGGTTTTGAAACTTATCACAATCCCCAGGTTCCACATGTACAAAATTACACACCCACATCCTTATCCCTGTACTTTACCAGTGTACCAGTGTGATGGAGACCTTAAAAAGTCTAACATCTTCAAATACTGGGTTTTGTTAATACAAGTTGTAACAGTAAAAAACATTCAAATATTAGAGTACAACCCCTGAAACCCCAAAGGAAGAGTGGGAATACTTATTGGACTTGTTAGAAGAAAGGTTAGTATTTCAATTACAATAAGAACTTTGACAATGTGTGTGTGTGGCAGTGGGCTATTTTTAAGCTTTCTGTATTTTCAGGACAGTGATTCACAATCTTTTTAAAATCCAGGCACCCTTCCATAACTTTTTTTAATACAGCAGAACCCCATTTAAAAAAGAACAATTTATTTATTACAGGCAATTATTTATTGCCTCTGCACACAGGGACAAAATGGCGGTTAGGTGGGGCAGGAAAAACAAGAACTTTCCTCCTTGCACAAAGGCCAGGCAGGGAAGCACCTGAATTTTCCTTCTTGTGCCTTGTAATAATCCTTAAAGGATCGCACATTACCCCAAAGTGCCATGGCACCCTGGCTGAGAATCACTATTTTAGCATTTTGGTCTGAAGTCTTAGATGAGAAGTGAAAGTGAAAAGGTGCCAAAAATGTGACGATAACCAAACTTATTTGAACTTTTGGGTTCCAAGGAGTTGGACTCTGCACCACTGAAAACAATGGAGTTTCATCATTTATTTCAGAGAAACATAATTATGTCATAAGAATATTTGGGCTCACCCACATTTTGTCAAATCTACTCCGTCCTAATTTCAAGATAGAGCACCTACAGTATTTTGATGACAATGACTTTAACAGTAAAAAAAAAACCCCAAAAAACAACAAGAAACACACGTCTCTGCCACAAACATATCAAATTATACAGAAGCCTGCTAAAGACATGCTGTTCTATGCATATTAACTTCTGAACCTGAAATAGCATAGTGGCCTTGACTCATTACGCAGCGTGAACACAGTTATGTTACTTCCAGTTTGGTAGATAATGCACACGAAGCAGCATAGTATTTGGGGTGCCTGTAAATGTGCAGGGACACTGCTATGATGTGCTGTAATTACAGTGTGTAAAGCATATGTAAAGACACCGTTTGAGTCTGCTGTTGCCTGGTACTGTAAATTAGCAATGTAGACACACTCAAAATGTACCAGTTTTGTGATTCAGTAGTTACTATTGGTTTCCTTTGCAAAATAGCTGCATTTTTTAAACCATAAACTATTTTATATACTCTATATTCACAAGAACTGCTATCTAAATACATTTATGGTCTCAATAATTAAGTGAACTGAAAGTATGTTTGAGACCAGTAGCACAATTATGGGTGGATGAATAAGGCAAAGGGACCTAGGTATAGAGTTAGAGGCAGCATCAAAGAGTCTCCAGCACTCACTCCCCAATCACCCTACGAGGCACTGCCGTTCTTTGGTGTCTCTTGGCTCCAAAATTCCTAGTTATGCCTCTGAGATTTACTTTAATGATTAACCATCAAAGCCAAGAATCACAAAGGCCTTAGTTTTGGAGGCCCATATTTTGAGTACAGCTTTAAAAAAATCAGGTTGAGCTTAGCAAGCACATGTACATCTTCCACTCATTGGATATTTTGTATTCTCAACAAACTTTTGTGCATGCTGTTTTTGGGTGCTTGTACATGCCACGGCAGTATAATTTGGTTTAGTTCTCCCTAAATTGATATGGTGGGTTTTTAAAAACACCACTTCAATTTAGGGAGAATTAAACTGAACTAAACCGCCGTGTACACAAGGGTGGGGGCCTGATCCTTCCCTGCCCCTTTGCAGTGGGGGTGAGATGCTGGTAAGCTGAGCAGTCCCCAAGCTGCATGGGAGCCTCCCAGGCAGCACCCACCCACTGGCACCCAGCTGAGGCAGTTCTGGGGGGCGCCGCAGCTGTGGAGGGAAGCACTGCGTCTCTCCACCCCTGCAGCCACAGAGGGAAGCACCAGGCCCCTGCAGAACTCAGGCAGGCAGGCTGTGGGGAGAAAAAATCAAAACAAAACAAAACGAAATAATCCTCTACCCCGTGAAAAGATCAGTCTCACCACCTTTTTTTTTCCCCTTCAGTGGAGCCTGCCTGCAGAGTCTGCTGCCGGATCCCACAGCCCCTGAGCTATGTGGGGCCTGCCAAGCCCCAAGCACATCAGCTTCCAGTACTCTATGCACTGTTGCCCTTTGTTAGGTAGCAAACTAAAACACCTCGGAGGTGTTTTATCTTGCTATGTACCAAAATCGTTTAAAGTGGAATACACCACTGAGCATGCAAACAGCAATGCCATTAAAGCAGTGCAAAAGGGCATTTAAGCCGCTTTAAAGGCCAATTTTGTAGCATTTAAAAAGGCCCTTTGAAAATTAGGAGGTTGATAAAAAAAAAAAGTGCTGAACAACAAACTACTGCAAATAAAATAAAAAGCAACTGAAAGTGCTCACATTATCCAGGAGCGGGGATAATGTGAGCTTCTGAAAGCTTACCAAAATGTAAGTGGCCCTGCAGCAAAAATAATTGCTCACCCTTGGTGTAGCAAGATAGTTGGGGGTGAGGGGGAAGTCCTGCTGGCCTTTTAGGTATGAAAATATAACCTAAGCCACTTATTTGTCTCATCTCAATCCTTAAGTATCTGTGTAAGTGATTTTTTTTGCTTCATTTGACATGTTCTTGCCATATATTGGAACCACTTAATTAGCCAGCCATGAAATGGGAAGGGGGGTGGTGATTATTAGCCATTCTATTTTTTTTTCCTATATCTATGTTGTCCTTGTTTACTGCTACAGGATATTGGAGCATTTGAACTCTGGACTGGAACAGGAAAAAAAATCATATCTCTATGGATCACAAAAGTAGCAGCTGCAAGCTAGTAGTTGTGAAAGAGACTGCCAAAGAGACCTTGAAAATAACAAGCATGTAGATTGGTTTAACAATCCCTTTGACAATAAAACTACTGTTGTAATTCAAATATGAACTGATGTACATCGACAGAATACTTTAGGGAGGCAGATGTGACTAAAGTGCGTACTTATTCCATCCCATTGTCTTCGTATGTCTAAAGATAAATTAAAATAAAAGAGTAGAATAGGCAAGAAAATGATTTATAGGTCCATGGAAATTTTAAATCAAAAGTTTTGTTCATCTCAAATTAGGACAAAATGGAAAGCTCAAACACAGTTTCAAGAAATTAAAATCCCCAAATATTTTGTTTCAGAAATACCCCACACTTTTTTTGTTTTTTTTTTAAGTTCTCTGGGAACTTTGGCTGTTCTTCTGGTGCACTGTAATGGAATCAGAGGCCTGGAAATCCTGGCAACTATTGAGTGAAACAAATACAATTCTGGTCAATTCTGTTGCTGTCTTCCCATTAAGCACCAGTGAAACTGACTTGTCAGATTGACTGGCTTCTTTTCAGTTTCACCAATACTTGTCTAGGTGCAACAGCAAAACCAATAACATTGCATTTGCTAAGATTTTTAGGGAACCTGGAAGCTAAGACCTGGGAGAGAGAGAGAGAGGGAGAGAGGGAGGCAGGAAGGCCTTTTGACTTTTTAGCTACTTTATTCAGGGTTTCGGGGTACAAGAAGCCGGCCCCTCCGGGTCCAGGTCCAATATACAAAGAAAAGACAAACATCACCATCAAACCAAAAGTACCATGTCATTACATTCATAACATCACACAGTGACAGACAACTTCACAATATTACATGTCATGCCTAACATGCTGTTATGCAGTCAGGACACCTGGCCACGTGGTCATACAGGCCAAAGCCCTCTATAAACAAACGATTCCTACCCTGCTCTATCCAATAGTACAGGAAACAAAATCTTCAACTAACCACACAAAGATAAGAAAAAAAAAAAAAAAAGCAGCCTGGTGAGGCCCCAAGGCGTGGCACAAGATTGGAGTTAGTTCTGACATCAGAGCGCATACTGAAGACAGCCATCCTCCATGTGGCACAGTGCCCCCTCAAGGGCCCAATGTGCCTCAAAGGTGGGCACTGTCTGCTGGGGCCCAGCATGCTCAAACTCTAGTGAGAGGCGTGCCCACACCAGGAGGCTGAAAAGCTGCAGGGCATCATCTGAGCCAATCCTGGCAAGGCAGTTTCAGGGTCTCTTGAGGACAACCATCTTGGCCTGACCCAGCAAAAAGTTGGCCAAGCAGACTGTGCCTTGCTTGGCCACCCAGTAGGGGTAGGAGCACACAAAGGTGTTCTCCAAGAGGCTCCTGCCCAGATCCGGCAGCAGCAGCTCGAGAGTGATTAAGAGTGGCCACAAGTAGGAACAGTCGAGGAAGGTGCAAAAAAGACTCTCCTCAATGCCTCTGGTAAACATCCCAGTGGCTAGGAGGCTATGTAGCAACTGCCACTGCAGCTCACCTGTCTTCTTGGTGGTTGGCAGCTTATATATTGTGCAGCAAGCCAGGTGGGCTGGTGGGGGAGCTGGTGGCTCCAGCCGCCATTGCCACAGTGTATCGGAGCAGCCCGCCAGCACCTGGGTGTGGTGGACATGAACCACCCAGGCTTCTATGGGACAGGGAAGCAAAGGGACAACCTGTGTCACTGTCGGGAGGCATGGGGAGTGTCAGCAGGATGCCAGACCTGCTGGCCAGCTCACCAGCCATAGCTGGGGTGACCAGTAGTAGGGGGAAGGCCTCGCTTGGGGCATCTGTGGTGAGGGAGACCTGGTACACCCAGAGATGGTCATCCAGGAGGGCCACTACCTCTGGCAGAAGGGCAGCCTAGATGTCATGCAGGAGACTGCCCATGCTGTGAACAGAGCACATGTCCAGCTGGGCGGTCAGGGCCTCGGGTGAGAGCCAGGCTGACCAAGTGCGGTCAAGGAGATGGCCCAGGCAGTGGACATGTACCTGGATGAGGGCAGCTGTGAGGCTAGTGGAGGCCAGGCTCAGTACGGGATACCGCATAACTGGGTTGTGCACCAGGGGCTCCCTCAGCCGTTGTGGGAACTGAAGGCACTAGGCCTGGGGCTAGAGGTGGAAGGAAGCCTGTGAGGCTCATATCATGCCAAGGTAGAAGGCCACAAGTACTGCCCAGTTCAGGAGCAGGAATAGCTCTTGATCAAAGACAAGGGGCCCCACCCCCTGCAGGAACCGGCATATGCAGAGCAACTATTCACCTTGAGCAGGCTGGAGGTATCTTGGTACAAGACCTGGAGGCCCCTGGTGAAGAGGGGCCTAAAGCCAAAGGCCTCCAGGGCCTGGAAGAGGTAGGCATGGCCCACCAGGTCACAGGCCTTCTCCTGGTCCAAAGAGATGTAGCCAATGTCCAGGCTAAAGGGTTTTCTGGCTGTGAGTAGGTCACACAGCAGAAACAGGTTGTCTTGGATGGTCCTGCCCAGCATGCAGTAGCTCTGCTCAGGCACACCGATGGAGGACATGACAGTGCAGCAGCGGGTCACCAGTGCCTTGGCCAAAATCTTGTAGTTCACACACAGCAGGGAAACTGGCCACCAGTTTTTGATGCAGCCAAGGTCTCCCTTCTTGGGCTGCAGCATGAGCACCTCTTGACAGTAACTGACCGGTAGGACCTTGTCAGGAAGGCTCTCCCAGAAAACGTGCAGTTGGCAGGGGCTGAGGAGAGGCCAGGAGGTCTTTTAGAACTCTTTAGGTAACCCATCAAGGCCTGGGGCTTTGCCAGAGGTAAGGCCAGCTACAGCAGCTGCCAGCTCCTCCAGAGACAGTTCCCACTTCAGCTTGCTGGCCTCCAGGGTACAGAAACATGGTAGGCCCTTGTGGAGTGCCCGTGTGCCCTCAGGGCAGAATGGCTCAGCTGCAAACAGGTCACAATAGAAAGTGACGGCATCCTCATGCACTTTGCCCAGGTCTGTGATTACCTGGCCCTCAGGGGTCTTGAGGTGATCTAAGACTGCTCACTGCCTGCCACCACTCCAGGTTGAAGAAGCAGCAGGTTGGGATATCAGTTGCTGCCAGCTCTTTGTAGTGGGTGGAGATCCTTGCTCCATGCTCTCCATCAAGTTCCACAGGCATTTCCTGTGGAACCAGAGGCTTTTGCACAGCACTGTGTCACTGCCGGCAGCCAGCAGGGCAGCCTTGAACTCTGCCACATCTTCCTCCAGCTCTTGGATACAGTCGTGCTGTTCATTCATGGGCAACTGGGTGTACTGCTGGCAAAAAGCCCATATCTGTACCTTACCCATGTCCCACCATAGCTTCCAGGAGGAGTAGCTCAGTCTTGCTCCCTCCCAACCCCACCAAAAGTGGGAGAAGCAGTCTTGGAAGTAGGAGTCTTGAAGCTGAAGCACTAATAAGGTGCCTGTGCACAGGCTGTCCCAGACAGGCTCAGTTTACAGCAGGCCAAGCCATGATCTGACAGGCCCAAGGGAATGTTATGGCCACTGCACAGGAGGGGCAGATGGTGCTTGGTGACATAAAGGTGGTTAAGGCAGGCCATGGTGAGACCACCGGTGCTTGTCCTATCCCAGGTGTTTTGACACGTCAGGATGCAGGGCTCTCCAGACATCAACGAGGTCCGCGGTCTCCAGGGCAGACTACAGCTTGTGGGCTGAGGGCAGGTGAGGTGCAGGCCCCATGTGGCCGAGTGAGGTGTCAATGGTGCAATTAAAGTCCCCACCCATGAGGAGCAGGTCATCATTCTCATTAGCATCACACAGGATGGTGGCCAAGGTCTTGAAAAAAATGACCCTTTCCTGATAATCAGTGGGTGCGTAGACATTAACGAGTAGCAGGTGGTGTTGTGGTAGGGTGATGTGAACAGTTAGCAGGCAGCTGGGAATGACCTCCCATGCTACCACTGTGTCAAGTTGCAGCTGTGGCAATAGGAGAATCATTATCCCAGTCCTGAGGTTGGTGCCATGACTCAAGAACAAGTGGCCTTGCCAGGCAGCATGCTAAGACCACCTGGCTGAGCCCAACAGAATACGTCTCCTGGAGGAAGGTGATGGCCAGCCACTTCTGGCTCAATAGCTCCAGGACAGCCTCCCGTTTCACCAGATCTTAACACTCATTGATATTAAAAATGCCAATGGCTGTGGCTGTCATGGGTGTGGGTATGGGAGAGGAAGAGCGAGGTAAGGTGTGGGTGGAAAAGCGAGCACCCAAGAGCAGAGCAAAATAGCAGAGACAGGTCAGGGAAGGCCTATCGTGCCCTACTCTACTCCAGGGACCCCCCAGGCCTCACTTGTCTCTGAGCTTCTCTAGCCGGTAAGCCATTTGCTAGGTACCTAGATCTTGCTGCATAAGTTGGGCCACAGCCCTGTCAGCCTTGACAAAAATCTTAGGGTCTGCGCACCACTGGGTGATGTGACCTGCTATATTCTTCTGTCCTTTGGTCTACTTCAGAACGGTCAGGAATCCCTCATAGTCAGGAGTGATCCAGGGAGAAGGGAGGTCTGCCAACTTGGGCTGGACATTTCTGACAGAAGAGCGACGAGGCTGCACCCCAGGTGGGAGGTTACCTGCAAATGCAGTATCTATGCCCTCAATGTCCAGACACAGCAGCCTCAATAAGGAAAGTGATCTCCACCTTATTGAGGGAGAGGTCATCATGCTCTTAAAGTTGCTTTCAACACTCAGAAAGCTGGATCTCCATCTCACTAGTTTCCCCATCCAATCCAGTAGGCTGGGACGTGACCAAGAGGTCAACAAACCCCTCTGCCATGCACTGGGTCTGGCCTCCAGAAGAGAGGCATTCTGTATCATCTTTACTGCCACCTGACTCCAGATGCTGGGGGACAGGTGAGGGGTTGGTGACCCCCACCATCACCTCCCCCACGGCCAAGTCATCCCCATCCATGGTCATGTGCAACGGAGTCACCGGCAGGACAGCCAGAGTGGGGTCAGGCTCTACAGCAGGGGCCCCGCTGGCACTGGCTGAGGAGCATCCTGGTGGGGATGGAGTATCTTAAGAGGTCTGCTTTATCTTCTTCTTCTTCTTCATGGTGGCTGGCCTCCCCTTCATAAGAGATGGGCTGGACCACTCCCGGCCCACCCCCCAGGGGCCAGCCACCTTAGACAAGGCCTTGGTGGAGGATAGCTGGGAGGAGACCCAAGCTCCATCATCTGACAGGGCCCTGGTGCCACAGTCACTGGCCACTCCAGTCTCCTCAACCTGGGTGGGCAGGGGGCAAGTGAAGGCACCAGCCCTTCTGCCTGGTGAGGCCTCTGCACTGGGGGGTGGGGAAGGCAGGGAAGAGGGCTGGGTAGTAGCCCCAGTCCCTCCACTGGATAATGCTCTCACACCAGAGACCCCAGACCCCCAGATGGAATGGGGGTGAAAGGAGGTTCAGAAGAGAATCCAGACTCACTGGGACTGTGTTAACATGAGCCATGTAATGTACATTATGCCATCCCAGGATATCAACTAGAACACCTGTGCAGACCTTGACCCCAACGTAGGGAGGGGTATGAACCCTCAAGCCATGGTTAAGGGGGAGGTCTTGAGAGGCCTCATGC
>NW_005841830.1:556868-563062 GCF_000455745.1 Alligator sinensis
AGAAAAGGGGGGGGGGAATTAAGAGCACCCCTCGAAAGATAAAAAAATTATAACTTCTCACTACAGACAGACAGACAGACAGACAGACACTGCAAAGTAGACAAATGCAACTCACAGACAGAGAAACCAGAAATAGAAGGGGGTGGGGACAGAGAACAGAGAAAAAGAAGAAAAAACACTGAAAAAAAATCAGAAAGGGAGGTAGACAAAAGCAAGAGACCTTTAGACAAGTGGGAGTCAGAAAAGAAAAGAGATAGGAAGCTGGGGAGCCTTATGCTCAGGATCACCCCACGCAGCTCCAAGCAAGCCAGGTCTGAGGCATCCAAAGTGGTAGGAAGGAAGGAAACAGGCTGAGGGGAACCTGGGAGCAGCAACTCCCAAATGCCAAGGCTGCGGACTTACTGAGTGGTGGAAGGAGGTAGGCATGTGAGGAAGTGAAATTGGTTCATAATAGAAGCCTGTCTGGGTGCACTAGAAACTCTTTTAAATTGGAATATATCTGCACTGTGTTGATTTTGACATATTGGCAAAATGGAATAAAACAAGCTGGTACATAAGCTGCACTATACACCCTCCTTTTTCTGGATTTTGCCTAAACACAGTCTAGCCTTTTACTAATTGGTGCATTGACCACAATAGCTTGCATTTAAATTTGTGCTCCCCACTGTCTTATAACCAGTAAATAGAAGGCAAAGATTTCAGAAAAAGCTGAAAA
The DNA here is from genome assembly GCF_000455745.1 of Alligator sinensis. Classification (NCBI taxonomy): domain Eukaryota; kingdom Metazoa; phylum Chordata; order Crocodylia; family Alligatoridae; genus Alligator; species Alligator sinensis. Next base: position 557,584 of record NW_005841830.1, read on the forward strand.
ACAACAGAAGGGCTTCTCTTGCCACTAAAATACAGTCAGATAAAGCAGATTCAGTATAGGCCCTGTAGAATACTGGGAATTCATTAAGTAAACATTTAATTTAACAAAAATTTACTGCCCAATAGAGAAAATTTAAAATGATTTACCAAACAGCTAATGGCTACATACAGTGGTAAATTCCACATTTCCCAGTACAATGGCCTGATATTAAAGGGGAGATTTTACAGGAGACATACTGAATAATAAATACCTTCCTGTTCCATTCTCTTTTTATCAGTGGCATTCAGTTTTTCCACTGTGTTTGCTTTATATCATATTTGATAAAGCTTCTGAAAAAATGATAAAGAATATCTGGGAAGATTTTGCAGAACCGAAAGATGGAGTGGAGGGAAAAGCCACAAATAATGATCCAGTCAAAGCATCACAAATGCTGGCTACTTAATCATGGAACCCAATGGACCAAGGAGTGGGGTGAATGATCCTGGAAGAAAAAATTATAGAGTTGGTGATTTGTGTTGTTTTAGTACTGCCGGAGTCCAGTACAATCAATGCTGAGGTGTGGGCAGTAGCAAAGTTTGGTAGGACTTGAGAAGGTCTTGCAGTATCATAACCACTACTGACACTCCCTTACTATATATTGACTGTTTCTTTGCATTCTCTCATCTCTGCCATTCCAGATTAAGTACACCAAAATTGAACCCCCACTCCCTTTCACAGACACACCCCTAATCAGCAACAAATCCCCACAGCTTCTAAATCCATATGGTTATTCTGGTTTTAAATTACCTTAACTATGTAACGCATAGAATTTCATATGATAATTGAAAAATACAGATATGTGTTGGGATGGTTTAATTTGCATTTAAAACCTCCACTGAGAAAGATTCTACAAAGGTACTAGGTAATCTATTCTAGTACTTAACCACTTTCATAGTTAGGAAGTTCTTCCTAAGAGCCAACTGAAATCCCCCTTGTTGTACATTAATCCCATTTCTTCCTGTTCTGTTCTCTGCAGGCACAGAGCATAATTGGTCACCATCCTTTTTATGACAACCCTTTTTTTGAAAACTATTTGAACAATACTATTTGAGGCTTATCAAATCCCCCTCTCTTCTCTTGTCCAAAGTAAATGATGCCAGTTCTTCCAGGCTTTCCTTATTTGTTGCATTTTTCCAATCTTTTTGTTGCTGTCCCCTGGATTCTCTCCAATTTGTCCACAGCTGTCTTGAAGGGCAGTGCCCCAAAATGAACACAGAAATCTGACTGAGGCCTCACCAGAGGGGAATAATCATTTTCCATGAAATGTATGAGATACTTCTCCTAATACAGTCGTGGATGCTATTAAATACTTTGGCAATGCTAGCACATTGTTAGTTCTTTTGTAAGGAGTGACCTAGAAACCTCTACTCGAAGACGAAGCAGAAGAGAATGCTATGTGAAGAATGCCCATCTGCAATGATAAGGAGGAGACAGTCCTAGATAAAGGGGGCTTGAAAACAAAAGAAGAAACAGAGTACTGGGTTAAAGGGCTCATTAAAATACTAAAAATCACACCCCTAGGTGGGGAAGAAGTATGCTAATGAAACACATATGTATGTCAATGAGATACATGGCTAAAACACAGGTATAGAGACATGCTCAGTAAAGAACTCCTTGCGTCACTCACTTAAAAACAATCATTAAACAAGCACGCTTCCGAAGGCTTGAAAACTCCTGTATAAAAGATGCTTAGAAATAGTGATCTGGTGTGCTTGTTACGGGAATTATTCTGCTTGCACCTTTTATTGCTAGCAATAAACCTTCTTTGTACTTTCACCCCTGGTATCTTTATTGGCCTTTGCATACCGGGCACGATCCCAGACTTGAGCTGGGGCACAACACTTTCAGCTTGCTATCTATTGTATCCTCTCACATCCTTTTCTGTAGCACAGCAATCTAGCCAGTCATCCCCCAATTTATGTTTGTGCGTTTCATTGTTTCTTTATCAGTAAAATACTTTGCACTTATCTTTACTGAATTTCATCTGTTTTATTTCAGACCATTTTCCAAAATGTCAAGGTGATTTTGAATCCCAATCCTATCTTTTGCTATTCTATTCAGATTAACATCATCTGCAAGTTAACTAAGTGTGAAGTCAACAGCATCTAACTCCACTAATGAAGATATTGAAGAGTAAAGGACTTAGGAAGGATCTCTTCAGAATTCCTCTTGCTATATCTTCTCAGTTAAGCATTAAGCCACTGAGGAATACTCTGAGCAAAAAGATTCAGTTTATGTACCCACCTTACATTAGTTTAATCTACACTGTATTTCCTTAGTTTATAAATAAGAAAATTATGAAACCATCAAATGCTTTGACAAAGTCAAGTTAGATCAACCCACTGCTCTCCTCCCATCTGCAAAGTCCATCACCTTAGAAAGAATTGAGATTGGTCAAGCCTGACTTACTCTTGACAAATCCAGGTTGACTGTTCCTTCAAGGTCAGATTGACTGGTCTGCAATTACAATAACTTCCTTTTCCCTTTTCTTAAAAATGGGCACTTTATTTGCCCTTTTCCAGTCCTCTGAGACTCCATCTGCCTTCTGTGAGTTCTGAAAGAGAATAGCTAATAGCTCTGCAATTATCTCAGCCAATCCTTGAGCACTCTAGAATGAATATTTTCTGATGCTGATGATACGAAAACTTCCATCTTGTTTAAATAATCCCCTTCCCTGTGTTTGCAGCTAACTGTGCCTGTCATTTGACAGTGTTCACAGAAAAGGTCAACTAACATAAAACAAAGCTTTTAGACTCTGGTCTTCTCCACATTATCCATTATTAGATCCCCCTCCCCATTCATTAACCTACATTTTCTTTGATTATCTTCTTTTTTCTAGCATATTTATAGAATTATTTTTGTTACTTTGTCTCAGACTAGCTATATTTCAAGATATATTTTCAATGGGTGCTTAACTTCTTGATTTCTCCCTACATGTGCATATTATACCTGCCCTTACTAATCTGCCCATTTCCCACTTTTTGTACAATTCCTTTAAGTTAATCCAAGCTGAAAGTCCTGTTTGTCCTTCATAATGGAAGAGCATACTCTTGTCTCTCTGAAGTGTAACCAACTCTCCTTGATTCCATTCCCCCCACCCCTTAGACTTGTCCCCATGGGATCCAGCTTTCCAGTGCTCAGAGTTTGAAATAATCTTTTTTTGTTGTTGTTGAAGTTTAGTGGTTTTATTCTGTTTACTCTCCTTCCTTCCTTGTCTTTAAGATCACAAATTATATAAATTCATGATTAGTCAGCCTACCTGCCTTCTACCTTCAAATGTCCAACTTTGTACTCCCTGTTTATATGCAAAGTATTGATTTCTACACCAAAAAAGTTGCCTAATATGTTATATTTACTTGCATTTAACATGCACATTTTCAGCAGAAGCAGCAGGTGGAAAGTGAAGTGCTCATTATATGTGAGAAATAGAGATCCCAACACATCCAGAAATTTGGCAGTGGGGAACTGGTGGCAGCATTAATTGCTGTGGTTCTGGAAGCCAAGATGAACCCAACCACCAAATTTCCAGACCTATGGAAACATGACATGGCCCCATGGGCAGGATCAGGGTGGCACCCGGGGTGGATTTGCAGCCAGACCCAGCACATGACACAGAATTCTTAATCAGGCCAGTGCACAGGGTCAGTCTGCGGCCAAGCCCAGCACATGGCTCTGGACTCCCCACACTGGTTCCAGCCTATGCTAGGGACCCACACCCACCACATCATATTGGGCTGTGGTCCCATATATGCTGCACTGGGTTGTGCCTGGATAATGGCCCCAGACCCAGCAATCTGGATCAGGCCAGGGCATGTAGTTGGTCCACAGGCAGCATTTGGCTGATGGAGGTGGCAACAGACTTAGGAGCAGGCTCACCTCCCTAGCTGCTGTTACTCAGACACTTACCCAAGGTAAGATCTTTATTTTCTCATTTTTCAAAACAGGGATGGGTTCTATGCAAGAACATACAGAACACATCATAGACATAATATAGATTCCAACATTTTAGAAGTAAAAACAAATATACAATACATATGCTCAATGTGTTCACCTTTAAGAAATGTCTTTATCATGGAAAGTCTGACCACTGCAATATCTCAATGTTTTCATGTTAATGCATTCAGTGCCCACAACAGCACTCCTCCAAAGCAGTTTCATTAATAATGCTACTGTTGCTACAAAACTGAAGTCAAAATGAGGTAAACCATCTGAGTATGTGCCCTGTTTTAAAACTAAACAATCAAGTCATATTGGCAGTGACAGGTCACCATCATTGTCCTAGCTAGAGTATCCACTGATCTGAAGTCTCAAAATTAAGTCAGGACAGGAAATTTGCTTACGAAATGAGAGCAGGACTAGCTCCTTTATCTTGTGGACTAAAAGTGCAATTGAAACATATAGATTTCTTTCAGTTGCCTTTAGAAATGATATGGTACTTTTATACAAAAAGTAAGAGGGCAGGATACTGATAAGATGCTTTTAAGCACTGAAAGGCTTGTTCCATTTGTAAGCAGAGTATTATAGCTTTTCCAAGAAGAACACATGTATTTCAAACAGAACAGATCCATTGATTTTTCTTGTCCCAGAAGAATAAGTATTATCCCTCTGATAGACAAGCATTCCCCATTTACTTCAAGCACTCATTTCTTCCCTTTATTAACAGTTTGATATAGACTCTCCAGGAAAACACATACACACACACTTTATACATAAAAACAACCTCATTATCTGGATACTTTAAAAAAGAAAAATAAATATAAATTATCACTCTTCTTGAGGCTCCTGTTTAAAAAAGTATTGTTATCAGATATTTCCTGTATTTACCAGAATCCAAGATGATCCTGAATTTAAGACAGTGCCCCAATAATTAGATTGGCCACACAGAAAATTAATCTATATTTGAAATTATAGTGGAGCTCATCAAGACCAGGGCCCTATTTTGCCAGGCTTGGCAGAAACACGCAGGACAAAGAAAAACAAATATTTCAATGGTTTTTACCCTGATCCTGCAAAAACTGTATGAGTTTCAACACCTGACTAGTCCTGTTCACCCCTTGGCCTTAAATATGTACTAGTGGGTTTGCAGGGTGGGGGCAGGCAGCCTGGCAGACTGCTAAAATAGTTCTTAAAGGAAGGGGCTTCCTACAGGGAAGAGGGACAGTGGTGTGTGCTAGGCTTCTTTGAGTGACACCATGGGGTGCTGGACTTAGTCGGAAACAGCAGCTGCATGCAGGTCTCCCCTTCCAGGTGTTTCTGCCTTCTGCCCAGCCCCCACCCCCCATATCACCAGCTGTCCCCATCTCATGGATCCTCTAATGACCCCACACCCTGACACCCCAACCACACCCTGCACCAGGCTGTCCCTATCTCAGCCCACCCCCAACCTTACCTTCAATGTCTCCCCATCTTGGCATGGACCCTCCTCCCCCCCAACTGCCTC
>NW_005841830.1:563072-587707 GCF_000455745.1 Alligator sinensis
CAGCTCCCCCAGCCACACCACTCCCTGTCCTGCCTGGGACCATGCAGCCCTGCTTACTTGTGAGACCAGTAGCTGTTAAGCAGTCAATGGCAAGGGCATGCAGCATCACTATGTGGTGGGGGGGACAGGGAGAGAAAGGCTACAGAGGATCCTCTGGGCCACAAAGCCCTGATGCAGAGCTCCCTGTAAGGAGCCGAGTGATGCTCCTGCTTAGACATCAGGTGGCACTGCTATGCTCTGTTCTCAATTCTAAGATGAGGCTATTTTTACCCTCAAGTTGAACTGGGAAAAATACTTCATCCTATAATTGAGTAAATAGGGTAATATCTGTTACGCTTCATGACAAGCATTTTCAGCAGTGGTTCTGCATTACATAAAACATGATGGTAAACATAACATTTACAACATATATTTTGAAGTGGTTTTTAAGTCACCCAATTCCACTTTTTTCAAAGTGCATTGACTGCTATTGCCATGGTGCTGGCTTGGGGGGGGGGGGGGGGGGCCTTTTTTTTGCCTGCTATAAATCAGCATCTGGAGCTAGTGCTTCACTTCTCCTACCCTAGTTGCACTACTGTCTACCTGATGCATCCATTTTTTCCTGGCCTTTCACAGCAGAACTTTTCAAAAAAGGAAAGGAAAACATATACAGCCACATAAACATTTTAGTGAACTTTCATCAGAAAATGTTTCCCCAACTCCAAGTGCAGAAACGGAAAACAAAAGGTAAATATTCTTTGAGATTTTCACTAAAAAAAATTACAGAATAATTGACAAAAGTTGATAAGATTTTCAAAATTTTAGTTCTGATAAAAAAAAAACAAACAAACAAACACATCACATTTTTTGCCTTAAACAGTTTCGTCCAAGTACGTGTAATGCTACGATGGTGTCACCACAATACCTCACTTAATAGAATTACAGAACTGCAGAATTACAATAAGCAGTGAAGGAATCTCCCACATCTAGTTTCCAGAAAGTACCAAACATATCTGGGTACAGGGCACACAAGTCCAGCAAGGCATTGGCCAACAAGATAAGAGCTGTCAGACAGTATTTTTCACTATGTTTGTCACTTTGATAAAAATATATCTTAAAATCACTTTTTTTTTTTTTTATCTTCTCCCTTTATACATTGTTATTAAAGGTCTTCTTTAAAAAACAAAAACCTAACTTTCTTTCTGCAAGTATTTGTGGCACTAGCCCACAGGTATTAGCTATAATGCTGATCTAGCATCAATAAGCATCACAGCTCAATACCTATCCATTTAACTATGCCTTAAAATGGCTTCATTTTCTTTCAAGAACTTAACTCTTAAAATGCTCTATCCCCCCTTCTTACACAAATTCAAAGACCCTCTATAGCTACTAGCCATAGTCAGGTTCAGGATGCCCCTAAAATACAGCCACTCCCGTGACACAGTCATTTTGTGCTAGCACAAAATTCCTGGGTACTCATACTTTCCTTGTGTCCCTTTTTCAATACGCAACTCATTTCTGTTCAGCTCTGAGAATCTCAGCCTTTTCAATATAAGTGAAAAAAGTTTAAAGTTCAGTGAGCCTTAAAGATATTAACAGGAATCATAAACCTGCATGTAAAGGGTACTACAAATTAAAATATTCTGGTAATCAAAAGTGTGACTGCATGAAACCCCCAGTGCAATACACTCTTGACCTGAACAAAAGCAATGGAAGTATTATACAAGAAAGTGGTAATGTTGATCTTCACCATTTTTTAAACACAAGACAGAGTCTAAATGATAATCTAGCTTCTTGCTTTCCAGTTTTCTCTTTTTAATTCAAACAAGTGTGAGTATTTACAAGTTTAGGGCCAGATTGTGACTTCAAATAGATAGGAGGAAAAGGCGATACATAACTGCCCCTCTGAAGTAGAACCATCTGGAAGCAATGTGCTTTAACAACACATCTCTAAGTTGCTTTCTGATTCCTCTTGGCTCCAGGAGGTAGTATTTTACTGCTGACCTACTCTCTGGTAGATGATACCCTTTCTCCATGTTGGGTTAGCCATTCTGACCAATGAGTGGGTGAAATAAAGCTAAATGCTGTACCCATTCTGTCACCCTCCAACCTTTTGTCACCACCTCTTTCACAATGTGGCTAAGCAGGCATAGATGTCTTGCATGGACCCTTTGCTCAGAATTTAAGTTAGCCTTACTGCATTTTTTTTAGCTAGCAAATTATTTGGATCTAATTCTATTTTCAGGTGATGCTAATGAGTGACTTCAGTATGTACAGGGTCAGATCCCCTTTGTGCAAGATGATCATGCTTCTTAGACAAGAAATGCTGCTTAGGAGGTACAGTTAGAGATGATGCTTGCAACACAGGATCTGATTCTGCTCCTGCTCAGCCTGGTACTCTCACTCACATTCCTGAGAAGTAATCAATTTACCATCCAAATGGTGATACAACTGGGGGGTGGGGGGAGAATAGAAGGGGGGAAATAAGCATTGCCATACACCTTCACTTCATTGAACAAAACACTAAAAGCTCTGGACCCAAGTCAAGAGCATTAAAATAAAATCAGTTAGTATTATACCTAATACAATTTCTATCCTCCATTTTGATTGAATGTTATTTTTCCTTCATTAAAACAATCAAAACATGTGATCATATGGAAATTAATATTACTCTTAGGTCCAGTGCTTAGGAATTTGAACCAACATGACAAATACCACATCAGACAGGATATAGTATATTCCTTGCAGGTAATTAGAAGCATCTAAAGTATACCCCCAACCACCTTGTCCTTTCCCTTTTACATGAGTATACATTGATTTATTTATTCAGTAATTTTTACACCTAGCTATAATTTGGCAGAGTGAATTTTGCTTCATTATGAAATAAGAAAACTAACAAGAGATGTTGTTTGAGTCACGGCAGTCTTTAAAGAGTGAGGCCAACAGAGGGTTTCATTATTTCTAGACAAAAGATATAGCAGGTTCTTACTCAGGTGTCATATATAAAACTGCTCTTTAGTTTCCAGGTTATGCCTCAGTTTCTGCATGGGTAGAGAAGTCTCTTGCTTATAATGAGTATTTGAGTGATTCAGGCTTATAGCCATATAAGAAGTCTTTTCTCTTAAGAAAGAAAAGACTAAATCATTCAAGAGAGTCTCTTTTCCTTAGAAGCCTTCTTTTCCTTGGAAGATCATTGGCTTTTCTCCAAGCCAGATTTATCACACCTGTTGACACAAAGGTGTGAAACAGTTAATTGTCCTTCCTCAGAGTCCAGATTGGTCACCCTGTGTTTAATGTAAGGTAACAAAGGAGTACTTCCTCCCACCTGCTGGGAGACTAAGTTTGGGCCTTTCTAATTAAAGAATAGTTAACTTCAAGTTTCCAGAACTAAAGGACCATAAAATCATGAAGTTAAAAAAAAAAAGAAAAAAGAGTCTTGTGTTTTTTTTTTCACATGACTCGATAACCCCAGAGGCTGGGCTTTGAGAAAATACTTAAATGTTGCAGGATTTCTACAAAATAACAAAAGCTGATAGTACTACATTAAGCACAGGTGCCTTCACCAGATTGCAAATTCGAACCAGTATTACATTGTCCCAGACCTTATCTCTTACTTGACTTACATCCTTTAGGTTCCTAGTCTCCTCCCTCAAGGCTTCTTAGCAAATCTTGTTCCATAACTTCAACTGACCAATTCAGGCAACTCTCTTCAAATGAAAACACTGCAAGACTTGCTTTTTCCTGAGACAAGGCAAGAAGTTTATATAGACCCAGCTCAGTCTCACATAATCTCTCAAGACTACTTTCCCAAGAACACCTGTTTCAGGATTAAAAGCTATTATTGGTTTATTGTGACTTTAAAGGCCAGGCTCTGTCAGAAGGGGTATTTCAGTAGTATTTTACTTGGAATAATAATGTTTTTTTTTAAATCTACATTTGCTTTTTTCTATTAAAAAGCAGGTTTAATAAAATAGAGAAACAGAAAGCTTTCTGATTATAATTTGGTAAAAACTTGAGACTAGTGAAATGTAATTCTTATCTAACAAAAGATTTAATCTTACAAAAATAAAATGTGTAAATATCTTCATTTATTTAATGTAACAGGCATATGTACTAATTATTGTGTTGCATAGTTGTGGCATGTTTTATTTTAAAAAATAGAACACTTAAATGCAACGGCTGAAGGCATAGTTATACTCTGCGTTGTAAATGTCAGATTTCTGCTTTAAAAAATTACTTTGTTGTTTTCTAAAGCAATTTGATTTGATGTATCCTTTAGAAAAGGAGGGATAATCTGCAACTAGGAAAGCAAGCCTTGCAAGAAATGTAATTTTCCTGGGTAGGTGATATTTCAAACATCAAAAGTCTCCAGATAGCTTGTAACAATGGTAAAATTGGTAATTAGCCCACAAAATTATTCTGTTTTTTGACTTCACAAACATTTTATACCTTTTAAACAAAGCTGCTCTTATCAAGCACAGAGCTAAATCCATCAGAATATGGAAATTTACATTGTACCTAATCTGTGATTAAGGGAGCTAATGAATAGCCAAAGTACAGATGTTCAAAAAGCCCCTGGCTGAAGTGCTCTATGGAGCTTTATTTAAAGCACAGCAAGTAAGAGGGGGGACCAACCAAACAGACATTCACTGTTTGTTGGAGGAGGCACAGAGCCTGTCTACACTGGCCAAGGCCAGCAGCCTGGCAGCACATCTGTATCCCTCCCAGGAGGCTGCCAGAGCAGCCCCTATCCCCAACACTGCCCTGACCCCCACCCTGCCGGCTGTCAGCAGTGGCTGGGGGGAGGAGAGGGATGAGGAAGAGAGGGCCCCTGCCATGAGGACTGCCCTACAACTTGCTGGTTTGGGTCAAGAAGAGCCTGCACCCATCGTGTGATGACTGCTCGTAGACTTCTTGCATCAGATAGAATTTCATCCATGCATGAGAGAAAGCTTAGCGACTGTTCGGATTTGGCCAAGCACTCCTCCTACGAGATGTCTGGGTAGTTGAAGTTTCCCATGACAACCATTCATCGGGAGTGTGTGGCCTCAACCAATTCCCTGGTGAACTCCTGGTCAAGCTCTTGATCCTGGGTAGGAAGTCTGTAGTAGAATCCCACCATTGTGTCCCCTGTGCTGTGTTCCCCATGGATTTTAACCCAGAGGGTCTCCAGTCATCTACCCTGAGCGCCAATATACATACTAGCCAATTGCCCATCAAGAATGACTGGGGTGGTAGGAGAGGGCTGGGATGGAGTGCTGCCACCTAACACCCCATGCTGCCACAGTGCCTTTTGCTACTCCCAGGTGCAGCATCCACATGTGAGCCTGGTACTGCAGCAATTTGAGCTGGGGTAGAGCAGTTCCAAGTGGACCCAAAACTCTCAGACCAACCACAACCTCTCATTCAATAATAGGTAAATTTATATATATATATATATATATATCTCATTAAACTAAATGGTAAGCAGTCCAAATTCCAATTGACAATGGCATAGTCAAAGCGTCCTACATTTTAACATTATTACCCTCTTAGCAAATCAGGTAGAAACAGAAAATCACCTGAGTTTATATTCGAACTGGAATTATATTTCATTTCAAGTTTCCCAACTAAAAACAATTAAAAAAATCAACAAAACACAAATGTTTTGCAGAAAAATTCAGTTTACAGAAACTGCATTTTTATTTATACATTCCCACCCAAATATAATGGGTAAATAAAACATTCTGTCATTTCACATGATGCATGCATCTATCTCTAGTTTTTATCTCTAGTGTTTTGTACTAGTACCCATTGCCATTGTATCCAGTTTCCCCAGTTTAATATTGCATAGTGAGGTGCCTTGTGAATTTCAGTCATATGTGTTTTTCCCCATGTATTGTGTATCTCTGTTTGAATTTTTTTACCTTTTTCCTTTATTTTTATGGGATGAATAAGGGTTATCACAGTTGATGTCATTTTGTAAACAGCCAAAAAGCATTTTCAAAGAGAAGGGTCTTCAGATTGACCTATGAATTAATTTAATCTGCTCTGGAAATTAATTCCACAGACAGATCCCTCCAACCGAAAATGCTTTCTTTCTACCTGCCATGCACTTTATCCTGGGCTTTATCATTTGCATTGTTCCAGAGAAGCACAAATGTTTTGGAAGTTTGTAGGTGCAGATATGAGGATGCTATTCACTTTAATGGGACCAAGATTTCACCTACACACTGTAATGTCCTATAATGACCTGCTACATGAAATAAGGTGAAATATCAGGATTAAGGTCTTGAACTGGCAGTAGCAGCAGTGGAGAGAATAATTTAGAAGAGCAATAGATTCATAGAGGTCTAACCTAGGAAAAAGGCAGATGGTAGCATTATGAACAAACTGAAACTTTTGCAATATTTTCAAATTCAGCAACAAGGGGTGCATCTACATACACAATTAATGCTGTATGGGTTTACTGTACAATAATTTACTGTGTAGTAAATCAGCCCTGGGCAGGTATCTACACATGCAGCCATTTGGGAGCAGATTTGTTCATTATGGTAGTAGCCTGTTCCAGGCCTCCTCAGGCCATTCTCTGCCCCCCCCTGCAGCCTAAAGGCTCTAGCCACAGCTGCATGGAGGCCAGGGGCACTCTTTAAAGGAAGCCCTGCACAGTTCCGTTGCAACCCGCATTTCTGGCTTGAAGCAGTCTTCAGCATACTGGCACATCACTCTACAACTCTGTCAGAAGAGTCTGCACCCATCATGTGATGACGGCTCCACCGCCCATACCCCCAGCAGCAATGACCTATGCCCTGGATTTCTGCTTGCCACCCTGCTAATCATGCTTCACTGCCTGGCCCTGGTTGGTCTCAGCCCTGTCTGTCCCCACCCCATGCCACATGGGTGTGTGGCTAGGCTCTTCACTATGCCTGAGGCTCCCTGCCCCTGCACTGACGACAACCATCCGTTGGCCCATTGACTAGACCCTGACTGCGATGCTGATGACATGCATGTGGATAACACCATGGGTGCCATCCATGAGCTCCTGGGATTGTAACCCTGCCACAGTTTTCTGCAAAATACTTTACTTCTTTCCACAAATACAGACTCTGCTCCACCCTCTCTCCCATACAATAGAACCTCACTGTACAAAAGCACAATGTCTGGCTGGCTGGGCAGGGGCCCCCTCTGAGGAGGAGCTGGAGTTCATGAGGTAGGGTGGGGTATGAGCTCATTATGGAAGGTGGTGCCATCTCTGGGTGGCCTCCTGATTAGGGCTGCACACCTGAAGCTGCAGCGGAAAGTGCTGGCCTGGGCAGCTGGAGCTTCTGGACAAAGCCAGAGGTGGGGAACATGCTGGGACATGCTCCTGGTACCCGAGTAGTCCTCCCATGCTGATATCTCATCATCACTGCCAGGCCACAGTAGAGGCTTCAGCAGGCTGCCCATGCTGGAGAACACAGTGTGGATCCACCCAGGATCCTGGGTCATGAGAATGTGTGCCAGCTGCTGCATAAAGGTTATGGTCCTCCAGGCAGCCCCCAACCAGTGGTTGTGGTCAGTGATGTGGACCCACTACACCTGCAGGGCCTTGACCTTTATCCAGCACTAGTGTGCCAACTGGTTGCGCCCATGTACCTGCATGCAGCCTGCCAGGGCCTCATAGATGTGGGTGTTAGAGTGCCCACCCTGGGCAAACTGGCTGTGGACCTCAGCATCACTCCACAGCACCACAAGGTCCACAGTCTCATTCTGGGATCAGTTGGACCCCCAGGACATGGTGTGTGACATTAGGGATAACACCAGTGTGGGTCCCTTGATGGCCTTCAGGGGCTATGGCCAAGAGTTCAAGTGCTGCCAGTCTCAGGCAGGTACCTGGAGTGCAGAGGCACTCTGCAGGACAGGCAGGCAGGTGGTGGGGTTGGGCCAGGGGCTCATGCTGGGGTCCATGCAGGCTGCCACAGCTGGCATAGGGCCACTGCTGCAGGACCCAGTGTCCAGAGGCAGGCAGCAGGTGCCACAGGCCTCCAGGGTCACTGCAGAGTTTTAAAATCTAGGGTGGGGCAGGCAAAGAGCCACCCCAGCCCCAGGGTTAAGGAAGCTCTGAGCCTGAACGGCCAAGGGTCTAGCCTGAGGGTGGCTCCCTGATGGTGGGGCTGACTGGGAGCAAATTTGCTCCTGGTCAACATCTACATGTGCGCTACTGCACAGTAACTGCAATATGGCTACTGCACAGTAAGTGCTGGCATGTGTAGATAGTGATGCTTTACTGCACAGTAAATTAGTCTACTGTTCAGTAAAGTGTTTCATGTAGATGTGCCCAGGATGTACAAGTAATTAAAAACTAAGATATATAGTGAATGCTTGTAGTTGTATATCTTCGCTTTGTAATGACTGGTTCATATACATGCATACAAGTATATCTATTGACCTATATCTATATTTATATTCAAAATGAAGCAAATTCAGCACTGAGTTCACTGGAATTGCATGAATAGAGAAAGGATATTTTATATAACTGTTTTTATTTTATGTAATTGATTTTTGTTTTACATAATTCACTGGTACTCAATCTTTTTGCCTAGCTGGTTGGGCAGTGCCTGGTTTGTCTGCAGGCTAGATCTGACTGGTATTCCTGATTCAGCACCCAGGGTGCAACCCTGTCTGGCCATGCAAAGTCAGATGCGGGGCAGCTTGGCTCTGATCCAGTCATGTGTGGGAAGGGGCATGACCCAGCCCCAATACAGCTGCTCATGGGGAGGGGGCATGGCCTGGTGCTGTGGGTAAAAGGGGTCATGGCCCAGCACTAACCTGGCTGTATGGAAGAAAGGGGGCATGGCCTGGCTACCACCCACCACGTGGAACTTAGGAATTTGGAAGCGGGGAAGGGTAGCAGTATTAATTGCCGCTGCTTCCTCTACTGCCAAATTTCCCAACCCATGGGCCACATGATATGGTTCAAAGGGCCACATCTGGCCTGTGGGCTGAAAGTAGAGCACCCCTTACATAATTGGTCAATTGTTGTTTTCAGAGTTATTTTTAGCAAGATAATATCCATTATACACAACACAAAAACATACATATACGGCATGACATATATTTTTCAAGGCATATGCTATTTCACTTGCACTAGTATAAACCTGAGCTACAGTTGAATTATTTGTATATCTGAGAACATGATATGATTCCATAGCTAGAAAATTAGAGTTAAAACAATGTTTGTGAACAAGAATAGACTTAAACACACAATATTTTTATTCATTCACATAGTTTTGAAAAATGATTTGTGAAGGGAATAAAATTATACTAAAAAGCTAGGCATATGACAAAATAATAAAGGCTAAACAATTAATTTAAGTGTACAGCATGAGGATAGCACAGAGCATTTAAAAAGTTGTTAATGTACTGCTTAGTTGATATAATTATTTTCAGCATATATTTGGCTTTATTCTATGTGATATGAGAAACAGGCCATTAAGAAATAAATTCCTGCATTTATTTTTCACCAATTAAAGCATTTCCATTTCTACTTTATCATGGAAAGTATTCTGAAAGCAGCTAGTGCATTTAGATCATTTTTTTACTTACATTAAATGTGCTGATGGACCAACAGCAATATTTGGTTTGGTTCAATATCCTATGCTGAACCTGCAAGCTAGTATTTGTCCAAATGTATCTAGCCCTCTTTTAAATCATTCCACAACCATGAAGAGCCAAACAATAATCTGGCTTGTACAGTTGAACAGGTAAATAAGAGGGTCTGTATCTTCTCTTCTCCTATTCTCCCGTGACCACAGAGTAAACAAAAGATAAACTAGCTAACATACTTCCCTTCTGCGGGAAATATGAAGCAGAAATATTGATGGTGGTTCAAATACAATAATTTCTATTGCTGGAATTATAAGGTTTTGACACAACCACAATTAATGCACCATCGAAGTGCATTGGAGTCAAGACTTCGGTTGACTTCAGGAGGCTTTGAACTAAACCCAGTAAAATCCATAGCATAAGGTAACCAGGAGTTACCCCTCATCCCTGGAAGGCTGAATGGGAGTACTGAAGGTAGAGGTTTCTATTCTTTCCAATTACGATATAGGAATCTTAAATCCTTTTTCAGTATTTCACTGAAAGAACATCCTACCAAAAACAAACTAAAAACTTACACCCATTCATGTTCCTTTCAATTCATATCTGTTCAGACCCAGCTTCTGAGACTTGTAAAGTCACCGATATATACTTGGTCCCTTTCTTGAGTAAACAGATCTAAATATTTAAAAGAGAATCTCAGCTTTCATTAAAATGCAACATAGATTTTATTGTCTTTTTCCTTCGCAGACGGCCTTGTGAATGTAAGCTGATGCAAACTGTTCTCTACAGCTGAAAGCTTTTCACTGATTTTTTTTATTAAAGATCACAGGTTATTCCTGGTCAGTCATACAGCTATGCGAGTTGACTTTTGAGGTCTGTGGCATTATGATCACAGGTCTCATCTTAGCATTGATGAGCTGTGAGATATTGAATATTAAATCCATCATTGGTCCAAGACTGATTATTGCATTTTCTGACTCCCTAGACACTGTAATTTCCAGCAGGAAGTTCTGGATGTAGAAAGAGAAAAAAACGTTTCTCTGTCCATGTTTTTAAATGGCAGCTGTTTAGAATGTTAGTAGTTGTCTAGGGAGAGATGAATGACTAGGCAGAATGGAAATGAGTCAGAGGTACCTGATTCATACATATGAATACACATGCTTCTCCCCATGCATTGCCTCTTTTATGGATCATTTTCCACACACAGTACATTGCCAATTTCCTGTGTGTAACGATCATTTTCAAAACAATGAAGAATTGGGATGTAATTGAATGGAGTTAAATAAGACTAAGAGAAAAGAACAAAATTAACAAAGGATAGGGGGACATTTTGTTTTAATGTATATTTAATAAATGCTGCTACATGTGCAAACATTCAAAATTATATTAGGAGACATTTTAGTTTATTTTAAATTGTCTCTGATTTATGTACACAGGTATGTATATAAGTAGGAATTGTGTGCATTGGTGCTGAATTCTAACATCCTCTACTCTGTTTCTCTTATTATGCTGCTGGCAGCACCAAGAGGCTGTATAATAGACAGAACAGGTCCTGGAGGACTATTCCTGAGATTTTCACATGTCCAGGAGGAAAAAGGGTTATGCGGCCGAATTCCTCCTTATACTGCCCTTCCTTGGCTACTCATGGCCTTTATAAGCTTTTGGTCTGTCAGGGATATTTTAACTTATCTCAGTGGCAAAGCAAGGCTTGTAACAGCCTAAGAATTCAGCAAATAGAAAAGCCAAAATGTTGGACCTCTTCCACCCCTCCATTCTTGTGCCAAGTACAGGCTCTCTGAGAACCAGAAAACTAAGGTGATCATTTGTTGGCAGCTGGTATTAAGTGGAATGTCCCAGGGGTCAGTCCTGGGGCTGGTTTTCTTCAACATCTTGATGAACAATCTGGAAGATGAGATACAATGCACCCTCAGCAAGTTTGTGGATGACAGCGGGGAGTAGTAGTTAAGCTGGAGGGTAGGGATAGGATTCAGAGAGACCTAGACAAATTGGAGGATTGGACAAAAAGAAATTTCATGGGGCGCATCCAAACGAGTACAGTTGTGCGGTATGTGGCACTGCAAACACGTTTGCAGTGCCACATACTGCACATTCCAGTGTTCTCCATGCTGTGAGGGCCTGCTGCCCAAGTGTGTGCTGTGCTGTTTTTTTCCCCCGTAGGTTTTTTGCCCCCTGTATATCAGGGGTAAAAAAAAAAAAAAAAAATGGAAAAAAAATAACCAGCACAGCACATGCTTGGGAAGTGAGAGGTGCTGAAAAGCAGAGCCAGGTTACCCAGAGCCACGGTCTGCTGCCAGCCAGGCTCTGCATGGCAGAATCGCCATGGCTGCAGGCTCAGAAGGCCCCCAGAACCCCAGGTAAGGTTTCTGAGGCCAGCACAGTGCTGGCCCCAGCCTTCCCTACCACCCCCAGGGTAACTTGCTTTGTGCCAAAGCACATGTGACACAGGCATTCCCCAGGAACAAGTAGCTGCAGCACAAGGTGCACCGCTGCTAGTTGTCCCTGGGGAACCAAACATCCATGCACATCTGGACATGCCCATGAAGTTCAGTAAGGACAAGTGCAAAGTCCTGTACTTAAGACAGAAAAATCCCATGCACCAGTACAGACTGGAAACTGGCTGGTTAAGCAGCAGATCTGTAGAAAAGTACCTCAGAGTTACAATGGACAATACGCTGAATATGTGTCAACAGTGTACCCTTGTTGCCAAGAACTCTAATGGCATACTGGGCTGCATTGGTAGGAGTGTTGCCAGTATATTGAGGGAAGTGATTATTCCCTTCTATTCAGCACTGGTGAGGACACATCTTGAGTACTGTGTCCAGTTTTGGGTCCTCCCTGTCCCCTTACAGCAAAGATGTGGACAAATTGAAGAAGTCCAGTGGAGGGCAATGAAAATATTTGGAGAACTGGGGAATGTGACCTCTGAGGAGGGTCTGAGGGAACTGGGCTTATTTAGTCTGAAGAAGGAAAAACTTAGGGGGTGGGGTGTTAATAGCAACCTTCAACTACCTGAAGGGAGGTTCCAAAGAGAATGAAGCTAGACTGTTCTTAGTGGTGGCAGATGACAAAACAAGGAGGAATGTTCTCAAGTTGCAGCAAGGGAAGTTTAGGGTAGATATTAGGAAGAATTTTCTCACCAGGAGGGTAGTAAAACACTGGAACAGGTTACCCAGAGCGGTGGTAGAATCTCCATCCTTGGAAGTTTTTAAGACCCAGTTAAACAAAGCCTTGGCTGGGATGATCTAGTCAAGGATGGTCCTGCTTTGAGCAGGGGGTTGGACTCAATGACTTCCTGAGGTCCCTTCCAACCTAATTTTCTATCATTCTATGATTTTCCCTTTAAACAAAGCATACAGAGAAGAATCATGCTGCAACAGTTTGTAAATACAGTGAGCATCCTTTAGGAAATGTACTCAATTTTTCCAATTTACTGTAAGTCTGAACCATAAAAATGGAAATACTATGTGCAGCTTTGCACTGTATAGTCCTTTAAAATATATGACATATGATTATTTATTCATATAATAGGAAAAGAAAGAAATTCATTTATATAAATGGCTCTTGGTACCCTGACTTATAATTTGTCTTACAACATAATAAAGATCACCCAGCAGCATTAAAAACACATGTGGATATTACATATATTCAGCCCACCAGCTACATTAAACAATCATATACAGCCATAAATTTACTCAGCTAACCATTCAATAAAAAAAAAATAACCCTAAAAAAAACAGAACAGCTTCTTTCCTCCCCAGGATATGTCCAGCTATGTACACTCACCTGTACCTCCAAATTCTGCTCTAATAAATGGCCTGAGCAACTTCAGAAAGTAATCAGAATTGGCAATTCTATCCTTTTGTGTTGAAATAGTCTGTAGATACAAAGATTAAACATACTTTTTCTGATTTTACTCATTTTCATCTGCAGTCAAATCCATGACAAATAATTGGTAAAAATCCCTTCTCACTTAACAATATGCCACTGTATTGCCAAGTATCAAAGTAGACTGTGTTCTTTGTAAAACCTGTACAGTAATATTAACAATAGAGCAATGGTTGTTTTAAACTTTTTTATGACTAATGAAGTTGTTTAATCTGTTTGGGGTTAAATAGGGTTCAAATTTAATAAGTAATAGAGCTGTCAGAGCTTGGAAGGCCCAACCTAATGAGCAAAAATCACTTAAAAAACAGCTTTCAAAGCTCTTGAGTTTATGAGTTCTTAATTAAAGTGATCTGCTGTTAATTTAAAATATACCCTAGGTACTCAGATGTTGAATTAAGCAGGTTTGGGGATTTGAGATACTTTTTTTACTATTCTTTTAAAAGGACTGAATGCATTTCAGTCGGGCGCCGGGTAATGTGGGGCCCCTGCAGGATATGCGGGGCAATCTGGTGGTTGCGTCAGAGGATAAAGCGGACCTCTTTAACCAATTCTTCACCTCCGTTTTCTTGTGCAGGGACCGGGACTTCCCTGCTGTGATAGAAGCCGGACGCGAGGGGATCGCCTTCAGACCTCAGGTTGGGGAGGACCGGGTTAGAGAGCTTCTGGAGGGGCTGGACGCGTTCAAGTCAGCGGGTCCGGATGCTCTCCACCCCAGGGTGCTGAGGGAGCTGGCTGGGGTTATTGCAGGGCCCCTGGCACGGCTCTACGAGCGATCGTGGTGCTTGGGCCAGGTGCCAGACGATTGGAAGGTAGCTAATGTGGTCCCCATCTTCAAAAAAGGGAAAAGGGAGGACCCGGGCAATTATAGGCCCGTCAGTCTTACCTCAATCCTGGGGAAGCTCTTTGAGAAGATCATCAAGGAGCACATTTGTGATGGGCCGGCATCCGAGATGATGCTCAGGGGCAATCAGCATGGATTTATTAGGGGGAGATCATGTCAGACCAACCTGATTGCCTTTTATGATCAGGTCACAAAGGCCATGGATGCAGGTGTCGCGGTGGATGTAGTCTTTCTGGACTTCAGCAAGGCCTTTGACACCGTCTCTCACCCCATCCTAATTAATAAACTAGGCGACTGTGGCATAGACGCCTACACGGTCAGATGGATTGCAGATTGGCTGAAGGGTCGCACTCAGAGGGTGGTGGTGGATGGATCATATTCGACTTGGGGGGAGGTGGGTAGTGGAGTCCCTCAGGGCTCGGTCCTGGGCCCTGCGCTGTTCAATGTCTTCATCAGCGATCTTGATGTTGGGGTGGAGAGCAACCTGTTTAAATTCGCTGATGACACCAAAATTTGGGGGGAGGTGAGCACGCTAGCAGGGAGAGAGAGATTGCAGAAGGATCTGGATAGGTTACAGGGGTGGGCAGACAGGAACAGGATGCGTTTCAATACGGACAAGTGCAGGGTGCTGCACTTGGGTAGTAGGAACCAGCAGCACACTTATAAGATGGGGAGCTCCCTACTTGAGAGCACGGAGGCGGAAAGGGATCTTGGTGTCATTATTGACTCCAAGATGAACATGGGCCGACAATGCGAGGTCATGGTTGGCAGGGCTAACCGGACCTTGTCGTGCATCCACAGGTGCATCTCGAGTAGAGCCAGGGAGGTGATCCTCCCCCTCTATGCGACGCTGGTCAGGCCGCAGCTGGAGTATTGTGTCCAGTTCTGTGCGCCCCATTTCAGGAGGGATGTGGACAACATGGAGAGGGTCCAGAGGAGGGCCACCCGCATGATCCGGGGACAACAGGGCAGACCCTACAGTGAGAGACTGCGGGACTTGAACCTATTCAGCCTCCACAAGAGAAGGCTGAGGGGGGACCTGGTGACCGTCTATAAACTCACTAGGGGGAACCAGAAGGGTTTGGGGGAGACGCTGTTTCCCCTAGCCCCTGCTGGCATAACAAGGAATAATGGGCACAAGTTGATGGAGAGGAGGTACAGATTGGACATCCGAAAAAACTACTTCACAGTCAGGGCGGCTAGGAGCTGGAACCAACTTCCAAGGGAGGTGGTGCTGGCCCCTACCCTGGGGATCTTTAAGAAGAGGCTGGATACTTACCTGGCTGGACTCATTTGAGTCCCGTTTTTGTTTTTAGGGTGAGTGGTTTTGTTTGTGTTTTTGGGTTGTTCTCCCGCCCTGGCGGGGGGGCGGGCTAGAAGATCTATTAGGTCCCTTCCGACCCTGAAACTATGAAACTATTTGCACTTCTGTGCTAGGTTCATTCCACACAGTGAAGATGTTATTAAGAACAGGAAGACTAGATTTTTGATTTCAGTTAATTTGATGTAACACCATAGAAGGCAAAAGACTAAATTGTCCCCTCCTAGTGAGTTTGGGAGGCAGTAAAATTCTTAGTTAAATCATCTCCTCACAGAGAATGGGTGAGTTGGGATGGATGGAAACCCTACAAGTGTGCAGGTCTGGGGGAAAAAAAAAAAAAGAACTTAATATGTATCACTGGAATCAGGAAAATCAGGTCCAGTTCCTGGCTGTGTTACAGACTTCCAATGTAAATCTGAACAAATCATTAAAAGCCAGGCTTTCACAATGTCATTGGAGTCTGAGTGGCTCTGAATATTATACATGTTTCAGTGGGAGTAGCTGGTTCTTTGGGTTTTTTTTACTTTTTTACATCTGGCTTCAATTATAGGTACTAAATACTTGACAACCCGAACCCTAATTTTTCTGTGTTTCTTGCTTGTCAACCACTGTCAATCTTGTTTAGTTAGCATATAAAACTTTAATATGGGTAACAGCGCATTTCAACAATGCCAGTCTCACTGGGGCTCCAATCTCACCTGAGTCCTCTAGGTGTTTGATTATATATAATTTTATTTAAAACATCCCAAATCCTCATCATGAATATGTCAGCAGGATTCTTCTTTAATGCCAGATGGAACTCAACAAATGTAGCTTCCAAATGTGCTAAAGAGCTTACTACTTTTTTAATGATCTTTAAATGTTCAAAGTTTCTCAAGAGGGGTCATTTAAGTCCCATGTGAGGCAGCTTCAAAACCTCAGACATTAAATTCCCAGGAAGTTTACCCTGCAATTTTGCCAAAATTTTATTTTTATAAATTTCATCCAATTACTTTCTATTATGTCTGAAGTAAAAAATACTATACACTCTCATCCCAAAGCATGTATTCTGGAGAAGTGTGTGTTTTTTGGAATCCAAGATTTGCCATGTCATGTTAGATCCCTAAATGTATGTAGGATAACAACATGAATCCAGTCATAATCATGATGCCGCAAACTCAAAAGCCTTTCCATGCCATGTTTACTGTTTTGTTCTGTCTCTCTCTGACCTTGCACAGCCTTTAGCAACAATATCACCTTCTTCAAACACTACATCAGAATAATGGTGATGGAAGGGGCTGGCTGAGAAGTTTTTCAGTCTGTCTATGATGGACTTGCGGTCTGTTTTTTTTCAAGGTGGAGAAGAGTCCAAAGCCCCAGGAACCAGGACTGGAAGAATCAGCAGAAAGGCTGATTTCTACTGATACTTGCAGGCCTTTCAGAAGGGCTAGGATGTAGTCAGATGAGAGGGTAAGAAGTTTTACATATCTTTTTATCTTTTCTCCGAAATTATGGTCAGTTTTGCTTATATTTTTTTTTCTCCTACATAATGAACCTTCTTGTTGTTTTGTTTCCTTGCCAGCTTGGGACTTCGGCAGTGGGACACCGGGGAGAAATTCAGGGCTATGGGAGTATCCCATATGTGTTATTCTGGGTTTTTGGAAGAAGCAGTAATACCCTATGTTTTCATTAAACCTTTATTGTAACAACTAACCCCTTACTCAAAATGGTCACTTCCTGTGGATGACATCACTGTTCAGTAAGGGAGTTAACCCTTACTACTACATCCCCCTTTCTCAGGGGATAACTTGATACTCAGTTACAAAATGAACCAAAACAAAGCAAATACATTGGCAAGTCACATCCAGACCTGGTGTGGTAAACCGATAGGATTTGGAGGAGATGTTCTTGATTCCTATGGAGAAGACCACTGGGGGAAAAGAGCAGGTACATGTCTTAAAGCATTCTGGGTTTCATAGTTCTGTCTCTGACTTTCCCACTAAATGCCTGGGGAACAACAAGTTTTGGCACCAAGTCATTGCTCATCCTTGGGAGGGTTGCACAGAGTTGACGGATCATAAGCAACTCAGCTGGACTCCACCCATGCTTCAATGGTGTTGAACGGTAGAGTGTCCTATAGAGATCTTCATTCTTCTGGAGCAAATCCTTCACAGTCTGCACTGCACATTCTGCATCTCTGTTACTACAGGGAAAATGTGGACTGCTGGTGACATGCTGAAAGTCATACTGGGCTGCAAACTGCTTAAACATGGCTCCAGAAAATTGTGGGCCATTATCAGTTCCTAAAACTGAAGGTATGCCATGGCATGCAAATATACTCTTCAACACCATTGTAACTCTCTCTCTTGTGGTGCTCTGTAATTGCACCATCTCCAAGTATGGCAATAATAATCAATAACAATGAAGTAAACAGAACCCTTCCAGGTGAATAAATCAGCCCCCGACATCTGCCATGGATGATCTTGTAAATGAGTCATGAGGCATGTCGCCACATGGACTGGTTAGTGTTGGGAACAAACCTTACAACTGGCCACCCAGATGTGTATGTTATCACAGATGGAGGGCCACCATACTGTCTGGTGAGCCCTGGCTTGACACTTGGTAATGCCCTGGTGATCATCATGAATCTTCTCTAGGATTTCTTGGCCTAGTGAGAAAGATATCAGTACTCTGTTGTGGAACATAACTAAGTCTCTGACAACATGGAGATTGAGTCTCTCTTGTTGGTACCTTGCTAGTTCACAGTCCTTGAATCTTACTTGAAGCCATCTTTCCAAGCAGTATTTCTTTATATATTGGCAAGAGGAATCAACTTCTTAAGCTTCCTGAATTCTCATTTGTAGTGAAGCAGATATGGGTATCCCATCCACAATAACGTCCATTTAAATGGCAATCTCTCACTCCTCGCAGAGTTCTTCTAGAGATACTGGAGTCTGCAACAGTACCCTAGAAAGAGTATTAGCTGTTTGCAACTCTTTTACCAGGATATGTACTATATTGTAGGTGAATTTCATCATTCTGAGGTGAAATCTCTGGATTCTCAGTGGAAGTTCATGGAGAGGTTTGTCTCCTAACAGAGATAAAAGTGGCTTGTAGTCAGTTTGTAAAGAAAAAGTCAGGTCCACAAGGAAATTTCTGAATCACTCACATGTCCATGTAACTGCTAGTACTTCTTTTTCGAATCGCGCATATCGAGTTTCAGGTGGAGAAAGAGCTCTGGACACAAAAGCAATCTGGGCCCAGTGACCCAGTTCCTGACATTGTTGTAACACTCCTCCAATTGTATATGATGAAGCATCTGCTGCAATACGAGTTTCTCATGTTGGATCATATTGGGCCAGTATCAGGGATGAAATTAGTATAGATTTGATTTCATTGAAGGCCAACTGCTGTAGCGGTTCTGTACAGGGAACCCTAGCCTTGTTACCAGGAAGCAGAGCGGCCTGATAACAAGGAACCCTAGCCCTGTTATTAGGAAGCAGGGCAGTTCCTCTAAATCCAGAACCTTCTGGGTGCAACCAGCCGGTCAAGCAGGGGTTAAGGATTGAGCCCTGACAGATGGTCAGGTGACAGGAAGGGGAAGGCCAGAACCATATAAACCTCAAGCAGAGAAGGCCAGGGAAGAAGCAGAGAGGGAGACTCCTGATGACTATGGAGCAGCTGCAGCAGCCCTCTTGGGAAAAATATGCCACACTGTAAGACAGAAGCAGAATCACAAGTAACTTTAGGTTACTTGATTAAAAGACAAGCCCAAAGCCTGCAGAACAGGGGAGTGATGCCGGCACAGAGGCTGGGACTGGAGCCAGAGCTACAGGGGAGCTGAAAAGGTAGGTGGGGAGATGGAAAATGGGACTAAGGGAAAGTGAAGGTGTTAAAGAGGGGCTCTGGGTGTGGAGAGCCAGAGGCTCGCTCTGGGTCAGCAAGAGAAGTTGCAGGGAGTGGCAGTAAGTGCTGGCAGCTGGAGAAAGGCTCCAACTGCTATAGAAAGCTGCAGGACAGCCACGAGGAGCTGGGAAGCTGTGGAGGGGGGATGACTTCAGAATGTGTTGGGGAAGCCTGAAAACAGAGAGACGGACAGCAGAAAGTCACAGGAAAAGTGGCAGGAGAGACTGAAAGGTGGCAGAGAGCCAGAAGCAGGAGAGGGAGAAATGAGACAGAAGTTGGAGGGGCAAGGAGAAGAGATTGGAGCAGGGCCAAACCATAGTAAAGCAAAACCCAATTTAGGGGTCCAAATTGTTACCAAATTTGCCCATTACTTTGGGGTGTGCTCATTTATTAGGGATAGTTTCTAGGGTCTTGGTGATTCTGTTAATGTGCTGCTTGTGTTACTATACGGAGCTGTATTTCTCCCTTCTGCAAGCCCTCACCCCCAGTGGAGCTATCTTGCAGGACTCAATCTCAATGGGCTGGGTTCCTCCAGTCACCAAATCAGTCATACACACAAACACACACAAATTAACGTGACACGCCTGACCTGGCCGGGCTGATCAGCATGGACAGGCTGACACCCTCATATGCCAAGAATCAGTTCATAAGAGCAACAATAAAATGCAGTCAGACACAAGCACACAGGTAAACAGAATCCCTCTGAATCCAGCTGGGTGTCCAGCTGACACCCTCATGGGCCAGCATTCAGTTCATAAGGGCACGTCTGAGTCAAACTGGGTCAATCAGCCTATACAAGCTGATCCCCTTATGTGTTTCAAACTCAGCACGTCCCAATCTTTGGCCTCTTGATGAGCAGACCCCACAATAATTTGGGCTTCACAGGGATCTTTAGCATAGGTAAAAGAAGCGTTGCTGCAGAGCACGGGAGGAAAGAGAAGCAGAGAAGGAAAAATATACCCAATTACTACCAGTTTGACTATAAAAGTTATTTATTGCTAAGCATATGAAATATATAATAGTACTAGTAGTAATAGACATGCAAAAGAAAAACAAACACCAACAATGACAATACTACCCTGGTTTCACTAAGTATTTGGGGAAACTTAGCTCAAGCTTAACTGATACAGTTCAGGTTCAGAAGTTTATGCCTAGAAAGAAGACAGAGAACGCTGGGATCTCACCTAGTCCACGGTACTCAGGCTGCAAAGCTGACAGGCACAGTCCGTAGCACAATCCTTGAAGAGAGAGACGATCTGTCTCAAGAACGACAGGGAACGTCCCAAGAACGACAGGGGATGGTGTCAGCACAGGGGTTTTCTTCTTCTCCTTCTTTCCTCCTGCTTCTACTTCTTTTCCTTCCTTTTCCTCTTCCTCTTCTCTCTTCTAGCAGCACACACACTTACAGATTTTTATACCCTCAGTTCAGCTGCTTCGAAGCACCCTCAGTAGTGTAAATCATTGTCTTTTCTATTGACAAGGGGTTATCTGGTTTGGACCATCTCAGGAAACTGATTGATAATCAGGAAACACTTAAGATTAGGGAGTAACCCAAATACTTGGGAGCCAGCTTGAAATTCCTATGGGTGGCAGATATACTGATGGGATATCTCATGGTTTCTTCAGGAACAATAGATAGCTTGCAGCATCAGGATTTTGGATTTTTACTTGTTGTGCACAAGCCTCAGCTTAGCATGACTTTTCCAGATCTTACTATAGTCTTTTAACAGACTTAAAACAATTATTGGGGTGCTCATAACCTTTTGTGGAGAGGACTCCCACCAGTCGTCTCGGGAAAGATATGACAACACCTGGGATTAGGGCTCCAGCAGGCTGGATGCTGTGATGAACCCTTAACCATTGTTCAAATGTTGCCCATACCCCCTCTGACTCGGTCTCTTGCCTCAGCATTCCCTAACCCGGCAACCGAGTTTTAGTCAATCAAGTTTAAATAGGCCTCCCATAGTGGGACCGGGGAATGTACGGCCCGAGATGCCTATTAAACTTAGAGCTGTGTGTGTGTGTCTGGGGGGGAAAAGTCCTTAGTAAATCCAGATTAGAACTGGTCTGATAAATGCTGAGCTGGGTGTGTGTGAACATGGGTTGATTAACATTGGAAGCACAGATTCCCCATCATGCAGCGCTCTCCTGCTTCTCTGGTCCCAGAATTCACTGCAGTCTCTGCTTCAGGCTTTCTGTTTTCCATCTCTCATGTAAATGAGACCTAGGGCAGTTGATTCACTCGTCACCCTTATCTGGTGAGGGTCTTAGGTGCGTCTCTCACTGCATCTTAATCAGTTTCGTTTAGGTAGAGGAGGGGAGGGGGGTGAGTCCTTTGTGAGTCAGACAGACTGCATCCTGTACCAGGGTTCCCCAAGAATACAGAGCTGAGACGTAACAATTCCCCCCGTTGATGGGGTGCTTGCGTTGAGCTAGTATCCCCATCACATTCTTGCTCCATGGTACTGGTTCTGGCCTTCTATCCATTGCAATCGTCGCATCAGTCTCTGGATCCAGCAAACTAGTAGCATCAGACTAATTACTAGTATAATTTGAAAACTAATGATTACTACAATGGGGTGAAGCATGACATTTAAAAGACCTGTTGCATTGGGGCTCCACCCAAACAAAACCTCCCACCAGGAGTGATGGCCTGCATTTTTAACTGTAGCTGCTAGCTTAGAGATTTCCTGATTGTGGTGTTGAATCTCGAGTTTGCCATTCTCTCCCAAAGCTTTGAGTCTTTGCAGTTCAGCTCGTAAGGAGGGATGAGTTAATAGTTCCTTAATGGTGATGAGACCCATTCCTAGTAAAATGGGGGACACCAATACAAAAATGATAATAATACAATATACAACAGTAAGAATCAATACAAACCTAATAATAATACAATATAAAACAGTGGATATCCAAAACCAAAAACTTGCTACCAAAATAAAAATGTTAAAGCTTATCCTAAGTCTGAGCTCGCTTATGCTTGTCTATAGGGAATAGAGAGGGAAAGTCAGAAATGGTTGGGGAAGGGGAGGGAATGCATTTAAATTTTTTTTA
Source organism: Alligator sinensis (assembly GCF_000455745.1). Taxonomy (NCBI): domain Eukaryota; kingdom Metazoa; phylum Chordata; order Crocodylia; family Alligatoridae; genus Alligator; species Alligator sinensis. Next base: position 585,620 of record NW_005841830.1, read on the forward strand.
AAAATAGGGGTTTTGCTACACCCCCAGCTTCTTGGAGTTTTCTGACCATTGCATCCACTTTTACATCATGTTGTGCCTTGGTGGTCCCAAAAATCAAGATATCATCGGCATGGCAAAGAACTCCTTCTAGGCCACCCAATATCTGTGACATATGAAACTAAAAGAATTCAGGAGCTGATGGGCTTCCAAAAAGTAGCCATTTAAGCTGGTAGTGTCTGAATGAGGTAATTAAAGTTGTTAGCTTGGATGATTCAGTGGCTAGAGGAATCTGCCAGAACCCTGCCCGAGCATCCAATTTTGTGAAAACTTTGGCTCCTGCAAGTTGAGCCAAGGTGTGTTCCATGGAAGGAAAAATATGTCTTTAACTGCAGAGGTACTTATTCAGCTGTGTGAGGTCAATACATATCCTAATCTTGCCATTGGGTTTTGTCACAACCCCCATCCCAGAACACCAAGGAGTAGGTTCTTCAGTCTTTGTAATTACTCCCATTTCCTCCATGTGTGTTAGCTCCTCTTTAACTTTTGTCCATTAGTGGCAGGGGTACCCATCTTGGAGTAGTTAATGCATATGGACTAGTGTCAGCTTTTAGGCATATCTGATATTCACCTGACATTTTTCCCAGACCAGAAAAAAAAATTATGGGTATTTGGTTCTGTAGTGCTTCTCCAAGGATTTTTGGTCTGCTATTTCATCCAGTCGATGGACAAGTTGCAGTGCCTGTATAGCCAGTAATCCAAGTAAAGGCACAGCAAGATTACCAATCACATAAACTTCCTGGTCTATACATCTCTGCTTCAGTGTCATCTTTGCATTAAAGGATCCCAGTACTTTGAGGGTAGTGTCTCCTGTTTAGTAGGGGTAAGAAGAATCCCATTCCTGTGTGGGCTGTGAGACTGCTGCTCCTGTGTCTATTGTAAATGGTATTTGCTATCCATTGAGCTCAATTTCTGTCATCCAGGCTCCTGGATCTGATGAAGACTCTGTAACTTCATCTAAAAGTACTGTGCAATCCTCTGCATCCTGTTCTGTGACTTCACATACTCCAGTGGTGGAGCAACAAACAGAAGCACAGTGACCGTTCTTTTTGCATCACTGATATCTCTTCCATAGCAGGACAATGAGCATGACTATGTCCTGGAGTTTGTCCACACCTGTAGCATTGGCCTCCTTTCCCAATTGTTTGTCGCTGTGGGCACTGGGGATGCCACTCCCTGTATTCATTGTGCCTGTCACTTGTATTTGTATCTGTTTGTAGTTTCTTTACAGTGTGCATTGCATCCATATAACCTAATGCCAGAGAGGACTGAGAATCATTCTGGATTACACATTGTTGATGTTTAACTCACATCGGTGAGCCTGTGTGATAGCGTTCTGGAGTGTTAAATCAGGGTCCAACTGTAATCTTTGTGAAAGCTCTGTATCATGAAGCCCCACAACTAAGCGGTCCCTAATTAGCGCCTCCTTCACCTCCCTATATTGGCAAGATTTGGCCATTGTATACAAAGATGTGATGAATCTGTTCACAGGTTCTGAAGGCTCCTGTTTATGTATCTTATGTAGCTCATTCATAAATCACATTTCTTTTGCCTAGAAAACGATCAGTTAATGCTTCTATCACTGCAGCATATTGCTTTTTTTCAGCATCTGTAAGAGGCAGTGACAGCAGAATTTCATCTGCCTGATCTCCCATAGAGTAGATAAGAGTACTCACTTGGTAAGCTTCCGACTGTTTTTCCATGTCTGACACTTTCCTGAAGTGATTAAAATGCCTGATCCTTTGAGGCCACATTCCAGGGGATTGGAAATCAAACTGTTCTGGTGGTGCAACTTTGAGTACCTGCATGGTCTCTGTAGCCAGCCTCAGTGCTGCACTGGGCTCTGCTGCAGGTAGAGGCACCCAGCCCTGCTCTGTGCTGGATTCAGCTGCTGCTAGAGTCAGATTCTTCAGTTGGGAATCTCCTGTTCAATTTCCTGTTGGTGGCAGGATTCACCACTGCTCACACCATGTGTTCATAGATTCATAGATGCTAGGGTTGGAAGGGACCTCAATAGATCATCGAGTCCGACCCCCTGCATAGGCAGGAAAG
>NW_005841830.1:587832-634898 GCF_000455745.1 Alligator sinensis
TGATGAACTTATAGGCAGCCACAAGGTCGCCTCTCAACCTTCTCTTGTGGAGGCTGAAGAGCTCCAGGTGCCCCAGCCTCTCCTCATAGGGCTTGGGCTGCAAGCCCTTAACCATACAAGTGGCCCTTCTCTGGACCCTCTCCAGGTTATCCACATGCCTCTTGAAGTGCAGCGCCCAAAATTGCATGCAGTATTCCAACTGCGGTCTGACCAGCGCCCGATAGAGGGGAAGTATCACCTCCTTGGTTCTGTTCGTCATGCATCTGCTGATGCATGATAAAGTGCCATTAGCTTTTCTGATGGCTTCATCACACTGCCGACTCATGTTCATCTTGGAGTCCACTAGGACTCCAAGATCCCTTTCTGCTTCCCTGCCTCCAAGCAGGCCATTTCCTAGGTAGTAGGTGTGCTGGACATTTTTCCTCCCTAGGTGCAGTACTTTGCATTTCTCCTTGTTGAATTGTATTCTGTTTTCCGCCCATATGTCCAACCTGTCCAGGTCTGCCTGTAGTTGTTCCCTGCCCTCCAGCATGTCCACTTGTCCTCACAGTTTTGTGTCATCCGCAAACTTTGTTTATGCTCATTTAGTAGAGGTCCTATTCCACCCTGGGCCTTCCTTTTACTCCCTATATATCTAAAAAACAATTTCTTGTTATCCTTAACTTGGGATGCCGTCCTCAGCTCCATGGTAGCTTTGGCCTGTCTAACTGCCTCCCTACAAGCGTGAGCAGAGGAGGTATACTCCTCTTTGGTAATCTCTCCCCGTTTCCATTTTTTATATGCTTCCCCTTTTAGCCTGTAGGCTGCTCTGGATTTCTCTGCTCATCCAGGGAAGCTTTCCGGCCCTTTTTCCTCGCATCGGGATCGTCTCCCTCTGTGCCCGAAAGATCATTTCCTTAAGGCACAGTCACCCTTCCTGGGCTCCCATCTCTTCAAAACTGTTAATCTGGGTTTTTGGAAGAAGCAGGGAGATTCTGATCTGGGATCAGTTTACTTATGAGTAAACTACTTAGGTAGGCATCTACAGATACAGGGAAGCGGGAGCAGATTTGCAAACTGCTCCCACTTCCTGGGGCCCTGAAATGGGCCCCTACTGTCACTAGGGGGAGCTCTAGGTTGTCTCCTGGCCATGGCTGAGACATTACACCCTGCCTCTGAGGGGCTGCCTGTTGGGGGGAGCTCCTAGCTCTGGCTCCCTGATTGGGGCAGGGGACTTAGAAAGAGCTGCAGGGGAGGAGCAGACTCCAGCCCCTTTCACTGATCTGCCCGTGGGGCAGCTAGCAGCTAAGTCACTTCTAGCTGCCCTACTAGCATATCAGGGTAGGGGGCTGAGACCTACCCCACCCTTGCAGCTCCATGACTGTGAAGCTGGTGCTGGGAGAGCCTTATCTCTCAGTATCAGCTCTACAGTTGCTGGGCCTGCCCTGGGAGATCTTTATCTCCCAGAGCCAGCCCCAGGGTTGTGGAGCTGGCACTGGGAAATAAGGATCTTCCACTGCCAGTCCCACAGTCATGAAACTGGTGCTGTGGGATAAGGATCCCCCAGCCCCACCCCCACCCCCCTGGCCACCCAATCGCAAAAGCAGAGCAGGGGGCTTATCACTCCTGTTGCTGGAGCAGGGGGACAGTCCCCACATGGGCTGCAGTGGCAGAGCCCACCTTGGTAGCAGGCAGCTCCTGGGGGCAGGGAGCAATATCCTGCCCTCCCCCTTCCCGCCCCCATGGATGACTGACTGGGAGTAACTACACCCTCCCCCCAACCCACCTGTGTACAGAGCGCATAAAATAATATATACAGTAATGACAACAACATAAATGGATACCGAATAATTTGGGCTTTTTGACAATACCACACATAGCATATCAGTGAAATAAACACAAGAAAAGAGTCATGAACTTCCAGATCATTATGGGGATTGGAACACCCTCTTCAAGACCCTTTACCATTGTCCCATAACATACAGTTTAGGTTTTATCTATTTCCAGCCTACCACTATTAATTTATGTTGTACTTGATGACTCACTTGTGTCCCTCCTTTTTTCAATTGTCTTGCCATCCAAGCATAAAATGACCCAAGAGGTCCTTTCTAATTCTATATTCCTACATGCCACATTTCTTGCATACAACACAGGCTTTAATCCCCCAAAAATGGCTACTGGAAATTGCTGTGTGCATTACGTGCAAGAAATAGGCTGAGAACAGTTTGTGCCCAATATGGGCAAAAATGAAAGCAAAACTTGCACATGACTTGCAGAGAGTAGAACAAAGAGTAGGCACTGTTCCCTAATTGATGGTATTTAGGCCCCCTCTACACATTACACTTAAGGTGTGATTAACCAATTAATCATGCCTTACGTTGTGACCCAGCTACATATTCAGTCAGTTTATAGTGTGACCAGGGGTGATGCATAGGGGGTGCATGGGGGTGCATGTGCCCCCCCTGAGAGTGCCTTTGCACCCCCTGTCAGGCTGCACTCCCCGCTCAGGCAACAGGTGGGGAGACAGGGGGGAGCACTGGTGCCCCCCCTGAAAGCACCAGTTGGGGAGCGTGAGGGCCGCCAGGAGTGCCATGGTTGCTTTTATGAGCAACATGGCTGCTCACTGGTTGGTAAGTTTTGCCACAGCCCCCCCCCCCCCCCCACACCGGGGATAGCCCCCCTGACTGGTCACTGGGAGGGGTGGGGCACATGCCCCCTGACTAAAGTGGCAGCTGAATAAGGTGACTTGATAAAACAAGCAATAAGCAACAAATTTATTCCACAAAAAATGTGTAATGAAATTGTAGCTTGTTCTAATCATGCCATTAACTGAACACGTGGCCAACTGGCTGGGAGTCCCATTAACTAAGGGGCTTCCAGCCACAGGGTGCACTGCCTGCTGCCAGCCCCACAGCTGAGCCCTGCAGATGATGTCAGCTGCAGGGTTCACAGCAAGGGTAGTGCCAGGAACACTGCCCCTGCTGCAAGCCCTGCCAGTTGCAACACTTACAGCTATGGAAGCCAGTGCAGAGGGTGCCTGGGATCATGATCCAGGGCTCCCCCTGCACCAGAGATAAGGTGCAATGGAATCTAATGTGTGATCCCACAATTGTGCTTCCTGGCATACGTGTGCAACATGACAGGATGCACAATTGTGTGGATCACACATTAGATCCCATTATACTTTTACCTGCATGTGTAGAGAGGCCCTCAGTTACTTGCTAGAAGAAAAGATAATTTGCATTCCTCTTACCTTCAAAAACAGTGTGCATATTATATTCTGGAGTATGTTGCATCAGAAAATGTGGCATTTGAGGCACAAAGGCTGTGGGGGGGGGGTTGAGTATCTTACACACTTCTGGGCACTTTTTGAATAATTAAAAATGGTAATGATCATAGAAATTTCCATGATCTATAATATTCTTTTCCAGCAGTTTAGTGGAACCTCCAAAAATTGTAAAATTCTTTCCTGCTTTTGAAAACAAAGAATATAAAAGAAATGGTTGCCGATGGCATCTCCATGTTGAGTAATAAAAGAACGGGACAAACTCATCAATACAAATAAGAAATTACTTTTCAATAGCTGCCTTTTTTTTTTTAAAGCCATGTGACTGAGCAAGTATTTGAAGTGGTGATCCTTAATGCCAAATTCCTATGCAATCACTTCAAGTGATCAACATAGTCACAATTGGAGCCAGTGACCTAAAAGTAAAAAGCTCTTTGGCAATTCCCCAAGCAATCAAATGCCATTCCGAACTCAGTTGTCCTAGCAGTGGCTCAGTTTACTGCATCTTTTTTGCTCTGCTTTCTTAATCGAGGGAGATCTTTTCTTACCTTTTCCTTTCCTTTCTTAAGTAAAAATTCTGGTTTTGATAGTTGAAAATAAGTTGTTGAAAATGTAAACCGAGCATAACTGACACAGCAATGTCTGCCAGACTTTGCAGAGAGCCTGAGATACTATTTATTTGAGAGAGTAAAGTGTCCACTCTCTCCAACTCAGTGTCCAATGATGACAGAATATTTAAATAGCAATGGTCTTAAATACTTAATCGCTCATCAAACATGCAAGAAAGGAAAGAAAAAATAACATCATGTATCTACATATTTTACCCTAGTAGCAATGTTACATGTTCTGTGTACTATAGCTCCTTAATTTGTGTTCTGTTGCTTAATACAGTCGGTCTCATTATCTTCCCATAAACATTACCACAGTCTTCATATATTACTTTTGAAAGTTCTTAATCTTTTTCATATTTTTGCAACAATTTTACAAAATAATAAACATCATTATGTCAGTACCTCAAGATCTGCAGCATATGAGGGACAAAAATGCAGTGTAACACTTGCAAAAGATGTTAGTCTTTTTTTCCCTTTCTCTGTACGATGGAACTGTTCAGAACAACTTAAATGCCAGAAATTTTAATCAACATCTTCCCTTCAAGAGACAAACCAAAAACTTGCAAACTTTGGGCATGTCTACATGAGATGTTTTAAGGCACGTTAGCCTAAATTTAAGGCACATTAGGACGCACATCTATATGTGTGTACCCTTAGTGCACTTTAAAAAATGGTGAATTTAGGCTATTCACACCTAAATTTGATACCTGCAAATAGTTAAAGGGCATTAATAATTGTGTAGATGCATTAAAGTGCATTAATGCTATGTATGTGGACTGACTTGGGACTAACTTTAGTCCCAAGCCAGTCCACACACACAGTGTTAATGCACTTTAATGCCTGCATTAGTAGATGCTTGCCTAAACCTGCCTAATGTGCATTAAGCTAAAGCACATTAAATTTAGGTGAGCTTAAATGCATGTGTAGACACGTCCTTTGTTTCTTATATCTTAGTACTTTACACTCTGTAATAATACTTTGTTCCTTATTCTATTTTTATTTATTTTCCTTAAAGTCCCTCAGGTTACAACCTCTGCCACTGTAAAATGGCACCATTTTATTGACTTTAATGGGGATAATTTGATTTACACTAACCCGCATGGGACTATCTCAAAGGATTTATGAATATTCAAGTAATTAATGCTTATTGGATAATCTCTGGGGTTTTTTTTTCCTTTTTCAGGAATCCTTATCAGGATGAATAGGCACAATTTTCCTTTACATAAAGTATATATTTGTCTTCTCTCACATTTTTCATCTTATTACCATACTGTTCTGTTTTACCTTTCTGAAATTCTCATTCTTTCTTAAGATGAACCTCTGCAGAATATATGGTTCCCAGATTCCTTCTGAGCTCCAGTTTTAAAATATTTGACACCATTTTAACTACATTCCAAAGTTAAGGGACTGTTGCCATTCTGTGATCTGTCACAAATCTCTGTAAGTATCTCTTCTGTTTAGTAGTTGTTTTTTTTTTTTTTTTTTCTCTTTGAGAACTTCTAACTAATATAATATGGGCCTGGCATGCATTGAGATCCTAAAGAATATAATATGGGCCTGGCATGCATTGAGATCCTGAAATGGACTACATCATAGAAGATTGAAAAAGTACTAAAGAAATTGCCAGATTAAATGAGGAAGACATGAGTATCATAAATGGAAAATTATACCTATTTCTATACTTGAAGCTATTCTGTTTTGTTTGCCAGACTTCAAATCTCTATAAATGAGCTTATCCAATATGAACATTTTAAATCATTTTTATCATTTGGAAAAATAAAGACATCAACTCAGCTGCATTGACCTTGAAGAATAATGGTTAAGTTCAATTAACTTGCAATTATTGTTGTTCTTGACTTGCCTTTAGCAATAGGGAACAGGGCATGTTAGTTCAGGCCTGGATGATTCTCTTAACAAGTTTCAAGTTATTCTGCTTCTCCACTTTTTTTTTTAAGCATATCTAAATATTGACCCTTTGTTGGCCAAAATCCCATAAATGTTATTCAATGGGAGTTTTGCCAGCATAAGCCATGACAAATTAGGCCTTTTGTATATGAAACTAATATTGCATTATATTTTTTAATAAAGGGAACTAAATTATGTGTATGGATCAGAATCCAAGCATCTGTAAAACTTTTCCCTGACTTCACTAAAAGTATATTTATTTACACTAACTGGAGGTCTGGCTCTGCAGTCCTATAACTCATCCATTTTTCCCCCTAATGCACTGAAATGAAAGTTAGATCCTGCAAAGCTTTGTAAATAGGAGAAGGCCTGTTGACTGATTATCAGAATAAGGTTTAAGGAAAAGGCCCTGAATTGTTAGAAAATTCTGACGACTGTGGCAATATTCCTGAAATTCTTTACTAACATTCCTGAGATTCTGTTAGCAAAGAGATGACAGTATATTAATTATTTCTGTTCTTTCTCCAAACACTATGACAATGAATGAGATGTCAGAGGTGTGCTAGTGATCGTGTTTTATATTAGTTGCTTATTGCTTGCCTCTGAAATTACTTTCATTCCACTTACATTTCCTATACTAATTCACTGGTGTTTGGTTTCCTGTGGGCACGTCTACATGTGATACAACATCACCATAGCAATGCGCATCGGTGGGCACAGGTAGCATCGGTGGGTACAAACTATGACCCTGCAGCTATGGCACCATAGCAATGTGCTCCCTCTCTATAGAATGTTGTTATGGTGACTAAAAATATCTCTGCACTGCTGGCACAGTGTAGTATGGGCTGTTACTGCGTCGTCATGTAGTATTTCCGAAAGGAAGTACTAAATGATGGGGCAGTAACAGTGCTATAGGGGCACATGTAGATGCACCCAGTAATTAGCAAAGAACAAGATACCATTAATATTTTTTATTCAAACTTATTTTGATAGATCTTCCAAGGTCCCTTCCAGTCCTAATGTCTATGAAAACTTTGAGTCCAGTCCCCTGCCCCAGGGGCTGGAAGTCAGCTGGGGTCATAGGATCCCAGCAAGATAAACATCCAAATTTCTCTTGAAGGCATTCAAAGTAGGTGCTTCAACCACCTCCAGTGGCAGTCTATTCCAGACCTTGGGGGCTCGGACAGTAAAGAAGTCTGTCCTTATGTCGAGCCTGAAATAGTCCTAGAGGAGTTTGTGACCATTCAACCTTGTCATCCCTTGGGGCACTCTGGTGAACAGACGCTCCCCCAGATCCTGGTGAGCACCCCTGATAAACTTATAGGCAGCCACCATATCACCCCTGGGCCTGCGCTTTTTCAGGCTGAAGAGTCCCACAGCTCTCAGCCTCTCATCATAACATCTGTTTTCCTGACCTCTGATCATCCTCTGGACTCTCTCAAGCTTCTCCACATCCTTTTTGAATTGTGGAGCCCAAAACTGGACACAGTACACCAGCTGCAGCCTCACCAAGGCTGAGTACAATGGGAGAATGACATCCTGGGATTTGCTTGAGCAGCATCTATGGATGCAAGCCAACATTTTGCTCACTTTACTAGCTGCAGAATCACATTGAAGGCTCATGTTCATCTTGTGGTCAAGCATGACCCTCAAGTCCCTTTCATCCATAGTGGTAGCCAGCGTAGCACTGCCAAGCCTATAAGCATCCTGCAGGTTTTTCTTCCCAAGGTGAAGAACCTTGCATTTTTCAGTGTTAAACACCATCAGGCTCTCATTTGCCCATTTCCTGAGCCTGTCAAGGTCAGCCTGGATCACACTCCTGTCCTCAGGTGTGGACGCTTTACCCCGAAGTTTGGTGTCATCAGTGAACTTGGCCAGTCCATTTCTGACTCCAATGTCCACATCATTAATGAAGATGTTGAACAGTATAGGCCCAAGGACAGATCCTTGAGGGACCCCTACTGGTCACAGCACAGTGCATCATGACAATTGACTTCCGTCAACCACGACCCTCCGGCCCTGACCATGGAGCCAATTCCCCAAACAGCGGATCATGGTGAAGCCGAGGCTGCAGTTCACCAGTTTTGCTAAGAGGTGATCATGGGATACCAGATCAAAGGCTTTTTTAAGTCAAGCTATATGACATCAATCTCTTCTTCCTTGTCCAGGTGATAGGTCACCTGGTCATAAAAGGAAATAAGATTGGTCAAGCAAGACCTAACTGCAACAAACCCATGCTGGCTATCCCTCAGGATGTTGCCATTGGTGGGTCTGTTAAGAACGGCCTCTTTGATAATCTTTTCTAAGACCTTCCCCAGGATAGAGGTCAGGCTGATGAGCCTGTAGTTTGCTGGATCCACCTTCCTCCCTTTCTTGAAGATAAGCACCACATCGGCCTTCTTCCACTCTTTGGGTACTTCTTCAGAGCACCAGGAGTTCTCAAAGATCCATGCCAGGGGCTGACTATGATGCTAGCCAGCTCCTTGAGCACCCTGGGGTGTAAACTGTCATAGCCAGCTGACTCGAAGGTATCCAGCCTCTCAAGGTGTTCCTTCACAAGGTTAGCATTGATGGAGGATAAGGAATGTCCCTCACCCAGGCCTTCCCATCCCATAATAGGACTGGTGAAAAAACAATGCAAAGTACCCATTTAGCAAGTTGGCTTTTTCTGGGCATCAGTTCTCAGTTGTCTCATCTAGTTTAGCAGGGGTCCAACGTTACCCTTGCTTTTCTTCCGGCTCCCTATATATCTAAATAAGGACTTTTTATTGTCCTTGATACTCAAAGCTAGTTGGAGTTCCGTTGTAGCCTTAGCTTTCCTGGTTCACTCCCTTCAGGTACAGACCAGTGCAGAATATTCCTCCTTGGAGGTGGATCCTGTACTCCATCCTTTGTAGGTCTTTCTTTTTAGATGCAGGAGGTCCGCTAGTTCCCTGCAAAGACAAGGGGGCTGCTGTGCCCTTTTGCTGCCTTTCCTCTGAGATGGAATAGACTTAGCTTGTGCATCCAGGATCACTCCCTTGAGGACCAGTTACTCATCCTGAACTCCCCTTCCCTTTGGGTTGTGGTCCCCTAGGGCCTCACTGACAAGCCTCCTGAGCTTGTCAAAGTCAGCTTTCCTGAAGTCGAGGACTTCTTTATTGGTGACTGACTTGCCAGCTTTATGGCAGATGGTGAAAGTTATCAGCTTGTGGTCCCTGTCACCCAGCTTCCCTTCAATCATTAGCTTACTGATTTAGGTTGTCCCCCATTGCCAGTACCAGGTTGAGCAGTGCTTTACCTCTCAACAGCCCGTAGACTTCTTGAGTCAGATAGAGCTCATCCACACATGAGGAATCTTTGTGACTGTTCAGATTTGGCCGAGTACTCTTCCCATGAGATGTCTGGGTAGTTGAAGTTTCCCATGACGACTATGCACCAGAAGCATGTGGCCTCAGCCAATTCCCTGGTGAACTCCTGGTCAAGATCTTGATCATGGGTAGGAGGTCTGTAGTAGACTCCCACCATTTTGTCCCCTGTGCCATGTTCCCCATGGATTTTAACCCAGAGTGTCTCCAGTCATCCACCCTTTTGTCTACTCGATCTCTCCTGTACAGGGTATAGCCATCTATACCTGTGGCTCAGTCATGGGTAAGTCCCACCAGGTCTTCATTATCCCTATGACATCATAATAATTTCATAGTTTCATAGTTTCATAGTTTTAGGGTCGGAAGGGACCTAATAGATCTTCTAGCCCGACCCCCCACCAGGGCGGGAGAACAACAAAAAACCCTAAAAACAAAAACAGGACTCAAATGAGTCCAGCCAGGTAGGCATCCAGCCTCTTCTTAAAGACCCCCAGGGTAGGGGCCAGCACCACCTCCCTTGGAAGTTGGTTCCAGCTCCTAGCCGCCCTAACTGTGAAGTAGTTTTTTCGGATGTCCAATCTGTACCTCCTCTCCATCAACTTGTGCCCATTACTCCTTGTTATGCCAGCGGGGGCTAGCGGAAACAGCGTCTCCCCCAAACCCTTCTGGTTCCCCCTTAATTTACATTAAGCAAGAGTACAAGTTACTCCTCTTTATTCCCCAAGCTCCTGGCATTTGTGTACAGGCATGCAAGTGTCCCTTTATTGGCCCTTACCTTGCCTACAGATTGTTCCAGGACTGGGGCAGGGGTGGGCTCCCTTAAGTGCAAAGCCAGAAGGCCAAGGCAAATGTTGCTCAGTGGGCCAGCAGTGGTGGTAGTCCCCCCATTCCCCAGTGGGCTTAGTTTACAGCCCAGTGGAGCAGGTCAGCCAGTCTGGCTGAGAAGAGCTTCCTCCCCAGTGGAGAGAAGAGGCTCTTCTCAGCCAGACTGGCTGACCTGCTCCACTGGGCTGTAAACTAAGCCCACTGGGGAATGGGGGGACTACCACCACTGATGCTTTTAGTCAGGACTACTGATACTGATACTTTCAGTCAAATGTAGAAAAATAATTCATACAAACAAATGGCACATCTTCACTAAAAGTCTATACAGGAAAATAAATTACTTTCATTCCCAGTGTCCCACTGAAATGATACCTCTTGATTATGAACAGAGAATTTTAAAAAAAAGTCCCCTGTACATCTGTGCAGTGTATTTAGAGGCAAATCTTTTTAAATTCATTGGAAACCACAGATCTCTTGTATTACTCAGGTTTATTTGTATAAAAAAGGAGGAGAGGACAAGTCAACTGTGGCAGTGCACTGGTTATGCCTGCCACTTTAAGACCATCAGGAAGGATGTGGTGCAGCCAGTAGGTGGGTTCAGGCCCAACTGGGTAGTCATCTGACTGCAGGGGGATACCTGATTGGAGGAGGGCTAGTCAGGGTGAGTATAAGCCCAGACCCTGGAGCGGGGCCAGGAGTTACATTTGGGGAGCTGGAGGCCTGAAGACTGCAGCTCTTGTAACACCTGGAGGTTTAGGGTGGGAACTATGGAAATGGAAGAGGTTCCTTTCGGTTCTGGGTCAGACCTGAAAATGCACCCTACTGGAGCTGGTTAGTGTGGTGGGGCTGCTGGTGGCAGGACAGTCTCCAGGAAATGCCCCACATGGGCCGCTCCAGGGCAAGGTGGGGATAAGCTGCTGGAAAGTCTCAACCCCCAATTGTGGGAGGCCCTGTGGAGGAAGAAAGCTAGGGGAGCAAACTTCAATAGAAAACTAATATTGAGGCAAGGTCCACTGGGAGGGACCTGAGGGACGAGAAGCCCAGAGAGGGGCCAAGGCCCATTGAGTGGGGCCTGAGGCCTGAGTGGGCCAGAGGCCAAGTGTGGCCCAGTGAGGGGTCAGATGAGTAGCCAGAAGATTAGGATGTGATCTGCAAGGAATGGGACAGTGTAAGGGAGGTTCAGAGCTGGGTAAGTGGCCCAATACACCTGCACTGCAAATTTCGGTAGCCTCCAGCATTATAGATTAATTTATATCAAGGCATGGCAGACAAGGACAGGGGCAGACTGCCCTAAAATGGGGGCAGGGGAGAGCATCTCTCTCTTCATGTGCCCAGGGACCCCCACATCTTACATCAATTAAGACTACTATTTATAAGCAGGTTATTTGCAAGTGCCTATGAATTTGTATGCACATTTACTTATGAATTTGTAAAGAAGTAAAGTTGCAATTACGCTAGAAAGAAACTGCAGAATAAACTGTAACACAACTTTCATTCTGATGCCACCACCATAATGAAGGGAATTAAATGCCATAATTGCATGAGATAGTCCCTGAATTTTTGTCATTTCTATGGCTTTTAATATTTTTTACATTGTAAAAACACCAGTGTTCAAGATGAGCAAAAATAGTGTCCATACTGAGTCTATGCACCACATGCATGATTGGCACACTGCTATATGACTAGAATACCTGGCAGCTGTTCTGCAAACTGGAAAAAAAAAACCTGGATGCCTTTCAACAACTATGCTTACACTGTATTTTACAGATACACTAGAGTCAGCATATATAAACAACAGGGAGGTAGTTCATCACACTGAGTAGGTCACGGCTAGCCAGAAAGATTAAATAAGAAGAAAACAATAACAATGTTACAATGACTAGGATGCATACACAGAAAATCGCTAGCAGACAGGACAAAATCTGGTTGTGTTTACTGAAGTGAAGCACTATTTTGTCAGAAAAGATAACATTGCTTGCTCTATTTTTCTCATCTCAGTCTCATGGTCTCATGGAGCATCCAATCCTGCTTTCGACAATTAAAGTTTTATGTTTGAGTTTAGTGGGAGGAGGATCAGTCCTAAGATATATGCTTTGTCTACATTAATTTGGGTATATTTTGGGTAAATCACCAACCAGAGGAATTAAAACAAACATATTTAACTAAGGTCATATCTTCAATGGCAGTGCAAACACAGCCTTGAAGAGAGAGTCAGTTTGTCCAGAACCATATTGTATATGACTCATTGATCTGAGTGGTCTTCTGCTAACCCTTCATTATCATTCTCTATTCTTATTTTTCTTGGTATATGTATTAAAGGACATGGTGAGATCCCAGAACACTCTGACCTATACCTCATTTCTTATATAATCAAATTTCAGAGCTACAACATTCAGTCTAGATATAGCACTGGGAACACTCTTGAGCTGGCAGGTGTGGGCTTGTTTAATTAAACGATCTTGTAACTCCATCTCACCTCTATGGGTCTATTTATCTAAAGTATTTACTGGGCAGGGGGGCACAGCAAAAGCATCTAAGTGACTCAGTCTTCCAAGGTCAAAGTTGCACATTATACTTTGACCATGCTAAATCCGTGGAATGTTAAGTGGTATTAAAATTTAAATGTGCTGCGAGCAGTTGCACATTAAGGTATTAAGCCCTTTCTTCACTAAACAGCTCTGACTTGTTTCTAGAGGGCTAAAGAGTAAGAGTCTGGCTAAAAGCCAGGACACCTCACCTCTATCCCAGCCCTGGGTGGATGGGGTGCTGGGAATGGTGCATCCTGAGATGCCAAAAGACTGAAAATTGCTCATTTTATCTCTGTGGAGCAGACTCAAGTTACTCTAACACAAGATAGGTAGCACAGCCAAGAGTTAACCCCCACTTGAAGTGGCATAACTTTGAGATGCTCACAGGGCACTCACCATAAGTTAAACTACATGTTATCATACATTTTTACATGAAGACACTTACATTTTAAGTACCCTTAGAATGGTCTATGCTTAATATGTAACTTTACCCCAAGTTCAATTTAGGCTCAAGATCTTAAATCACGTGAGCCTAACTTTAAACATGACTTAGTTCAGAAGTGCCTACATCACCTGTTGGAAATAGGACTTAGAAGCCTAAGTCATAACAATATATTTGAAAACAATAACTCTAGAGCTGAGCAAATACTTAAAAATCACATGAATAAGTATTAGAATTAAAATCCTATATTGTTTCAGATGGGTTTGTCCTCTAATCTCATTCTTGCAGAAATCACCGTGTAAACAATAAGCTTTAAGAATATTTGTGAGCTATTTTAATACTGCATTTAATTGCATACCTCACACAGCTTTCTGTCTGATCAGGAAAGGGTTTTTTTTTTGCCTGGAATAGAAGCATAAAGATACTGTGCCTAATGGCTGCCAAGATGACTGTCACTTGTCTTGAAGGGGCAGAGTCCTGTGTTTAACCCTCTCAGAGCTGTAACTATTAGCTGAGAACTATAGCTTGTTCGTGAAGGGGCAACAGAGCTGGTTCAGGAAAAGTTAGCTGTTGAATGCCTTCTTTAGTAATTTAATGATAGTTATGGTGTGGAAACAATACTTTATTACTTCCAAGAATGTATATATTTTCAATAACTTGTATTTACAGTAAAGAAATAACAGTCATGCTCCTGTGTTTGAAAGGATCTGGGAACTTGCTGCTGTCCTGTCACACCAAGAAGTTCCTGATGCCTCACCCAGATCATCTGCTGGGATGCCACACTTCCTGGATACTCTGTTTCCAGGAGGATTTATTATATATCACACAGTCAGCCATGACTCTGGAAAAATGTTGTGGTTTTATTTTTATATATATATATAAATATATATATTATGCCTTCCAAATACAAGGCGAATATCTTATTTGGGGGCATGTGGTAGGAGATAAAATGTGATATTAATAAATGTGAATATTTGCTAAAGAAACCTTGAATCAAATCCTAGTCTTGTTGAAAACAGTAGAGATTTTGCTGTACTCTTCCTTTTGCAAGGGGTTCTATGTCAGAGCTGTTACCATACCTTGCTACAACTCTAGCCCTGAGTTCAATCCCTGGTGTGGACTCAAGCCCTCAAGTCAAAGTTCGCCCTGGCTACGAATAAGATGGGGAATCAAAAGTGGGCAGACAATATACAAGTCCCACTGCTCCCTTATTCAATTGGCTATGAAATTAGTTTGCCTTAACTACATATGTCCACTCCTACTTCTGATTATTACAATTTTACTCTGTAATTCAGTGGTAGCAAAGCTAGCCTTAAAAGGGGCTTTGAATGAGTTCAGGATCAGGATATCACCTATTAGATTTGCTTCCTTGCTTTCATGCATCAGGTTTGTTGTTGTCAACTGCTATGCTTTTCCCAAACATTCCCAAGAGCAGGTTTTGGAGAAAGCCTTCATCATCTTACTGACTGCAAAACCATTAATATACTTCAGGTAGAATAGAGAGGTCTCCTGTCAAAGAAGCTGGAACAGGATTACGTCGTATCAGAAATGGTACTGGAATTGGAACCCAGAACTCATAGTAGATAAATCTCAGTCTTGTATCAATCAGCCACTGACTAACAAGATAGTTTTGAACTGCTATATTTATAACCATACTCTCCTTCACTTGCTCTGAATGGATCAGGCTTCAAAGAATGAATGGGTGTGACCCATCAGGCAACATGTCCATAGCGAGACATTCTGATACAACTTCTTAAAAAGCTATTGAGCAAGTATGGCAACTACACTCCCTTAAGTTAGGAAGGCTCCCTTAGTTGGAGCCTTCCTAACTGAATGGCCTAGGACTGAATGGCCAGCAGCATACCTATGGGCTGGGGAACATCCTTCTCATCAACACAGTGGCTGAAAGGGATCTTGGAGTCATTGTTGACTCCAGGTTGAACATAAGCCACCAATGTGAGGAAGCTGTCAGTAAAGTTAACCACACCTTGTCATGCATCCACAGATACATCACAAGCAGGCCCAGGGAGGTGATCCTCCCCATCTATGCAGCATTGATCAGCCTGCAGTTGGAGTACTGCATCCAGTTTTGGGTGCCACACTTCAAGAAAGATGTGGCTAGCATTGAGAGGGTCCAGAGGAGGGCCACTCACATGATCAGGGGGCAGCAGGGCAAGCCATATGAGAAGAGCCTAGAAGGCCTGAACCTATTCAGCCTCCACAAGAGAAGGCTAAGGTGGGGATCTGGTGGTCCTCTACAAATTCACCAGGGGGGATGTGCAGGGAATAGGAGATGCCCTGTTCCCCCAGGCACCACCTGGGGTAACTAGGAATAACGGCCATACGTTGATAGAGAGCAGGTTCAGGATAGACATCAGGAAGCATTACTTTACTGTTAGGGCAGCCAGGACCTAGAACCAACTTCCAAGGGAAGTGGTGCTCTCACTCCTACCTTGAGGTTCTCTAAGAGGAGTCTGGATAGACACCTGACTGGGGTCATTTGACCCTAGCACAGAGCTTTCCAAACTTTTCATTTTGGTGACACACTTTTTAGACATGCATCATTTCGCTACACAGTAATTCAGTTCCGGGGGAGGGGCCAAGGGAAGCAGACGCGAGTAAGGGAGCTCCGCGGTGCCCTTCCGCAAAATTTTCTGCATTTCGCGCGACACACCTACACACTGCCGCTGACACACTAATGTGTCGCGGCACACAGTTTGGAAAGCTCTGCCCTAGCATCTGTTCCTGCCCAAGGCAGGGGGTCGGACTTGATGATCTGTTAATGTCTCTTCTGGCCCTAGCTACTATGATACTATGACTTCCTTCTGACATAGTAACATATGCAGAAACACACCTAAAAGACGCATCTCCCCTCTCCCCCCTCCCCCCCCTCCATTAATTCTCTACCTTTTGTGAAACCAAAGTTAAATGCTGCAGTATAAAGGAAGGTCAGGTGCACGCTGCATTCCTGAGCTGTAACCACAAATGCATATCTGGACATATTTAATAATACATAGTTAAAAAAAAATTAAAGAACGGAAGAGAAGAGGATTTTTCCTTATTTTTCCTGTTCAGAAAAGAGACACAGAAGCCTATATTACCATTTCATAAATTGTCTACTAAAGAATGTTGGGATTAATTAGTACTGTTATATGAATCTCAGAGGAATCTCTTTTCCTGTGCTGTTCGAGGTCTGAGTTGCATCAGGCACAAAAGTTCTGTCCAAAAAAGCATTGAGTCTTGTGGGATGAACAATTGGTTCTAACTGGTGCCATATATAAACCCTAAGGAATTCAGCCCAGTCTCAGTTTTGCTATAGGAATTCTCTTCCTACTATACCCAGCCAAGTAACTCAGTCTTTGTTTTTTAATATTATAGACATCTATTAGTATATTTTATCTCATTCTTCAACAGAAGTAATTACATAATGTGATATAAAATCTCCCACATAAAGGAAGCAAAAACAATCAAGTCATGTGTTGGCGTGTGAGTGATGGATAATCTCGTTGTTTTGATACAGAACACATATTGATTGTACAATTTTCCTATATTAGGAAAAAAGAGAAATCCCACAGTTTCAGAAAACCTGTGACACTGGACTCTGCTCATTCTGCTTACACTATGAAAAACAGTTTTTCAGTTAAAGAGGCATTTATTTTAGCAGCATTTAGATTCTACTCCTAAGTAAGTGCCAATGCCCAGGATATTAATTTTTTTCCATTGAGAACGATCTGTGTAGGAGACTCATTTGTAATATCTGGCAGTGAAAAAGTGGCTTTCAAATGCATGGCATCGTTTACCTGCAACACATTCCTGTCTCTGTGTGACACAAACCAATGCTCTGTATGACAGTCTTCCAAATAAATCTCATTCTGTTCTGCCTTAAAATCATTGCATTTCTGTGTGTTGTCTATTAAGACTTGCTAAAAAATCAATTATTTTCCATAGGAGCCATGCTGTGTTCTGATTAGAAAGGAAATGGTAGAGGAATTAATGGTTTTGTGGTAATAAAACCCCAAGTCCTACTTGCACTCTATTGCATTAATCAAATCTTATTTTTTAAGACATAATTCAGATAATTAATTAGTTGCTATGGGGTGCATTCATTACAACTACTGTTGTATCATTTATATTAAAAACAAATATATTTTTAATAAACGGTGGTATCTCAAAGCTTGGCTGGTGACAGATAGTTCCATTAGCATTAACAAATAATTGAATAGTGATGAAGAGAAGTGCAGTAAAGACTTTGGATGAACTCCACTTTGTACAGAGCAAACAGCACAAGGCCATGAATAACTGAATCTCACTTTGGTGCACATAAATTCTGGTCTTAGTGTATCCTGTAACTAGCATTAGTTTTATACAATCCGTTCTGCCCACCCTCCCCATGAAACCATAACCATCTCAAATAAATAATCTATTTCAACCAATACCAACTTAGTCTTGAAACAGTAATTTTAGACTGGTCATGCTCAACCTTCTAGCCCAATGGCCTGAATGAAAGGGGTGGGACCAGTTTATGAGCCAGATCTAGCATGTGGGTTCAGTACACAGGGTTGGTTCCCCGGTGCTATGTAATACCATGTGTGGCCCAATCATCTGTGCTGGATCTGGCTGCTCACCAGCTCAAATCTGTGTGTGGAATCCTGCTATGTGCTGGTCAAATCCCATGCACTGGTCCTGGGCTGTCTAACCCCAAATGATGGATCTAACTGCATGTCCACTTGACCCTCCATGCCAGACCCACTTCATGCCAACATGATCCAGCCACATCATTTGGCCTGCAGGGCTTCCCATATATCTAGAAAATTGGTTGCAGGACAAGGGATCTTCAATTAAAGCTGTCACAGCTTCCCTGCCACCAATTTTCAGACCTGTGAGGAGAGCCACAGGTTGGATGACATGGCCTTGTGTGGTGGATGTGGCCTATGGACCAGAAGTTGAGTGCCCCTATTTTTGAATATATATAGTAATTCCTAGATTATTTTGGAAAAATTAAAGATAGTTTCCTATTGCCATCAGAAAAGGCCCTGTTTTCCGGGTGCTAGAACTTGTGTGTAAAATAATATGATTTTCTGCTTGATCATTGCAAGCCCAGCTGAAATGCAAACAGAGAAGTGGAACACTTTTATGTATGGTTACACAAGACAGGCCATATCACCTTTATGATCTAATTTTTTTAACTAATTAACAAAATGAATATTATCAGTATCTTGCAAAAATAAGTTCTGGTGCAATGCAGATTCCAAATCTGGAAGGTAGGATTATGTTCAAATGGAAGTCCCACACACTGGATCAAGGAGAATCTCACTATATGAACACTATATGAAACAGATATGTTGAACTCCCCTGGGAATGCCTCCATTTCCCATCTTTGTAGGCAAGGTACTTTCTAGGGCTGGCTGAAAAACGCAAAATTCTGTTTCACAAAAAAAAGTCATGCTAGAATAGCCAAATAGGTGTGGGATTACTAGTATGTTGGACACCTTCTTTACCTTCTTTAGAGCAGAGACTTGAACCCAGGTTTCCTACAGCTACTTCAAGTGCCCTGACTACCAGGATAAATGTCAGGTGATCTCTAGTTGAAGAAAAATTAAGTATTTATACAGATGGACAAGTTCTAATGAGAGAAATTAACTTTTTAACACAGTGGCTTGAACATTTGTTCAGAAGCAGAGTGAAAAGGAACTTGAACCTGAATTTCCCACATTCCAGATTACCCTAACCACAGGCTATTGGAGTTTCTTTTATAAGGCACTGCCTTATTTAAAAGAAAAACTCTTCATTGATAAATTTCTGGCCAACTATAGTATTTTCCTGAGCTTCAAGAAGTCAGCAATTAAGGAGGAGGACAGGACAGTACCTTTAGTTTCCCCCACTATAGGATGTGAATACAATCATCAGCACAAATCCCATCCTTCCTGAATTTACTGGTTTCCTGATCACCACTCTCCACTTATTAGACTTCACAGCATATATCTATATATCTATTACCTCTACAGATCCTTACTGGACAATTGTTTCTGTGACTGTGTCCCTTTGATACATTTTAGACTGGCCTGAGATGGCATATGGAAGCTGGTGTGCTTTAATAATTCTAGTCTGATGGGTTGGCTAGCTTGGGAGGATTTTTGAGGTCATTCAAAAAATTATCTGTGGCTGAGTTTACACAGAATGTTTATATTGTTATTATTGTACCAGTATAGTTAAATAGTACAATTTACATGGTTGGGGACATGACCTTTTTACTGATATATATAGTGTGAGTGCAGTATATGTGTATGAAGGTGCCTTATAACAATCCTCTTATACTCCTGCATATCTGGGATTAAGCATTTCTCCTATAAAAACATTTATACATGACTTAAATTGTCCACTAAATTTTAGTGGAAGTGACTAAATCAGGGTCCACTCTAAAGTTATACTTCAATGTATACATTTTGTGGGCTGTGAAGGTGTAAGATATTATACAACACATAACAGGCATAACAGTCTGTCTTTAAATAACGTAATAAGGTGTATTAATTCCTTGCATACGTGGGCATAGTCTTTGCCCACAAGTGAGTGATATGGTTAGCATCACATCTAATCTTTTACTCCCCATCTTGACTGACCAGGTACCCACTGTAATGGGTCCTCCATTACTATGGAGGGGGAAGCAGAAGAACGTGTGGTGCATTTATGAGAATCAAGTTTTGCATATTAATCACAAGAGGTGGAGCTTAGCTGCCATATTAGCCCAGCTGTGGGAACTGAGGGCAGTTGGAGTGGATCTCCTGAAAGGACTACAGCAACCTACAGCATGGAGGCTGAGCCCCAGAAGAAATCCTTATGAAAGGGGACTGCAGCAAGGATGGCTGAGACTTCAGGTCAGTGGTGTGGGGATTTGGCTTACTTTAAGGAAGGTATGGGGCACTTGTAGGGATGCTAGGCTGGATGCTGAAATTTTAGGAAAGAGTTTAACCAGGTGTCTTCTGAAGAAAGGCAAGAGGCAGACCACAGTGAGCTTGAGAGACAGAGCGAGTGTGGAGCACTGGTTGAAGGAGAGAATGCTGGACATGGCAGCGATCTTCTATTGGGAGCTCTACATCAGCAGTTCCCAATCTGTGGTATGGGTACCACGAGTGGTATGTAGACAAACTGTCAATGGTACACATTAACAGGTTTATTATAATTACTTTATATGACAAAAATTTCCTGGTGGTACTTAAAGTTGTATCATTTTAAATTGGTGGCACACAATCTGTCAGAAATTGGGAACCACTGGTCTACACCATGTGCCTGGAGGACCCAGTGGCCATACAGCAATACCTGCAGGACCTCATCTGAGCATTTTGAGAAGACAAGAAGCAGAAACTGAGGAGTGGATGATGGAAAAAACTGAAAGGACCCTTCATAAGTTCAAGAGCAGTAAGACTCCTGGAGCAGAGAGTCTGCCCAAGGAGTTCTACTTTATCTTCTGGGACCAGGTGGGCCCTGATCTGCTGGAGGTCTTTAAGGAAAAAAACTGCAGGAGGACCACCTGGGGACTGGGATGGATCAGGCCCTCATGACCCTTCTTTACAAGAAAGGTCCAAGGGAGAATTTGAAGAACTGGAGGCCCCAAACCTTCTTAAACTTGGATTACAAACTGCAGGACAAAGTCTTGGCTGAGTGTTTTAAATCTGTCCTAGGGTTGATGATACATGAGTATCAGTTGTGCATGTTGCCAGGGCATCAGATCCCTGCTGCAGCTGCAAGATATGCTACAGTTCCAATGGTTCAGAACGTCACTATGCTGAACCTCAACCTAGAAAAAGCCTACAGCCCAGAATCCCTTTGCTTCCTATTCAAGAGAAGCAGAAAGGCCAAACAAACTGCCCCAGGGAATCCTACCAAGGGAAGGTGGAAAGAGTTGACCCCTTCCTTTCGTTCTGCCCATATGCCAAAGTGGTATGGAAGAGGGTAAAACTGCTCCTCTGGATGGTGACAGGGGTCAAGACCATGACCAGAAGGGTAGCACTGTATAGGCACCTGACCAAACAAGAGGGGACCCTGTCAGCTTTCTCCAAACAGTTCATCTCCTGCATCAGAAGTATCCTGTGGAAGGCCAGGAACTTGCTCAAGCATAGGCACACAAACCTCTCAGTCAAAGACTACAACAAAATAGAACTGAGCAAGCTGCAGGAGTGCTACCAAAAGATGGCAGAAGACGACAGTGAGGAAGTGGAAGAAATCATCTGGAAAAAAAGCAATTGGCACAGACCAGGGGTGTCCAACCTTTTTGAATATGGGACTGGATCATGAACTTTTTATCACCCAGTGGGCCAGCAAGCCATATTCAAAGGCCTCACAGGAAGCAGTATCACATCACACCCCCGAAATGAAAGTACAGTGTTTACTTTCATTTCCCCTTGCAGCACCTTGGGCCTCAGAAAGCGGCTTGTTGGGCCTCATGGCAGCCCATGGGCCATATGTTGCACAAGCCTGGCATAGAATGTTCAAGGACCATCCCCCAGGGAAGACAGTAGCAATGAAGATGATGATGATAATGAAGAAGAAGATGGGGACAGTGGAGGAAATGAAGGGTCAAGCCATGAGGACAGCAGAGCAGAAAACTAAGACAATGATGACAGCAATGATAATGAAAAAAGTAATGGACTAAGGACTAGGGAGGGAAATGGAGGGGCAGGAGGGTGAGGGTGGGAAAAGTGTAGGAGAAAGAGGCAGTGGAAGAAGGCCAGCCTGATTGTAATGGTTAAGGAAATGTGGACAGGTGTGTGGGTGTGAGGATTATACCAGGTATCTGATGCTGTAACAGTGTATGTGCGCGACAGTCAGTCAAGTGACCTGGACTGGTCACAAGATAGGGCTGAGGAAAGTAGGTGTGTGTGTGTGTGTGTGTGTGTGTGTGTGTGTGTGTGTGTATCGAGTGATTGATCGATCGACTGATACATATACACATGGATATATATCTATATAGAGGTAGATATATAGCTGTATATATATATATATCCTTTTTTGCTCCCAAAAATTAATTAAAAAAAAACAAAACCTCCAAAACTCCACATGGGCTGCTGCAAGCCTGAGGGATTTTGGGAAGCTGGCTCCAGGCTCCAGAACTCTGAGAGCTGGCACAAAGCCCAGGGACTCTGAGGGAGGCCACTGCCAGGCCCAGGGACTCTATGGGGCTGCTGTGAGGCTTGCAGGCACTACAGATGTCTCTGTAAGCCAGAGGTCTGTGTGGGCTTGCACTGAGGTTCAGAATCTCTGCGGACTGCAGTGATGCTCAAGAACCCTGCTGCAAGGCTCTAAAATGACACTTGGTGAGGGAAGTGGGGAATGTTTTAGGGTAAGTCCAGAAGGGACACAATGTGTAAAGTACAAAGGTGGGAGGACACCTGCAACACAGAAGCATATATGGGCTTAACCAACACAGAGAGAAAGAGAGACAGAGAGAGAAACCTCCACAGAGGCTATGGGTTTTCAAACTGACAATACCAGATGAGAGTCTTCCACACTTATCCATAATATCAAGGTGCAGCAGGAAAACCAGGAGTGTGTCAGGATGCCAGGGAAGTAAGCAGGCAGGGCCAGGACATCAGGTTCAATAGATTGCCTGAACGACCCTAAGCCTAAGAGACACCACATAGAGATGACTTGACTAGGGGTGGCATCTGGCATGAAAAAGAAGCCTGAATAAGAAGCAAGGCTTATGCCTATGCATCCAAAAGAGTAGGAAAATGCCTTAACCACTCTGTCACCACACTTCTAGAGTCACTGCTCTCTCAGGAAAAACCACAAGTGTACAGAGGTTCAGCATTTTTCTCCGCAAGCAAAAATGGCTGCTCTGGGAAAAAAATTAACTGGGGAACAACAAGGGTTAAATCACTCCCAGGAGAGTTTCTCTTGGAGCATGAATGTCTCTACCTCATGCCTTCTGGAAAAAACAAAAACAACAAACAAACAACAGCACAGTCTTCCATGATCCCAGGTTGTTTTGCTCTTCTCCCTCCTCTGGGAGACAGTGGACATGTCTACATGTGAGCTTTAATGCTCAGTAGCTTATTTTAATGCACATTAAAACATCACTAAAAACATGCTATTTAGTTAGTACACATTAGAATAGGCTAATTCACCTTAAGCATCATTTAAAAATTGTGGCCTTTAGTTAATGTGCATTAAGACAGGCTAATGTGCATTTTCCTAGTACCTTACAATGGAGGTACTAGATGTAATGCACCTTAACAAAAGCACATTAATGCACATGTAGACATGCCCAGTGTGTCACTCTCTGGAGTCCACTGCTTGAGCTGAGCCAGGAGTAGAACACACCTCTTTCACAATCCCAACTTGTATTGCAGAGAGACACAGGCTGACCCTGAGCAATCCGGGTCAGCGAATCAGGCCTGTCCTATACACTGCTGCCTGTTTCCAGATAGGCTGAAGGCGCTCCCCACAGAGCACACTGAGATGTTTACACAGGGCCCCCCTGGCTGTGCCACATCAGCACTGTAGGCTCTGTGCTCTTCTGGGGCTCAGTATTTGAATATTTGTTTTGGCCTCTCCAGGTAAGTTTTTCTTCCAGGAAAATAAATCTGAGGGAATTCTCCCAGGTCATTTGAATGTGTTTACACAGCTGAAGATAATTTGCAGAGTGAATCAGTGGGGCAGACCCTCACCTATGGCACTGAAGTCACTGGAACTACAACAGTTTCCAACTGCTGAGAGTCTATCAAACTGTGAGTAAATGCAAATGAAGCTGGACCTTAACTTTTAACAAAATAACTGATGTTTAATAAAATATTGTGCACTGTATGATACAGAAAATAAGATCAAAGTTTCATCTACAAAACCAAAGAAGAGACAAGATTAGTTTGTTTTTCTAGATCTTAGGCAAGGTTTCTTTACTGAAGCAATGACTAACATTATTTTCCATGTTCCATGTATACTTCCCCTGTGTATTAATTATTCTTCCATGCTTATCCGGTATCAGTCTGCTTTTAAATTACTAATTAAAATACAAAGTTTTGTATGCTATATTTAAAGTCTAGAATGTTATTGTTTCATCAAGCTGAATTATGCTTCCTGCATTCATGAAGACAGTGCTGTACATCAGGACATAGAATTTAGGATCCAAAATGTAGTTTAAAAAAAAATCCATGTTTGATGGGAGCCTTCCAAAACAAACATTTTGCATTTTATTTGCAATCTCTGACTCAGTAGTTAACGAACAATCACTGATCTCTGGGAGCTGTCCTAATTTAATCAGTGATGCTGCTGCATGACCACAAATACAGGCATATTAATTTTTTTTTCAAAATACAAGGAAAAATCAGTTATTGGAAAGGCAGATTACCTCTGTTCCATCCTGAACAATTCTCCCATTTCTGCTCTGTTTAGCTTCTTATTCTAGATGTTCACTCTCTTGTAACAAACAACCTCCATAAAAAATAGTTAACAAAACAGTCTTCCTCAACAAAATCTTTCAATTATGAGCCCTACCACACATTCACCCCAAGCACACAATAATAAAGACAAGGACCTAAAAGAAAGCATTATTAACTATTTTACAGTATTCTTATAATATATCGCAAATAGACTGAAAAAAGAATTACAATTCTCAAAAGTATTCAACTGTACCACTTAAACCTACTGATTTTCTAAAATATGTTCCTTTTGGATAAGACAGTATGCTGAAACTTTGATCTTTAGTGGCCCTTGTTCCTTTGGTGTTTTATGTAGGTGTGCAGAAGTTAGCTTGGGTATCTTGTCAGGACTCCCTCTCCCATAATTATATTCTGGCTCCTCTATTTTAATGCTGTGGGAAAAGTTTCATGTTGAAATATGAACATAAACTTGGCCTGGTATAGGGTTTTATTGCGGCGTCAAAATGGAGAATGTTTATAATAAAGCTATCTGATAAACACCAGAAGAAAAGGGGAGAGGGAGAGAGAGAGAGAGAAAGTATTCATGTAAGTCTCATTTTGAGATTTTTGGATGCAGTCAAACAGAACCTTGCATAGCTCTTCCCAAAATGTGCAAGCCAAAATAAATTGAAGAAACTGTCTACCAAGCCCCCTCTGCAAAGTAAAACCACTGAAGCTTGTATTGCTCTTACTTACAACTTCATTTTGAACTCACTAGTATCTTATATTTTAGGCTTTTACTATAGTTCAGTGTTGCTTTGCATAATTATATAACTGCTAGAGCATTGACTCTTACTCATTACTTAAGAAACGACAAAATCAAGAAACCACTTGGGCAGAATTGGATCCTAAATAACTATCCTTACTAACTATACATAAACATTGCAAAGCCTAGTGACATACATGTTGCTACTTTCAGTGGTTTCCAAGACATGGAAGGTGCCATGTACCATGCACTGTTTAAAGAGGATGCATAATTATGTTGTCCCTCCAGGCCAGATCTGAGCCCTCGGGACATTTGCAGGTCAGATCCAGACCCACCTTTGGCAGTGGAGCAAGTGGCGGGAGCAGGGCAAGCGGTCACAGGGGTGTCATGGGAATAAATGCAGCTGCCACTTGTTCCTTTCCACCAACCCATAACCCTTTGAGGTTCCATTCTCCATATTTTGATGGAAAGCCTTGCTCCCAGTCACTCTGTCCCCAAGTTTCTGGCTCCATGGGACAGATGACACACCTCTGCTAGCAATATGTGTAAGTTAAAAGACTACTACCCTGGTCATAGACAGTATACAGAAAAGACTACATGTCAGTAGTGGGTCAAGTGGTCTTGTATATATTTGTAGGACCTTCATTTATACAGCCTAGGTGCTAATTCTATTGATTTAAGTGTTGAGGTTTCTTTGGTGAGAAAAGATGATAAAGACAGAGGGACAAACTAACCTTTTTACTTTCCCCTTTTTTTCTAGCAAATAAAATTAACTAAGAAAGCCTTTTCCACAACAAAAATGTTTTTTGTTTGTTAAAAGGGCTTTTGAAGAAAAATTACATCTTAATTACCTCTTATGGCCCATTCAAATAAATTATAATAATGCTACTTATTTAAATTACTGAGAGGACAAGACTCAAATTGGTGCCCTACTGTTCTAGGTGCTGCACATGCACATAATGAGAGGGAGTCACTGCCCTGAGGAGTTTATAATGGAAATAAACAAAGCAAAGAAAATATAAAAAGGAAGCACTGGCTCTGCTTTACAAATGTGGGATAAAATTCCAGCCTTCCTCAAGTCAAAGGCAAAACTCCCATTGCCTTCAATTAGTAGTAGATTTCACTCAGGGAATTCACTGGATTTCCCCCAGGGTACACACAGTAAAATAAATTGCTTAAAGAGATCTGGGACAGGACTGGACGCTAAATTCAGATTTCCTGACACTTAGTCGGCACCTTACACAGAGACAACCTGTTGTCTCTCACTCCACAAAAAACATTCTGTGTGCGCATGTGTGTATACATATCTACCATTATCTATCATGCTATGAAAAACATTATATATATATATATATATATATATATATTCCATTATATATTTATATATACACACACACACATACACATATACCTATACACATATACACATATACATACACATATACATATGTAATATTTTTTGTAGAGTGATACATAACGGTAGATATGTACATAAATACATACACACACACACACACACACAAGTGAAACAATCATGTCTAACATGGTAAGAAACTTATAAATGCCAACTCTAATTTAAAAAAAAAATCCTAGTTTTTAATATATATTTATCAGATTATTCATGGTAAAAAGTACTCATTAGTTTGAAAGCTTACACATAGATGTTTAGAAAAAAGTGCTAGCTTCTGCTAACATATAGCGTGTGATCTGTTGTTTTCCATATTATTTGTTATCGTCCATCATTAGAGATGATAAAACATGTCCCTCTTTTATCGTCTTAGCGTAACAAAGATAAATCAGTCACAGGAAGCTCCTTTACAGTATGTCTACCAACAAAAGTCTCTGTCTTTCATATAGGTCTCAAGAATTAAAAATGGACTAATAATTCTCTTAGATTCATTTTCTTTAAATTTGAATCATGGAGATAATTATAATAGGTATCCTAGTTTCTCATTTCCAAGATTTCATTATGATCTTTCTAATCTTCTTGTGTAGGTGGTAGCATATGATTGCTCAAAGTTCTGAAAAAAGTTTCTTTCATGTTGCATTAATAATGAATTCTTGCTGTTTAATAGTGTTGTTATTCTTGCTTCCGGTCTGTCTTCCTTTTTATATTGTTTCTTTCTAAACTTGCCTTCCATTTCATTCAATTTTCTACATTTACATACAGATTTCACTTACATATTTCCAAGAACATTTTTAAGTTGTCCATATGATAATTACATTTTAACCACAAGAAGATAAACATGTTATAATATATTTTATGGTTCAAAAGATAGGATATTTGGAGAGGGAGAAGAATGCCATCTCCTGAATTATGAAGCCAACTTTGTGTGTACGTTAGAGGTCTCCCATCAAAAGTACTTACCTAAATATTAGCCTGCTAAGCTTGTGTAGCACAGGAGGAATGACTGAGAAACGTGCGTTAGTTATAACAACTACAAAATAACATCATTTCTGATGCAAGTCTAATGAAATGAGTGGACCTCCTCAGTTAGTCCAATATTCTTTCTGCTATCATAGATTTTTCCAGATAAATATCCTCATATATGTAAGGATTTCAATTGTGTGTTGTCAGTGGTGGCAGATGACAGAAGAAAGAGCAATGGTCTCAACTTGCAGCACGAGGAGTTTAAGTTAGATATTAGGAAGTACTTTCTTACTACCAGGGTAGTAAAGGAGGTCACTGGAACAGGTTACCTAGAGAGGTTGTGGAATCTCCATCCTTGGGGGTTTTTAAGACCTGGCTAATCAGAGATTTGGCTTGGATGATCTAGTTGGGAATGAGTGTTGGACTAAATGACCTCCTGAGGCCCCTTCCAACCCTAATTTTCTATGGGTGTTTTTACACATGCTGTGGGGTGGGGAAGAGGTGCTTTAATTAGAATTAATTAAAAAGCCACCCTAATTAAAGTGCCCAGAGCTGCTCATGCATCATCATCCCCACACTTCAAAATGGTGGTGGGGGTGCTTTATCTAATGCTTGTTGAATAAGCTTTAGTTGAAGCACCCCCACTGCTATTTTGAAGTGTGGGGATATTGATACATAAGATGCGGGAAGCGTGCTAATTACCATGTTCCAACAGACTAGATTGATCAAGTCTGCTTTGACGCACTATAATTACAATGCATTGGAGGAGTCTCTGTGCTCATGTACAGGCGCTCTATTATTCTATATAAGGAGCCCCCTGCTGCATCACCTTTACTCATATTTTCCCTCTTACTTAATTACTTAATAGCTTTTCTTTCTAAAATATTTTAAAGCAAATACACATATGTGAAGGTTAATAACAAACATGAAATCAACATGTCAATTTTTATCTAAAACCATTTTGTTCTAGATTCCATCCATTCTTATGCTTTGACAACTCACTTTTCCCTTACACATTAAAGCTCATTAAGTCTCTTCTTTCCCTTACACATGCACATTTAATGCCTGAGCTTAATGATCAACGCAAGTCAAGGAAGTATTTACATAAGAACATAAGAGCTGCCATGTACTGGATCAAACTGTAGGTCCATCTTGACCAGTATCTTGTGTCACATCAAACAATGACAAAGGGTGGATGCTGAAAAGCAGAGTAAGGGTATGATCTGAGGGTTTTCCACTATTCCTTTCCCAACTTGCAGCCTCCAGCGTTTAGGGTCTAAGTTCAGATTCAGAGACTGTACCCCCAACTCCCATGCTCAATAGCTACTGATGCATCTTTCATCCAAGAATTTGTCCAATTTCTTTTGAATCTGGCTAAACTGTCAGCTGCTACAATGTCTTGTGGCAAGGAGTTTCACAATTTAGTTACACGCAGTGTGAAAAAGAGGGGGTGTCTACACAAGACATTTACTGTGGAGTAAATGAAATAGCTCCGCAGTAACCATCTCACAACTATGGGCACTTTTACATGTGGTCCGAGGTAAAGTGGGGAGGGGGCTGTACTTTAATTAAAGTGGCTCTAAGGGCCACTCTAATTAAAGCACTGCATCATCTCATCTATCAGCATTTCTACACTTTAAAATGGTGGTGGAGGCACTTGAACTAAAGCTCATGAAATGCCCCCGCCACCATTTTAAAGTGCAGAGACGCTGATACATGAGAAGCGGGAGTCTACTGGAGTGCAGTAATTCCCATGCTCCAGCAGACTCAATTAATTAAGTCTACTCCAACACACTGTAATTACAGCATGTTGGAGCAGCCTCCCACTCATGTTCAGGTACCCTACATGTACAGGCCACAGGAAACTAATGAAATCTGCAGCAAGGTAGTACTTGTAATTACAAGTACTGTCTGTCCTACTGCAGAGTTATTTACTGTGCAGCAACATATGTGTAGACACTGACCTGACATAAATTGTGCCCTGTTATCCCAGCCACCAGAAGGCTATACTCCTGTCTGCTGCCTAGCTACATGGCTTGACAGCTCATGAGCCCTGTGGTCCAACCAACTCATCCACCACCCAATGTAGCCACCTGTTGCTCAGGCCTAACCTCCCATGCCTTCTTCCAGCCCAGACCTGTCCCCCAGGACTCAGGCCACAATGCTGCCATCAGCTGGGGTGTGGGGTTGACCCCCGTGCCCCC
The DNA here is from genome assembly GCF_000455745.1 of Alligator sinensis. NCBI lineage: Eukaryota > Metazoa > Chordata > Crocodylia > Alligatoridae > Alligator > Alligator sinensis. The sequence goes on from NW_005841830.1 coordinate 617,448, forward strand.
TGCTACTCAGAGGCTGGCACCCAGGCATCTATGGTTGGAGCCTAGAGCAACCCCTGGCTGCTGCAGGAGGGAAGAACAGGGCAGGAACAGCTATGTCCTAAACTGTTCCTCCCCAACTCATTTCACTTGCTGTCCTGGGTGCACAGGTAGGCACTGCACCTGGGAGTAGCTTACTGATGCACAAATTCCTCCACAGTTTATTCAGTCACATTAATTGCACCTTTAGATGCATCTAGAACTTCCTTTTGTAGGGTTTTAAACTTAGAACCTACAAATTTCATTTTGTGACCCTTAGATCTTATATTGTAAAAAATTGTAAATAATAAATCTCTCTTTGCTTTCTCTTCACTATTTAGTATTTTGATCACAATGGGTTTTGGATATTGCCTGCACGCAGCCAGATTTAGCCACCTATAATCCCAGCAAGGCCAGCTCTTACCCAATCCATCAGGAACAGCAGATTCTCAGAACCTTTGAAATTAGAGGACTATATTTTGTTGCCTAAATATGGACATGCAAACTTAATTTGAAACTGTAAGGTTTATTGATAGGAGCATATTAATGAGAGTGTTACTTGTAAATCAAAAGGATAACTGATTCTCTTGCTGTATTTGGTACTGATGAGGCCTCACATGGAATACTATGACCAGTTTTAAAACCTCACTTCAGGAGAGACTTGGACAGCTCACAACTTATAAGACTAGATGAACATGTTAGGTCCCTTCTAGCCCTACTTTTCTATGTTGATATGAAAGTGAGTGAAAAAGTGACTAGGCTGCAATACCACAGAAAAAGACTTGGTGGTTAAGCGGAGTGCAAACTGAATGAGTCAGTGTGCATTTAAAAAAACATTTTTGCCAACAATATTCAATAGTCATGTCCAGTTTGGGGTGCCACAATTTAGGATAGATGTAGATAAACTGGAAAGGGTTTAGTGAAGAGCAATACAAATGATCAAATGTCTAGGAACTAGGGCTGTGCGAAGCTGTGGTCCCTGATTCGATTTGGTGGCCAAATCTCTGAATCCGAATTGAATCAGAGGACCCTTTAATCTCTCCAAATTGATTTGGAACCCTCTGAATTGATTTGGAGAGATACAGACAGATTCAGCGATTTGGATGTAGATACAGCTTTAAATGTTTTTTTCTACATACCTCTAGGTAGCAGGGACTCTGAATGCTGCGGTGCTGGGGCAGATGCAGCATCCCACAGAAGCACGAGGGGCTCCCCAGTGTGCTCGACAGCAGGCCTGAAAGTGGACCAGAAGCACTTTTGATCCACTTCCTGGTCCATCAAGGAATGCATGGGGGGCCTCCCCATGCCACCCAGCTTGGCAACTGGTGCCTCCTGCGTCTGGAGGGGCACCCGGGGTCCCACCACGGCCAATCACTGAGCTGGGGAGGGTGTGGGGCAGGGGGCTCCCAGCATGCTCCCTGGCAGACCCAGAACTGGACTGGAAGTATTTACGGTCCACCTCCGGGTTCACTGCCAAGCATGCTGGAGAGCCCCCCATGCTCCTGTGGGATGTTCTATCCACCTTAGCACAGCAGCGATCATGAGCCGCATTGCTACCTCAAGGTATGTAGAAAAAAAACTTTTAAAACTGCCTGTGTCCAAATCTCTGATTCACCAAATCAGCATCAAATCTTCAAATTCAGATTCACCCCAAACTGAATCAGGGACAGTACTCTGAATCAACAGATCAAATCACTGTCCCCGATTTGGGCTAAATCCAAATCGAATAGGGCCCATTTCGCACAGCCCTACTAGGAACTATGATTTACAAGAAAAGGTTGGAACATATGGGATTATTTAGTCTACAAGAGAGAAGACTGAGGGGGGATTTTGGTATTCAAATACAGTTTTAAATACAGTTTATAGTTGTCAAATACATGAAGGGTACTAATATAGAGGCTGGGACCAGACAGGAGGCCATAGTGTTAAAATGAAAGAACAGAAACATAGCAAGTTCAATCAGTGCCCAGGTCAGGGGCAGGAAGAGGAGGGAGATGCAACCAGTGTAAGTAGGGAGGGATGGCTTATCTATCTGGCTTCTCTGCACAGGGGAAGCAGCTGCTACTGCTGTTGTATCCATCACTGCTATAGCAGCAGCAGCAGCTGCTGCCTTTCCTGTGCAGAGTCCAGGCAATAGGGCTGTGTGAAACAGCACTGTTTTGTTTCGACTGCTGTTTCACTGTTTTGAAGGGACAGTGTTTTGTTTCATCATTTTGTTTCATTTCAAAGCACTGTTCTGTTTTGTCAAAACTCTTTCACTATTTTGACGTTGTTTCTATGTTTCACCCATAGGCTATAATGTGGAATCATGAAAATGCCTATAACTCTGTCATTTCTTGCCTGATTCAGGTGAAAATTGCAAGGACAGTAGCCTCTTCTGAAGGCATGAAGCCTGCCAAGTTTCAGGGAGATAGGTGTAGGGGTTTCTCAGAAACTACACCTCAAGCTGCTGACAAGCAATACTCATGTTATTTGTCGACTGTCGCAGCCTCCGGGGGTCCGCACCCCAGGGTGGGCTGTGGGGCTGTGCCAGACTCCTCCCAGGGGTGTGAGCCCATGCATCTACATGCCTGATGACAGGAGGCTGCTGGGACCAGTTCTGGGCACAGCCTGCACCTGGCACAGGGAAGACAGCTGCTGCCACTGGCCCCAGGCAGCAGCAGCAGCCTCCTGTCATCCTGCATGCAGATCTGGTGGCTTGCAGCCCTGGGAGGGTTGTGGGGCTGACTTTCATGGGGCTGGCAGAGCTGCCTGGAGTGCAGCCTGGTGGTGGGAAGTGGGTAAGAGCAAGGGCTGTGCTCCACCAGCCCCACAGAGCTCAGCCCAGTGGTGGGAGGTGCAGGGGAGCTAGTGTTGGAGCCGCTCCAAGCAGAGCCCTGGCTCCAAGTGTAGCCCTGGCCAGTGACTCTTCCCTGCCTCATGGCATGGGGCTGAGCTCTGTGGGGCTGGAGAAGCCACTTGGAGCACAGCCCTGGTAAGCACAGTGGAGCGGCTGGATGCTCCACAGCCCCACAGAACTGAGTGTGGAGGTAGGAGATGGCAGAAGGCAGTGGGAGGCAGCAGAGAGCCAGTGGCAGGGCTGCTTAGAGTGCAGCCCTGGCTCAGAGCTCAGCCCTGGACAGTGGCTTTCCCCCACCTCCCACCACCTGGCTCAGCCCCATGGGGCTGGCAGATCCAGTCGGAGTGCAGCTCAGTGGCGGAAGGTGGGAGAGAGCCAGGGATGCACTCCAACTGGCTCTGCCAGCCCCACAGAGCTCAGTTCGACCCTATTTTGGTCCCTTTTGAAAGGTCCCTTCCAGCTCTATTTTTCTATGATCAAACAGAGATTTAATAAAGGTGCAAGAGTTAATTTACTTCATATTTTTCTCTGAAGAATAAATGTTTTCAGTATTAAGATTGGATATAACTAAAAAAAATGTGAATTCTACCTTTGTTTAAAGGCACCAGAATGTTTTTTCTCCTTAAGAAAAGTGAATGATTTAGAGAAAAAAAAGTCTACCATGATAAATTGATGACAACATCTGTTCAAATCCTAATGCATGGTCCTCTATAAGACAGGTAATGCAATATCACACAGACTAAACATTACAGCTCCAGTGAGGGTAAATCAAATTTGATATAGCAAATGCAAGGCAGTTTAATTTAGATACATGCAAAGAAGCCCAAAATAGTTCAATAGGAGAAAAAACTATGATATCCTCTGGGTGTCAGCTAGCACAAGTACTTACTCTGCCACTTTGTCTCTGTCCATTGCATTAGCTTCAGACCATATGTAAAAATTCAGAATGGGAGCTGGTGTCATATCAAAGAAAAAAATATTTCCCTCATATTACATTGTCTTACTTCAGGTTATATAGAAATACATGAAATTATAGGCTGCCACATGTGGTTGCAATATACTGTGTCACATCGATGGCCAAGGAACAAGTGTAAAAATACAGAATGTTTTTCTACAGATACACAAGTGTAAACAGAGATGCCTGGATCAGATCTGTTCATGCCAAGACTTCAATCTTGTACTGGTAACCAACACAGCAGTGAAGAGATGAAAGAATATTATATAAATGATCCACACATAATTTAAAGCCAATGCAGCATACCTGTGTGACACTAACTGGCACAAGACCCAGTCGCACAGGAAGAGTTTTCTGTGTTTCTAATTTTGCAAATTTCATTTTAATAATACTGAATCACATAGGGATTTCAACTTTTTGGAGTCTTATTTCTTTACCACTTGTTGCCATGGATACTGCATCTTATCCTCTTTCCTTTTTCTCTGCTTCATCATATTTGACTCCTCTGTACTGGTGTCCATGGTGACATCCTGCTATCAGCAGACAGTACATATCCCGTCTTCCACATTTTCATAATACGCTCAAGTAGTCAAAAAAGTTTCCAATATGTAATTGACATTATTACATCATAATCTCTATATACTAGCAAAGCGGAAATCTCTCTCTACATACTTATTAGCTATTTGCAGTTTCATTCACTTGGATAAACCTGAGAGCAGCAACATCTTAATTTCAGGTTGGCCTCTAAGGACAGCTGCCATACATTCAATCCATCTTGCTGGCAAACATGAATGCAGAGCAGCCAAGCAACTATTATGACTTTCAGGGATGCTGAGTACCAGCAGTTTCTATTGACTCCAAAAAGCAGAGGTTCCAAACATAAAACATGTTTCCCAATGTTATTTTACCTTTCAAATCCTTCATAGGTAATGTATAAATTGGACAGAGAGAAAATATTCACTTTTGAGAAACAGACGTTTATATTTTTCAGCATTTTCCTATTCAGTGAGTATTCCTTCAGGCTCAGTTTAAATGAATGTATATGCGAAATTCACCCTTTCACCTCAGGCCTTCACTAATATATAGCTCTCCAATGCCAAGTCACTCTATACCGAGGTGAATTCAGCCTCCAACATGGAGTTTTAGAGAAGCAAAAGGCTTTAGAAGGTCGATTGTACTAGCTGGATTTCATTCATTTTGAGTCAGGTTTTTTTTCAGAAGAAAACATCTTTTCCTATATGTTGCTATACAAAATGGGAAAAAAATCTCATTTAAGTCCATGTCAAAGCTCCCAGGGGTTAGGATTCCACCTCAGGTTTTCAAGTAAACACTGGGAGTGACATCCCTGTGAAGAAAACCAGAAAAAAAAACATATTAGTGCTTATGCAGAGTCATTACACACAAAAGTACTCAAAAATAGGGCTGAAGGGGGTTATTTAAGGTATGAGCTGGTATTGGGTGCAAGCATGACTTTCAGCCTTGCATGTTTATTTGGTGGCAAGGTCTTTGGCCTACTGCTACTACCAACCGGTAATAAAAAGAATTTAGATAACTGCATCCTATACACTGACTAAGAGAACGATCAGCACAGTTGCATTACATCATTCATTTCCAGGAGGAGAGGGTATTTGAGGGGGGAGATTTTTAATATTTATGGTATCCACAGAAATGCTTTAGTGCAGTGCACCGTGATTTCTCAACCATGAGCACTCTACAGCAGAGCCTCACTTGTTCTTTCCAGAGATGCAATTCAAAAATGTCTCCCTAATTTCTTTCACTTGTTTTTCCTTCTCCCCAGGAGACAACTATTCTAACTTGCTTGCTTGGTACACAGAGATCTGAAAACTGGCTGCTAATTACTTTGTGTTTCAATTCTCAACTTAACTGGTGATCTGGGAAATCAAACCATGATCTCACATGTGCAATAAGATCAATAAGCTACCACCTAGACTGCTGAGACATTGTGCTGGTGTTTGTTGATATTTTATGCATTCACACTCTGGTTTGCTCTTAAATTCTCATGATTATTTGCAGTTAAATTATATGGAATATTTTTTTTCAGATATCAAAAGGCAAAATAATCTTATTTTGCAAAATAAAGAAGTAAAGCATCATTGCAGACTGAATGGTTATAAAATTATCTAAATATAGCGCTCAGTAAGCAGAAGAAAAATGGAAGAGCCATTTCAAAATGTATTTGACAGATTTATCAGTTTTCAATGATTGCAAAGAAATGTTACAGCTCTTCAAATATCAAATTTGGAAGATGACTAAATATATATTGTGGCAACACTTACTGGAGACTAGAAAAGTCTTTTCTTCTTTTCAAGTCAGCTAACATCATACATAACATTCAAATATCCAGGCAATAGGGAAAGTATCAAGAAAAATGAAATGGTACATGTGAAGGTGTGGGGATTATGAGGAACCAGATTCTTCTATGCTGTAAACTGGTCCATTAAAGGCAATGGAGTTGAGTCTATTTATAACAGCATTTCATCTACTTCCCTTACCCCTGCTCCTCCCCCAGAAGACTTCTATATGCTCTCACATGCTCCTCAAGTACAGAAAAGATCACTGTCATTTACAATAAAGATCCACATTGTCAGATAGTTATGCTTTTATTTCTATACTTATCCCTTAACAAGTATCTCTAATTTTGAGATTTTGTAAAGGCATTCTTGCAGCCCAAAGGAATCACTCATCAGAATAAATATATGCCCCCAAATGCTGATTTGCTTGTCAAAATGAATGAAACAAGAATAAAAATGATACGTATTATGCAATACTGTAGAGCTCATGCAGAGTACAGTAGTATAAAACTGCTATGGACAAAATTGACCCTTTTCAAAATTATAATAGTATTACCAGCCAACTCCATTTGAGAGGGATTGTACAATTACAGACGACCCGGGGAGCATAAGCGGTTTTCTTTTTCATAGTTTAGGGTACTATTTTGACTTCTCATGCATTTTGTAAGCATCTACCCTGTTGCAAATCTCTAAAATGAAATATTTTATTTGGGGTATCTCTATCTACACTAGTGCTAAAGGCATAAGCTTCTCTATAGCTAAGGCCATTATCTGATCCCTACAGCAGATCCTCTCTGAAACCCAAAAGTTCTTTTCTTAGGGATATATCATCTGTTTAAGGAAATGACAGCCTCTAGTGAGGAACTGGCTTTTAACCTATATAATGCTAATCCTCCTTGCCATATCAACACTGTTAATATTTTCCATTCTGTTGGTGTTCTGTTGGGCTAGGGATAGAAATTACACATAAACTGGTATAAATTATTGGAAACCAGTTCAAATCTGTAAGAAAATAGAAGATCAGTGCATATAAACCACTTTCAAAATGGCCAAAACTGGTTTAAGATAAACCCGGATGAATGTAGTATCAGGCTTATATGATTTAGGTAAATTGGTTTATTGAAATTCTGTTCCAGATCCCATCCAGATTCAAGTTAACTCAGGGCATGTCTAATGTGCAGTAAACTGTTTCATTGTACATTAAAGTGTCATGTAAAAAACCATACCATTATGCTGATATGCAGTAAAATATTCTACTGTGCATTCAGTGTCATTTAAACCTATGCAAATGCACGACTGCACATTACAGCAGCCTAATATGCATTTATTTAGTACCTCAGGGCACTTTTACATGTGTTCCAGGGGTGGGGGAGGCATTTTTAATACAGCGGCTCCGCAAGCCACTCTAATTAAAGCTCCACAGCCTCTCATGTATTAGTGTCCCCACATTTCAAAATGACAGTTGGGGCACTTGAACTAAAGCTCATCTGACAAGTTTAGTTCAAACATCCCTACCACCATTTTGAAGCATTGGGATACTAATACACAAGACGCAGAGGCTGGCTGGAGTGCGGTAATTATCATGCTTCAGCAGACTTGATTGAGTCTGCTCTGATGCGCTGTAAATACAATGTGTCAGAGCAGCCTCATAGCATGTACAGACACTCTCACATTGGAGGTACTAAATTGAATGTGATTAAAAAAAGTGAATTACTGCATGTGTAGACACACCCTCACAGCCCCCATCTCAGGATGCTTTGTGCTTTCCCCATAAACCCCGCTTTGCAAGGTGGGTGTGCTAACTTTGGCCCAAGCAGTCTGCTCCAGCTGAGCAGGGAGGCTTGCTCTAGAGTAGCTCCTGGCCTAAGCTACTGAAGGCATGTGGCTGCATTTCCAAAATCAAAAGTAAATGTCCATTCATTTCTGTATCAATTCAATCTATGCAGGCTTTTTGACTGTCTATACTTAGACTTGAAGTCAGTTCCATGCCACCTTTGATTTTCTGTGTATTATAGACAACATTTTCATGTGTACAATTTGTCACCTATAATAAAGACATATTAAAAATCACTTAGAAGCAGGAGGAACAACTTCCATGGAATAGTTGTGTTCTCTTTCCTATTGTATGAACTAACAAAACTGCTTCATATCTGTGAATAGTTCATTAATAGTGAACAAGCGGATGTCACTCAAAATTATGGAGCATAATTCTGGGGTTTTGTAGGATCAATACTTTTTTAGCTATGCACTTCAAAGCTTTTTTTGTTTAGGACTTTGCAGTGTTTTTTTTTCATAAATAAGTAGGTGGTCAAGGATGTGGAGTGGACAGAAATTTTAACTCCACCTCCTATGATAGTGTACCAACCTGAACAGTTGATCTTATTTTTAGATAGAAATAACCCATCCCAGGTAAAGGACTGAGGAAAACATACACATATGTTTACTTATTTGCTAACTGTTATTTCAGAGTATTCAGCAACTACAAAATGCATTCACCAAGGCTATAGACACCCTAACCTACTGTTAATAGTATAAAAAAAATCTCAGGAGCATTTGCCTTGCTGTTCCTGAACAGGGGTCAAGATAAGTCTTCTAATAGGTTCTTAGATGGGCATCAGAGGGACACCAGCCTACCAACTGGCAATGCTGACTTGGTGCAGAGTCACTTGGGTGGACTAGAAGTGTTCAAGTCAGCAGGCCTGGATGAGCTGCATCCAAGGGTACTGAAGGAATTGGCCAGTATCATAGCAGAACCACTGGCACAGCTGGTTGAGTGCTCGTGGCACTCGGGTCAGGTCCCGGAGGACTGGAAAAGGACCAATGTGGTCCATATTTTCAAGAAGGGGAGGAAGGATGATCCGAGTAATTATAGGCCAGTCAGTCTCACCTCCATCCTTCGAAAGGTCTTTGAAAAGATTATGAAGGATCATATTTGTGGGAGTCCAGCAGGAAAAATAATGCAGCAGGGAAACCAGCATGGATTTGTAGCAGGTAAATCATGCCTGACCAATCTGGTTTCACTTTATGACAGGGTCACAAAATGCTTAGATGCAGGAGTAGAGGTGGACATCATTTTTTTGGATTTTAGCAAATACCTTTGATACAGTATTTCATCCCATTCTCATAAATAAATGAAGAGGCTGTGACAGATGTTTACACAGTCTGGTGGGTGGCAAATTGGCTTAGTGGTCGCACCCAGAGTGTGGTAGTAGATAGGTTGGTATCACCAGGACTCTTTTGTGCCTAGACAGGGGGATGGCCTCAATGATCTGTTGAGGTCCCTCTGACCCTAGCATCTATGAATCTATGAATCGATAAAGCAATCAGTTTCATGGGGACTTAATAACCCAGGTTAAAAAACACACAAACAAGATACAAAGTATTATTTTTTTGCATTTCCATTATTATACCTAGCATAAAGTCAGTCCTCTTTCAGAGTTCCACTAAACAGGTACATTTTGTAGCATGCTCAAATTTCACCAAATGTGGTGACCATCACAAAGTATTTTAGACTGTGACTAACTTTTAGATTTCATAGTCTTCTCTTCTGGGGCAATATGTCTACATCCCAGGACAGTTTGTAAGAATCTAACCCTAGGTCAGATGGACTTTGGTGTCATAGCCTGTACTTTAGGTAGCACAAAAGACAGCCTTCATGGATATGTTTAGCAACCACTGAGCAGTTAAGCAATTTCTATTTTAAAGATCTAATTCTTTTAGCATCTAATCTTCCCCTCTTTTCCCACAAAGAAGTCCGCAATGAGGCTGCTGTGCACAGAGGTCAGATATAACTATTCTAGTGAGAGTCTTCCTCAGGAAAAGATTTTTGGGCAGGACATCAGTCTAGAACAGTCACAACATCCACAGAACATTGCCAAAAAGATTCAGGTGCATATCAAAAGTGTGCACACTGTGTTTACTCAGATGCAAGACAAAGGTATTTTTCCCAGCCAACATGGGGGCAGGGTGGGGGGGAGGGGAAGCCTTGTCTTAGATTCATGTACCGGTCTGAGGCAGGTGGCAGCTCAACTCTAGCTTTGACCCCAGGCTTGGGGCTGAAGCTGGAGTTGAGCCACTGCCAGCCCTAGGCCAGAATGGCTCATTTGTTTGGGGGGATAGGGTAACCCAACTAGACAGAGCCCAAAGGAGACTGCATAGTTGGGGGCAAAACCTGTAGGCTCCCCTTCCACTCTTTGCCCCCCTGTGCCTGTGCTTGCACTCCTGCCTCCCCCACCTCCTGTTCCCCTCCACCCAGCACATCCTCTCCTACTTCTGCTTTGGCTTCTGCCCATCTACCCCTGACACAGTCTGGCCGCCATCCTCCCTGGCTGGGCAGCGCTGTGGCTGGGATGCATCTGGGCTGCTGACTGCCCCAGAGAAGCAGAGCTGCAGCAGAAGGTAAGTGGTGGGGAATGAGAAGGCATGGGGGACCATAGGGAGAAGGCTGCAGGGGCAAACAGGATGCAAGGAGGCAGCCTCAGAGAGGAACAGGGAGTGGGGGAAGCAGGGACTGGGGTGGTCAGGGGGCAAACACAGGCAGGGAGCGGTAGGTGGTAGGTATGATGGATAGGCACAGACATGGGGGCAACAAAGGGAAGGGGAGCATTGGGAAGGGGTATGGCCCCTCACCTACTACCCCTGCTTCCCCTGCTACAATGTTGGTGGAAATCAAATTCAAAGTCATCTTGGATTCATGTAAATATGGTAGATTAGGTCTTCAAGAATTCAATGTATCCTTAATAATATAATCCTTTACTTGTTCCTTATTTATGATAACTTCTCTCTCTCCAGCATAAAGTATTTATCAGCAGCAGCAGCAACAGTCCCTCAATATGGGGATGGCAGTCCTCCAGGAAATACAGAAGTCATCCATAGATGGCTGTGGATGTTGATGCATATTCAACATAGTTGACTGCGGAAGTGTCAAATAACTAGGACTCACTCCTCCCTCCCAGAACGTTGTTGGGTCACAGTTCTTTCCCTTTGTCTCACTTATCTATCTACCTCCCTAGTGAGGCAAGTTTGCATAAAGTGATCTATACTTTGTTGTAGATCATGGCACCATTGAAGGTGATTCCATACTTGAGTCTCCCAGGGATTAGTGTTAATATTGTATTACTTCATATTGGCCTTCTGTGAAGCATAGGAAATGCTTGGATTGACTGTTAACTTTGCAAAAACCAAAATACTTTACCAACCCACATTAAACCAACCAACTGTTCCTTCACATATTACAATTAGAAGGCAGTACTTGGAGGAAGTTGAGCACTTCCCTTATCTGAGTAGCGACCTTTCCCAAAAAGGAAACATACAGAACAATATTCAAAACTAGATAAAAATCAGCCAGGGCTACCTTTGGACATTTCCAAAATTGAGTTTTTGATGATCATGACATCCATACCGAAACCAAGCTGTTCTATCTTGTTATCCAGGTGTGGAATTTGGATGACATACCACAAACACCTGAAAATGTTGGAATGTTACCAGCAGCAATGTCTTTGGAAAATTCTCCATATAAATTGGAAGGGCAGAAGAACGAATGTCAGTGTCTGGCTCAAGCAAATACCACCAGCATTGAGGCCTCATGTATGTGGCACAGATCCTTTAGATAAATTATGTCACCAAACACAAATTAGGGGTTTAATAAATAATACCAGGATCAGTAGGATAGCTTAGATTCACTCTTAATCATCTTTAAGTCTTTCTGGGTTTTATGGTTAAAAATTGTCACCATAGCTTTTTGGAGCTATTACATTTCGGTGCGACTAACAAGTGTCTCTCCTCCCTTAAGTACACATAACTTATTTATCTTATTCTTCAAGTAAAGAACCAAATGCTGTTCCTGTTGGGGCACCACAAGCTTAGTAAGCCCAGGCCTAGGTCGGACTAATAGTTCTGGAGGGGCTGTTCAAGTCTCTGTAAACAAAGTCTGTAGACTTTGAAGAGTCTTCCCCCCTTCTTAAAATCCCTATTCTTGAAAACAATGGGCAAAGGAAGGGGATAATTGTGTATCACAAAGAGCTTTTCAATTTAAGAAACCCAGACTTGAGAATGGGATCACTAGCTGTCTCCTTCCTTCCTTCCAAAATGGCCACCGACAGGTGTGTTTGGTCAGAGCTCTGAGAGCTTCTCTTCCTCCAGACAGTCTGTCCCCTTTCCCACCACAGTCCCCTGCCCCCAACTTTTCATTACTTTTTCCTGCCTTTTTCCCTCTTTTCTCAATCCTTTCTCCTGCAGCAACGCTCTGCCCCTCCTCTCCCCCCCACCCCAGGTTGTTTTTTGTTTTCCCTCCTTTTCTCTGCAGCTGTTCCCTTACCTTCTCATTCCAACCTCTCCTTCCCTTCCCTTCCCTGCCCCTGCCCTTTCCTTTTTTTTAAGGTAGCTTTAGCTTTTGGGATTAACCCACTCTTAGTAGGAATGGCTGCTTCTACACCTGGTGGCTGGTATGGGGATGCCTCTCAGGACCTCCCCCTTAACCATGGCTTGAGACTCCATACCCCACCCCATATTGGGGTCAAAGTTTGCGCAGGTGCCCTGGCTGATCTCCTGGGACAGTGTAGCATATGTTATGTAGCTCATGTTAACATGGTCCCAGTGAACTACCTGAGCACTCCCACCCTGGTCGACAGGGTGTGTGTGGAAGGCCTGGACATCACAGGTGTACATTACCTTGTCAAGACCCTACACACCCAGGCCTGGAGCCAGGCAGCCGTGTTTGCACTCCAGTGGCTCCTGCCACCACTAGAAGGCTGGGGCCCACTGGGGAATGGCATGTAAGGCCCAGGGAGCAGCACAGGGTGTACCCAGAGTCTCTGGGGGCAGCACGGACTGGCAGGGACATGACCCAGATGCACCCGCCATGGGCAGCCTCAGCAGGTGCTGCTGCCCCACAGGGAAGGCCCAGCCCCATGTCCTGTACCACAGGAGGTTGGTGGCCCAGCAGCAGCTCACCCCTGTGTTGGATGGGGAGGCTACACCAAGAGTCGGATTGGACCCACAGCTGCCTACTTTTCTGCTCCAGAAGCTCCTGGAGCCTCCTTGGGCTTCCTGCACTGCCTCCAGGGCTGTCCAGGAGCTTCCCCAGGGCCCCCAGGCTCCTCATGGCCACAGCAGCTTCCAGAGCAGAAAAGCAACCATGGGCCTGCTCTGGCTCCTGGCACAGCCTCCCCCATCTCCTGGGACTGGAGGGAGGGGTGAGCTGCTGCTGGGCCACTGGCCCCCTGCAGTGTGGAGGGGGGGGGCAGGCCTTCCAGGGGCGCCAACTGGGTCCGCCTATGGCGGGGGTGGGCAGCTAGGCTGTTGCCACACCAAGCCTGTGGCATGCAATGTGACTTCTGAACTGCCTTCCCACCCTTCCCATGCCTCCACCAGCCTGTGACACCCCCTGGACCTGACAGGCCCTTCCCTTAGCAGCCTCCAGGTGGTGGCAGGAGCTGCTAGAGTGCAAACATGACCATGAGCCTTGGCCAGCAAGGGCCCAGCTGCCCCTCCATGGTTGGCCCCAGGACACGGTGCCACATCGATGGAAAAGGCCCAGGACCTCCTGCACACCAGGGGCCTGATGGCTCTCTGACAGCTCACCCCCCTGGGCCCAGGACATGTGGACAAGCTCTGCCAGGAGCAGGATTAGCCCAGTGGACTCTTTAGCATTTCAGAGGTTCCTGCAGCTGGCAGGAACCTGGATCCTGTCTGGGAAAGGCCAGGGGACAGTGCAGAGGCTGCTGGGGGCAGCACAACTATTGGGAACCTGACTCAGGGCACTGGAATCCTGGGGAGGCCATCCCAAAGTTGGATCCGAGCAGCTGCACCAGCATGCTCAGGCTCTGGATTATTTTACACCGGGGATGGGTGCTGACTGGCTCAGTGGAGAGTGTGCAGGGCACTCCCAACACACCCCACATACCCTCAAACCCTTCCCACAAACCCCACAGCCACACCCTCCTCCACAGACAACCACAGTGGTGTGCAGACCCTAAGCTTTTTTTCCAAGCTGCCAGGGCTGCAGTCAAACTCATGCAGTGAGACTCGGGCACCCGGCAGATGGTCAACCAGTTAGAGAAGCTGGCACAGCAGGTGATGAACTTGTGGGGCCTGGGAGGGTCCCTGAAGTAAAATAGGGCATGATAGGTCTTCCCCGACCAGCCTCTGCTGCCTTGCGCTGTCCTTGGGTACTTGATCTTCCCCTCACACCTTACCTCGCTCTTCCTCTTCCGTACTCATGACAGTTGTGACCCTGAATACCTTCCACACCAATAGCTGTTGAGATCTGGCAAAGCAAACAGGTGGCCTGGAGCTCCTGCACCAGAAGTGGCTGGATGTTGCTTTTCTCCTGGAGGCACACTCCAATGGGCTCAACCAGGTAGACTGGCATGCTGCCTGGTGAGGCCGCCTGTTTCTGAGTGACAGCACCAGCCTCAGCACCAGAGTTGTGACCCTCCTATCGCCACAGCCTGATACAGCAGTGGCACGGGAAGTCATTCCCAGCTGCCTGCTAACTGTTTATGTTGCCCTAGCACAACACCACCTGCTGCTCCTCAATGTCTACACACCCACTGATGGCCAGGACAAAGCCATCTTTTTAGAGACCTTGGCCACCCTATTGCACAATGCCAGCCAGAGCAATGACCTGCTCCTCATAGGCAGGGACTTTATCTTCCCCACTAACATCTTGCTTGATCACCTGGGGCCTAAGCCTCACCCACCCTTAGCCTACAAGCTGCAGTCTTCCCTGGAGATCATAGACCTTGTCGATGCCTGGCGAACCCTCCACACCAATGCATGCCAGTACACCTGGGTTAGGATGAGTACTGGCAGTCTTGCCATGACCCATCTCTGTCACCAATCATCTGCCACTCCTGTGCAGCAGCTACATAGTCCCTTTGGGCCTATCAGACCAAGGCCTCACCTGCTCTGAACTGAGCCTGCCCAGCAGGACCTGCATGCAAGTGTCTTATTGGTGCTTCAATGTCAGCCTGCTCCAAGACTATTACTTCCAGGACTGCTTTGCCTATTTTTGGTGGAGCTAAATTATGGTGGGACATGGACAAGGTACAGATCCAGGCCTTTGGCCAGCAGTACACCCAGCTGACCATGAATGAGCTGCACCACTGCATCCTTGAGATGGAGGAGGACATGGCAGAGCTTGAGACTGCCATGCTGGCTACCAGCAACAATGTGGCACTGCACGAGAGCCTCCAGTTCTACAGCAAATGCCTGTGACATGGCAGAAAATGTGGCTCGCAGACTGAGAATCCATGCCCATTGCCAGGAGCTGGAAGAAGCTGATGCCCCGACCCGCTGCTTCTTCTTTGACCTGGAGTGGTGGCAGGTGGCCAGCAAAGTCTTGGATCACCTCAAGGCCCCAGAAAGCCAGGTGATCACAGACCTGGGTGAAGTACATGAGCACACTGTCACCTTCAATCACGACCTGTTTGCAGCCAAGCCACTCTGCCCCAAGGCCATGCAGGAGCTGCTTGAGGTCCTGCTATGCCTCTGCCCAAGCAGAGATGCTGGGCAGGACCATTCAAGACAAACTGTCCCTGCTGTGTGACTGGCTCACAGCCAGTGAACTCTTTGGCATGGACTTTGGCCTCATCTCTCTAGACCAGGAGAAGACCTCTGACTGGGTGGGCAATGCTTACCTCTTCCAGACCCTTAAGGCCTTTGGCTTTCAGCCCCTCTTCACTGGAGCCCTCCGAGTCTTGTACCAGGGCACCTCCAACCTGCCCAAGGTGAATGGCATGCTCTGTGCCCTTTTCCCCATGCATAGGGGCATCCACCAGGGTTGCCCTGTTGGGCATGCCCAAAACCCTAGCTGCACAGTTGGACATGCGCTCCATCTGCAGCGTGAGCTGTCTCCTCCAAGCCACCCTCCCACCAGAGACAGCAGCAATCCTGGACATTCACCTCCAGGCACACCAGGCCCTCCTCCCCACGGATATCCCAGCCTCCCTCCCACTGCTGGTCACCCTGGCCATGGCCAGCAAGCTAGGTGGCAGACCAGGCACCCTGATGACACTCCCCATGCCTCCCGACAGTGACTTGGTTGCCCTTTTGCTTCCCTGCCCCGTATAAGCCTGTATGCCTGTGAGGTCCATGTCGGCCATGTCCAGGGGCTGGCAAGCCACCATAATACATCATGGCAACAGCTCCTAGGGTCACCAGCTTCCCCACCAGCCCACCTGGCTTGGCACACACTGTATAAGCCACCAACCACCAAGAAGACTTATGACTTACAGTGGTGGTTGCTGCACAGCATCCTAGCCACTGACACATTCACATCCCACTTTGACTTTGCTGTCCCTTCTGCTCTGGGGGTGTCAATGAGAGCCTCTTTCTCCATCTACAGCCATTCTTACCGCCCTCAAGAAACCACTGCAGGTGTTGGACACAAGCCTCTCAGAGAGCACCTACGTGTACTCCTATCCATACCAGGTGGCTGAGTAGGGAGCCATATGCCTGGCCAACTTTCTGCTGGGCCAGTCCAAGATGGCTGTCCTTAAGAGCCACCACTAATGGCTTGCCAAGACTGGCTCAGATGACACCCTGTGGCTCTTCTGCTTCCTGGTGTGGGCATACCTCTTGCTGGAGTTCAACCACGCTGTGCTCCAGTGGGACGTACCTGCCTTTGAGGCATGCTGGGCCCTTGAGGGAGTGTTGTGCCATGTGGAGGATGACCATTTTCAGCACACACTCTGGTGGCATGACCAGTCTGGGCAACTGGGTGGGCCCAGTGGTGGACTATGACCCCATGCTTGCGCCGTGCCATGGGCCCTCACCAAACTGCTTTCTGCTTTTTCCTTTTTTGTGTGGGTGTTTGAAGGCTTTGTCACATACCACTACTGGGTTGAGCAGAACAGAAAGGAAGGCTCCAGTCTGTACAACCTTGTGGCCAGGTGTCCTGACCGTGTAATGGTGTGTTAAGCACATCATGTAATACTGCAATGGTGTTTGTCACGGTGTGATGTTACGGTGTAGTAGCACGATGCTTCTGTTTGTTAGTAATCTATCTGTTTTTACTTTATATATTAGACCTGGTTCCTGGACGGCCCAGCTTTTTGTAACCTGAACCCCTGAATAAAAGTAGTTAAAAGTCTGTCCATGCTTCCTTCCTTCCTTCGGCTTGGACGCTGCGGAGCAGGCTCGCTTGGAGCTGCGTGGGGCGATCCCGAGCATAAGACTCCCCGGCTTCCTATCTCTTTTCTTTCTTCCCTCCCACCTGTCTAAAGGTCTCTAGCCTCTGTTTATTTCGCTTTCTGACTCTTTTCTTGCCTTTTTGCAGCTTTCTCCCCCACTTTTCTCTCCTCTCTCTTCCCTCCCCCTCTGCTTCC
>NW_005841830.1:646862-647219 GCF_000455745.1 Alligator sinensis
GGATTGCCCCTTCTGCCCTGGGGGCGTGGAGGAGGATCTCTTCCACGCCTTCCTGGACTGTCCCCGCCTACGGCCGCTCTTTGCCACCCTCGAGCCGCCGCTGCAGGCGGTGGGCAGGAGCCTCTCAGAGACCACCTATGTATACTCCTTCCCGTACTGGGCAGCCAAGAGGGGCGCCATCTGCCTAGAGACCACCTATGTATACTCCTTCCCGTACTGGGCAGCCAAGCGGGGCGCCATCTGCCTGGCCAACTTCTTGCTGCACCAGGCCAAGATGGCCGTCTTCAAAAGCTGCCGTAACCGGCTTGCCGGCACCGGCTCAGACGATGCCCCGCCGCTCTTCAGCCCCCCAGTGCC
>NW_005841830.1:647398-662952 GCF_000455745.1 Alligator sinensis
CGGCTTGTGCCGTGCCCTGGGCCCTCACCAGGCTGCTTTTGTTTATTTTCTCGGGGTGAGAAGTTGAAGGTTTTTGTACGTGTACTATGGGACAGGGAAGGGTGGAATTGTTTGTTTCTCGAGGGCTATATATAGCACGTTAGACATGATGTGTATTACTGCGAAGGTGTTTGTCACGGGGTGATGTTCTGAATGTCCTGGAATGGTTTCTCTTTGGTGTGGTTGGATGGTTTTTTGCTTTCTGTACCTGATCTTTTGTGAAATCAAGTTGTTAAAAGTCAAAAGTCCTTCCTTCCTTTGTGCATTATACATATATTCACTAAGTTCCCAAAGCAATCTGATGATTTCTGAAAGCTGTTCTCCCCTTGAGTTATTCTGAAGGCCTGATCAGTACAGAGGGGATGTTCAACATATCATAACAGATATTGGAAAACTCCTGCTTACCTTTTAAGATTTTGAGTCTCTCCCCTTCAATCCTGTGCTGCTGTGTTGTTCTGCATTCTCCTCTTCCTGAGACCTCACCTTTCTTCTCTGGATTTGGTTTCTCCATTTCTTCCTCCATCTCAATTAAAACAAGTAGGAACACATCAGTGGATAGGAATGGGAAAGTATATTTGGGAATCATATCTTGGGCCCTGCTAGTTGCTTAACTGTGTGATAAGTGTTAATATGAGGCAGAAAACTTAAAATTATATAAGCCTTTTCTCTTTACTACAACTCTTTGTACTCCCCAAGTTTCATAATTTTTTTTATTTATTATCCAAATAAGTTTCATCAATTGAAAATCTAAAACAGGGCTATTCCACTGGCAACCTGTGAGCTGCATTGGGTTACCAAGGGTTAGCTTGTGGTCCTCACTCTTCTGGTCCAAACACAACTCCCCCTAACACTCCACTCCAGCTAGTGCCTCCAGGCCATATGCTTCTTGTCCTACCCCAGTGTGGAGTAGCTGAGGTACCATGAGGCAGAGCGAGTGGGAGGAGATGGCCCTGGCATGTGTAGTGGGGGGCACATGCTGCACAGCTCCCAGCCACTCGAGGTTGGACAGCCCTAGCTTGGGAGAACCAAATGAATGCATGAGAAAATTGAGAGCTAGCTTGACTGATATCTCTTAAAATGAAGTAGTTATGAGTACTACTCATAAAAAAAATTGTCAGCATTGTTTTTTTTCAAATAAAAATGGGGTTTTCAGCTAAATAAATTTAAAACAAGGTGTTGTTTTTTTTCATGAAAACTTGAAATTACCCCAAGCCAAAATATCTTGATTTACTTATCCAACTCTGGCACTACATGGGAGCTATATTTCAGTTTCCTCATAACTCTATTTTCTTCTATGAGCCAGGTTCTCCTATCAAGCAATGATTCTCATAACTCAGTAGAGCCACACAATTGCCATGTTGCTTTCCTTCATACGAAGACAGACAATGGTGCATCATGGGACACAAAACCCAATATGACTCCCCAACTGCAGAACAAAATGGGATCATAGAATCATTGGAAATTAGGGTTGGAAAAGACCTCAGCAGGTCATAGTAGCCGAAATGGAAGATGGGAAATAGGAAAAAGAGGTAAAAATGGAAATAAAGCTGACCTTACTGTCCATTTATCCAAACTATACTTACTTAGTTTACTTGCAAGAATGTTGTAGGAGACTGTATCAAAAGCCCTGCTAAAAAGTCAAGGTATATCATAACCACTGCTCTCCATGCATCCACAGAGCTAGTCATCTCATCATAGAATCAGGTTGGTCAGGCATGATTTGCCCTTGGTGAATCCATGCTAACTGTCCCTAATCACCTTCTTCTCCTCCAACTGCTTAGAAATGGATTCATTGAGGTCCCACTCCATGATTATTCTAGGGACTGAGGTGAGACTGAAGAAGTCTGCACTTCTCCTGGAGGTCTCACAATAGCATTTTGAAATTGAACTATTTTGTTTTTGGGTATTTCCCTAATTTTTAAAATTTGTTTATAGAAAAAAATATCTGACTATTTTGAAGGGATGTAGGGGTGGAACTATAAAGGGAAGGCAGTTAGAGGGAGCAGAAAAGGGATCCCTCTGCTCACGTAAGCTTTATTTCAATTTTTTTTCTATTTCCATCTACCATTTTTACCACTATTTTTTCCCTTCAGCAAGTGCCATCTCTGTCTTTTTGTTTTCTATCAGAAGGTATTTAATCAAGAATGAAATGCTTAAGAAATACTGATCAGGTAAGTCCCATGTTATTTCACAGGCACTGTATACTAATACAACTAACTTTGAAACATTTTGGGATGAGCATTAAAATGGCTTTAAGTGGTATATTTTTTTTCTGTTCCCCGTGGACAGAAGCCAGTGATGCCTAACACAAAACAAACATCTCTGATGCTCACAAGCCAAGTAGTAAATTAATGAAGGAAGCCAGGAAATTTAGCACTACAGTGAATTCAAAGTGAAATACAAGAGCACAGAAAATAGAGGAAATAGCTTGTGTTTTCAGTTAATCACATAGATATTGTTCCTGTATCCATACATATATGCATCCAGATGTATATACGTTACATTCAGGGTGTGTCTACACAAGACACGTAATGCTCATTTGACTAATTCTATAGCACATTAGTGCAGCTGGCAAAAGCCATGCTAATGTGCAGTAGATTAGTCCAAAGGGTAGTAAGTGTCACTCCCAATGATCTCCTGAGGTCCCTTACAGCCCTAAACTTCTGTGAATCTGTGTGTGAATCTGTGAAAAAAGTGTTCATCTGTGCTAATGCACTAATTACAGTACATTATGCTTAGTACCTGTAATAACAATACTTACATCCAAGACAATAGATACTTACTAGGGCTGTGAGAAACAGCACTGTTTCGTTTCAACTTCCATTTCACCATTTCAAAGGGATAGTGTTTAATTTTACTGTTTCAAACCACTGTTCCATTTCATTC
The DNA here is from genome assembly GCF_000455745.1 of Alligator sinensis. Taxonomy (NCBI): domain Eukaryota; kingdom Metazoa; phylum Chordata; order Crocodylia; family Alligatoridae; genus Alligator; species Alligator sinensis. Next base: position 650,324 of record NW_005841830.1, read on the forward strand.
TGTTGAAACTGTTTCAACGTTTCGCCCATAGGCTATAATGGGGAATCACAAAAATGCCTATAACTTTGTAATTTCTTTCCTGATTTGAATGAAAACAGCAGGGATGGTAGCCCCTGCTGGTGCCATGAAGCCTGCCAGATTTCAAGGAGATACATACAGGGGTTTCTGGGAAACTGCACCTCAAACTGCTGACAAACAAAACTCGCGACCTGTGACTGTGTGTGTGTGTTAAGGTGCAGCGGGGTGAAAACTGCATGAATAGTAGCCCCTGCTGAGGCCCTAAAGTCTGGCAGGTTTCAAGGAGATAGGTACAGGGGTTTCTGGGAAACTGCACCTTAAAATGTTTAGAGCAAAACTCGTGTCACTTCTAAGTGTGAAGGCACAGAAAAAGCTAAGTTCAAACAACGCTTTTTATGCTGTTTTTCTGTCCCTCCCCCAGAGCACTAGGATTGGAAGGGACCTCAGGAAAGGATGACAGTCACTGGCCAGCTACACAGTCCATATCAGGGCAATCCTTCTCCCCTCTTCCCCCTCCCTCTCCTTAGTTTCTGTTTAGCTGTAATCCAGCCCGGCTTTGAAACTCGAAACATTTCAAAACTTTCAAAACTTTTCGAGTGTCCTCATTTCATTTTGAAATTGTTTCAAAGCTTTTTGTTTCATTTCTATTTCCCTGTTTCAAGCTTGAAACACACTGAAACAGCTTCAAAATGAAACACCCACTGACATTTCACACAGCCTTAATACTTACATACATACATACATACATACAAACAAACATGCATATTAGTGGGCACCTCTACACATTCATTAATACACTGTAATTACTGTGCATTAAGTTTAGTACCTGTAATACCAGGTACTAAATGTGCCATGATTACAGTGCATTAATGAATGGGTAGTCATGTCCACTGATATATATGTTTCTATGTATGTGGGTGCATCTACACGTGCCACTATGGTGTGCCAGGCATAGTTATTTTTAGGCACTACATCACTGTAGCAACATCCTATAACGATGGAGTGTGTTCTTATGGTGACATAGTGGCACATGTAGACATACCCTGTACGTATATATGTATTATCTTGGGCATATGGTAGTCCTTAGTTTCATTTTCAGGTGGTTTAGGACAATTCTTAGTTTAATGTTAAATTTTAATATCTATTTCACCCATCTTGAACTCTTGCTTTATGTAGAAGATAATTATATTTCAATAGAACAGAAACTATTTTGTGGTTTTAACATACAACTGTTTTTAGATAGTAATAAAATCCTTTTCCAAAGCACTAAGTGCTTTGTGACTAAGTGTTGTAACAGCACTGCAATAAAACAAGCAGTTTTTAGCCTCACAGCTCAGGTTTCTTTTTATTCAAATCCTTATTGATGACAATATCTATTGCTATCTAAGAACTCCATGTTTTAGAAACAGGTTATACTGCCATCACCATTCTTTGCATTTTATAATGAAGTCAGAGGAAACTAGGTAATCCAGGGTATGGACAGGTATTTATTTAAAGTGATAAGAATGTCTTAGAAATTTGCAGCACCACAAAAACATAGTGTAACATGCATGTACAGCTATTCAAATGCCCAATTGCCTGAAGCACTACATAACATGTAGTGCTAGCACTTGCAAAGAGTGTTTTTGACTGGCTTCATAGTTTCATAGTTGGTATGGTCAGAAAGGACCTAAGCAGATCATCAAGGCTGGCAGGAAAGAGTACTGAGGTCAAATACCCCAGCAAGGTGTTCGTCTAACCTCCTCTTAAAGATCCCCAGGATAGGAGCCAGCACCACTTCACTTGGAAGTTGGTTCCAGATCCTAGCCGCCCTGACTGTGAAGTAGCATCGCCTGACATCTAGCCTGAATCTACCCTCTGCCAGCTTGTGACCATTATTTCTAGTCACTCCTGGTAGTGCTTGGGGGAACAGGGACTTCCCCAATGCCTGCTGGTCCCCTCTGACTAGTTTGCAAATGGCCACTAGATCCCCCCTCAGCCTTCTCTTGTGGAGGCTTCCATCTCCAGAGATTCCCAAGGATGACCAAAAAGGGGTGGCAACTGGGTGGCCACCTAAGAACCATGTCAACCCAGGCACTCCCCCTCCCCAACCCCTGGGCTGCCAGTATGATTCAGTTCAGAGAGCCATGAAAATGATAACAAAGTTCAACTGAGATTGGGCAGTACTCTGGGAATAGCTTGAAATCTGCTTCTAGGTGGATTGGGAAGGATTCTATCACGCTCATGAACAAAGATTGTGCTGAGCACCAAGGTGTCATGATGACATGTGCGGTCAGCTCCACCTCCCTGGAGCAGTAGAGTTTGACATCAATCACAGATAGACTCCTTAGACCTGAAGAAGGTGTTGATAAGCAGAGGACTGAGCTATGCCCTGTAGCTATGTGCATGTAAGTATACAGGCATTATATATGGAACTGGAAATCAGCACACAGCCAAGGAGTTACTGTTGGAAAGAAATAATATTTTGTGGCAGTTTTGCCAGGTTTTTCCAACTATAAACTGCTTAAATGACAGTATGCTTGTTTTCTACTGTGCTAAAAGGGCATATTCAAAGCTACAAATGTAACACTTGTCCATGGCCTCAAACTGACTTTCCAGCCACACTTGCAGTAATAACTGTGTAGCAGAATTTGAGACTGACATTTGCAGTTATAATTTGAGCTAAGAAATGTAATTCTATTTCCATATGAAATAGTAAATATGTTGGATTAAAGTGACTTCAGGCAATGTTTTTGGATTTACAATTCATAAACATAAAAAAAAAAAAATTACCTGAAGGATTTGTATCATTCCACCTGATGAATTTGTTAAATATATCAATGAATATAAGGTTAGAATGTAGCACTTTAATGCTGGGGTAACTCTGGGGAAAAAGAAAAAGGTGATGTCATATAGAAACCTTGAGTTGTAGCCCAATGACAAATGGAGAAAGATAAATGGGTTCAAGATAAAGAAAGAAAATGAACCTATATATATATATATATATATATATATTTTTTTTTTTTTTTTTTCCCCCCAAACACACACCCAATTTTTACTCAGATTTTTCTCAAAGACTGAAGTTCTTGTTTGTTTTTTTCCTCTTAGTCTCTAAAAGTTCAGTTTCAGCTGAGACTGGAAGTAGAAGTTGTAAAATCCAAGGAGGACTATCATAGCCATTTACAGAACAGAAGTCCCTTCTTTCTGACTGATTTTCAAGATTTTGAGATGTGGCTTTGCCCCAGGTTGGACAGTGGAAGGCTGGCTCTATTCTTTCTAAACATTCCCCTTCTCTCTCTCTTTGTGAACAGCTCTTCATCTTGAGCTGTGCTCAGTCAAAAAAATCCCTAATTAACCTCCTTTCTATTCTCCACTGATACCTATATCTCATCCCTGCTTGGTCTCTGAACTGCCTGAGTGATATCTGTAGATAGGCTTATACATTCCATTGCAAAATGCCACCTTTCAACAAATGAAGTTTCACTTTGGTTTCAGATTGTTTTTTATTTGCATGTATAATATAATACAATCATTTTGAGGGGTGAAAGCTTTTATTGGACCAGCTGCATGGTTGGAATAAAGTTACACAACCTTTGAAATGATAGACATTCTTCATTAGGTCTGAGGAGGGAGGCAAACAGCTGTTTTGCTGTCTTGTATTTGAAAGCTTGTCTAACTTTATTCCAAACACACAGTTGGTCCAATAAAATATATTACTCCCCAGAAATCCTTGTCTCTTGCATAATTAATTCCTGGACCATCACAGCTACAATATCACTCTAACTCTATTATAATATAATAAAAATATTTTGTAAAAGTTATTCCAAAATGAAAAAAAAAATCAAATGTTTCAACTCAAAATGATTAAGTAGGGGATTTTTTTTTCTTTTCCCCCCAACTTTTTACTTCACATTTCCTGGATTTTCTCTAAAATAAAGTTTTAGTGAAATCAATATACTTTTTGAAAGAATTTCAATTTTGACACACTGATAGAAAATGATTCTTTTAGAAGTGTTCTGGTCCACTCTACTATTCACATATCATTTCTGCTGTGCCTGGAAGTAGGAGATGCCATATTATATTATTACTATATTTACCTAAATATAAGGTGAGGTTTTTTTCCCCCACAGTCAAGGTGGGGAAAAATCCCCTCATTTTAAATTTGTATACCTAGAACCCACATTAAATACATTGTCTATCTCTGAACTGCTGCTTTTTAAAAATAGCATGTGTTTAGTAATGGAAACCAACTATGAAGCTGATTAAATGCAGCCAACATTGAGCATGACTATAAAATACATAGCCCACATGGGACAAACCAACTGCTCGGAATTTTTTTATTTATTTATTTATTTATTTTTTAAGTATTTTGTGTGTGTGTGTTCCAAGCCAAATGAGCCAGACATACTGATGGTAATCTACCACAAAGCTAGGTTAATGTAGCCCATCTGAATAACATACAGAGCTGTACCCATTGCATGCAGTCCCCCTCAGCTCTGACTTGTTTTCAAGTCATGGTGAGTCACTACACTGAATGCAATTTAACTTCCTCTTCACTCCCACAACTGAACTGTGCCTTTCTTTTCCATTTCCATTGGTTCTTGTTTTTTCACCAGCCTTACATGTCAAGCAAACAAACTGGTCCAAACCAAACTGGACCCCAAACAGTTTGCCTAGAATCCATCTGTCATCCCACTTTCTCAGCTTGTCTCATATGATTAATGTGTCCCTGCCCTCCACGATATAGAGCCAGGCCAGGTTGCCCTGCACCTCAACTGAATATACATTTTTGGAGGATCCCAGGACTCATGACAAGAACACCTGGTTCCAGTCATGGGGGGTGGAATGGGGGGAGGGGAGGTGGGAACAAATATTTGCACATTGTGGGGGAATAGGGTGTGTCAGGTTGTTACTGGGAAGGAACGTGCCTTCACAACTGACAGCTGTTCACAGGTCTTTGCCCCATGCATAGCTAACACAGCTCTCTCTCTCTCTCTCTCTCTTCCTTGTTCCCACCTGCCACAATGTTTCTTGTTTGCTGGTTCTTGAAGATGTAAAGGAAAGGGGGAGAGAGAGAGAGAAACTGGTGCCACCACTTGACCACCACCAGTTGCTGATTTGCACTGTGATCCCCATGCAGGCAAAAAGAAAAGGGCATCAAATGAACTGAAGAAATGAAAGAAATTTTATTGGACGAACAAGGTCCCTTTCTGAGTCCACCAGGGTTTAGCCAACTCCTTTACTTAGTCTATCTCCCTTCAGATGGCTGAGCTTTCCCCATAGGAATAGATTGGGTCTCTTCCTTACTTACCACCACCACTCCCAGCTTGATTTTTTGGGGGGGGCAGGCAATCAGGGCAAGGCATACGTTAAGGCGAGGAATTGGCTTCTTTCTCTCTGTTCCTAGTAGATCCTTGCCTCACTTGGCACTGATCAAACACTGGAGAAGATTCTCTTCATATTTCTCTGAGGGAGAGAACAAAAAAAACAAAACCAGAGGGAACTAGGCTGAGACCGAAGCAAACCCCACGGCTCCAGTTCTCCGCTCTTTGTTGCCGGCATCTCCAGCTTCATTAACGAGCGCCAGTGATCAATTAACTAACCCAAAGTTAAGCCCGGATAGACAGTGCCCACATTCTCCTTTTGGCTCTCTCCCTCCCTTGGATGACAGTTCTTCCATGCCCCCAAGCCTACCGGTCTCTTCTCCTTGTTTTTCCCCGGAGTTCTCCATATCGGGTGAGCCGTGGCTGTGTGTCACTGCACCCACCTGCGTCCAAGTTCACTCTCCTCTCCCAGTCCTGGATATTGCTCTGATTGATGCGATCCCCCAGTCTGCTTCACCTGGCAATGTGTTAAAGTGGCTCGGGTGTGCACCAGCAGCTTCTGCTGTAGCATGGAGACCTCGAGCTCAGAGCCGGGAGGAGATGCCAGGTAAAGTTTCCCCTGTTCTTTCACAGGGTGTATCTGGAGTACACATGTGTACTGAACTATGCTGACCTGTGAGATCCCCGTGGCTGAAATGCTGTTGACTCTGCTGGGCCCCAGCCCAATGACCTATATGGTAAAGCAAAAGCCTTTTGGTTTTGAACTAATATCATGAATGTATTCCACAAGGACCTGCAGAAGGAGCACAGTGACTTATAATGGCAGGTAGCCCACCAGGCACTCCTCATGCAGGCATGAAGAAACAGTGTGGGGCAGAGAAGCCCCTCAAACTGCCCCAGACAATTCTGCTGGTGGGACGCAGAAACAATTGACCCCTCTTCTTGGATTGTCCATACACCAAAGAAGTATGGAAGATAGCAGTGACAGGTTCATAACTCTGGCCAGACAGGCAGCTCTGTATGGGCACTTGACTAAGAAGCAAGGGGCTATGACAGCCCACTTCGACCAATTCATCTCCTGCTTTAGGAATGCACTGTGGGAGACCAGGAACTTGCTCATAAACAGAAACATAAACCTCCCAGTTGAGGGCTATATTAAAATGGGACTGAAAGAGATGTACAGACACTACAAGAAGATGGTAGAAGATGATTGGAAAGAGATGATAAGTATCGTATGAAACAGAGGGGGATGGCATAGACTTTTCAGAGGCAAGCCCTCCAAAGAGAGCAATGAGGATGATAATGATGAAGACAACGATGACAATGGACACACTGATGACAAATACAAGGACGAGTGAAAGGACTGGGCAAATAGGCAGGGGAGTTGAAAAGAAGGGGAAGGGAAGGGGGAGGGGACTAAGTTAGTCCTTTGCGTAATTGTGATAGTTTCAAGGTGATAGGTGTGAGGGTGCGTGGGTGCATGGTGCAGTCTTTATAATGGAATTTCGACTGGTTTCACTGTAAAAGTGTATTTTGGACTGTCAAGTGAGATATAGCAGTCACAAAACAGGTGATATAGATATATATTTGTGTGTGTGTGTGTGTGTGTGTGTGTGCACGCGCGCGCATGGTATATAGCTATAGAAATATATATATATAGCGAGAGAGAGAGAGAGAGAGAGAGAGAGAGAGAAATATTTTTGGAAAATAATAGTTTGTACTATATATAAGTATGAAGAAAAATGTTGCTTACAAGTGTATTTATGTTGTATCCATGCTAACACTTGCAGCAGTTTGTAAAAAAGTTAGTGTGTATATATTTGTGATGAACCTGGTGTATAAAAATCTTTATTTTAGTCAGTGTTTTCAAATTTGCCCCTCACTTCCATGAGCTCAGGGAGAGCAGGGTCTGATAGTAAAGGGGAGGGGGGATGGCTACAGGGGGGAGAAGTTGAGAGGGCAACAGAGCCTCTTGACTCCTCCAGATTTATTTTCCCTGCTGTAGCAGTGGGAGAGGAACACATTCAAGGAAAACCTCTAATGATTAGATTATATACCTGAAAAATTATAACTTTTTTTTCCATATATAGAATCTAATTATTGGGAGGTCACCTTATATTTGAGTAAATATGGTATTATCTTTAAGTTCTTACAAGGAAGTTTATTTAAATGGGATTTGCAGCCAAAAGAGGTTAGTTAGTCCAGGTTAAAGCATCAATAATAATTTGAGCATGTTTATTTGAATCATACCTTGAAAACAGTTTAGGGTAATAATGCTCATACTAATATATAGTCAGTAGCTAATCAACACTCTAGTCTTCATTTTTTATTTCCTGATGAACCCTTCATAGTCTTCTTTTCTTTCATCTTCTCCCTTTCTTCCTACTTTTATACTGCTTATTACCATTGCTTAGCCAGAATGCCAAATAAGTTGAAATGAAAGAATAAGCCTAACCATGTTTTATTTTCCCCATGGAATCTGAGCACAGATATTACTTCTATCATCAACACCTCATTCAGCAAACTGTAGTATCAGCAAGAGATAAGATAAGTCACCTGGATATTTCCTTCTCTTCCACCTACTGTATTCTGATTACACAATAAGTCCTATCCACTACTATCAGAGGATATGGATACAACAATGCTTGGAACTCTTTCAAAAGAGGAACCTTTCAAAAGGCAGAAGCTGTTTATTAATTCTTATGGGTAAATAGTTCAGAATGATTAATATATCAAAACTGCTCTAACTTTAAGCCTAGATGAAGGAAAGCATTAATTTTATACCCTCTCTCTAGTTGGGTCTCCATAAGTATCATTAGGTAAGAACTACCAGATAATGGGGGGGGGGGTGTTGTTTTTTTTAATGAAAAAGGGCTGTATAACTTTTTTTAAACAGTCAAATATTTTATTAGCTTAATAAAGCAGAGTCAGGTTAACCAAAGTGATTGGTGAATCATGTCAACTTAAACTGCTTTGGTTTACTGAAAACTGGGTTTGAAAAAGTCAAAACATTGTGTTCTGACATTTTAAAATCAATTGTTCAGTCAATATTTGTTTTTAAAATGTATCATTAAAAATTTATCTTCTGAGAGGTTGAGGGGGGGGCACCACATTTGTTGTTGTTCAGCCAGCAAAGTGAAAATTCAATTTTTCATATTTCTCTAGTTGCATGTTCCCCACTGTGACCAGTCTACAAAGAAGTGTGAAACAGTTCACAGATGGAGAACTTGGCTCTTAGCTTAGAAAGTTATGCTGGTAGCTTTGAATGCCCCCAATTCAGTCTCTGGTGGTGGTCAGATTGGCAGCTGTCACAAGCACAGTTACCCTACATTCATCTTAAACCAGTTTTCTGGGCTTGCTTCCTATCTAGTGCCAGTATCATACAATTATGCCTCCTCTTATGCTGCAAGTGCATGGCAGGAGGTATGATTGTAGAATCCAGCATGAGATCCAATCACACCTTATTGCTGCTGCAGGAGGAGCACAGAATATCTATCCTGGGCTCTCCGTGAACCAAAAAGTAGCAAGTTCCTATGTCTTGGAGCGTAGCTGATTTGGCTTTTGGGATAGTGACCATCAATTGCTTGAATTCACTATCCAGCAAAGGGTGGGTAAACTAACTAGGAGGGCTGAGGTGCTACACTTCAGACAGGCTAACTTTAGTGTGCTCAGGAGATTAGTTAGTGAGGTGTTAAAGCTCAAGAGCATTGGTAAAATGGGGGTCCAGGAAGGGTTGTCATTCCTCAAGGGAGCAATCCTACAGGCACAGAAGGAGACTAAGGGCAAAGAAAGAGATATACAAGCTGTGGAAACAGGGGTAGATACCAAAGAGGAGTATACTTCCCTGGCTCACACTTGCAAGGAATCAGTTAGGAAGGCCAAAGCAGGATTAGAACTTAGGCTGGTGACAAAAATGAAGGACAACAAAAAGTCCTTCTTCAGGTATATTGGGAGCAAAACAAAGGTGCAGGGTAGCATAGCGACCTGTGACAGGGGGCAACTCTTGGGGCCAGGTCTCAGGCCGGTCCATGAAAGAGATGGAATGCTCTTTCATTCCATCCAGGAAGAGCACACATCAACTGCTGAAACTTCCTTAGCCTGACAAAGGGTTTTTGAACCCAAAAGCTTGCTTAATAATTATTTTCCAACTATTTGGAATAATAAAAGATATCAGATTCACCCAAGGAACCTTGTCTGCCTTTGATATGGTATCTCATTCTGTTCCCATAAATAAACTGACAGGCTGTGATGTAGATGTAGATGATTACACGGTCAGGTGGCATGCAGAAAGGGAGGCAGCAGCTGTGGCTACAGCCCCAACCCCAGGAAGGGGCTGGAGCTGAAGCTGGAACTGCAACAGAATCCTGCTCCCCTCCACACCTTCATATACGATTTTAAGATGAGGGGCTTTTCCCAATGTTAGATAAAAACCTTAACTTGGAATTGAGTGAATAGAGTATTAATCCACTGATTAATGTTGATGAACACGGAAGTAATTAATGAGAGCAGCAGGTTTCTATGCTCAACCATTATGCCAATATATATCTATTTATTTTTTATTGCTGTTGTCCTGAGGAATAGATGAATGGAATAACATATTAAGTACATTGGAGTCTTAAAACAACCCCCCCAAAAACCCACCTGCCAGCTGGTGAATGAATGAAACTAATGTTTCATTAGTACTTATTAATTTATTTAATTTGCTTTACAGAAGAATGACTAAGAAGTTTAAGAAAGTTATGTCATTTAAATTCTGCTTTACACCAACTTTATATATTACTTGTTGTATTCCACCAACACATTCAGCTATTGTTATTTGCTAAGAAAAGAACTCCCTCCTGGTATGACTTGTTCCAGCTGTGACCTCGAGTATGCAAAGTAAGGATAAAAAATGATTGTATGAGGAGATTTTCCTTGAAAACACCCAACAAGAGCTAAAAGAGATCTGACTGAGCCAGAATTTAAATTACAAAGTGAAATTTGGGTATATAGTAATAGTATGTTAGAAGTAATACAACAAAGAGTTTAGTATTAGAGGATAATAATATAAAAAACACAGTTGGACCTAAATAAATGTTATGGCCTCTTACAAAAAAATGATGTATTCAATAAGAAAAATAATCAAATACTCACAAGCTGCCATGTCTCTCGAACAACAGGCCACTGTGTGGGATAAGAACCCTGCTGCAAAAACACTGCTGAAACCCCCCAGCTTTGTAACCTGGATAAAACAGCTCCACATGTTCAATCTAGCCTATGGGTTGGGCTGTAGATTGGAAACCCCTGATCTAATTCCAGACCTCATTTGAAAAATCAATAGGACTTAGTATTAGCGATATACAATTTGGGTTTGCTACTGAGCCAAAATAAATCAGTATTTTTTCTCAAATGGTAAATTACATTTCCCCCATTTTATACAGCCAAAAAAAGTTTTAACTGTCTTTTAGACACCTTTTTATTAACTGTTAAAGCACCTTTTTTTAGAAAATGATAAAATTATTAATGTTTTATTCTAAATAATGTTGAAATTTAATTTTTATTTTTTTATTTTTCTTTCACTTTTTTTCAGTCAAAACTATTAGCTGAATTCAACCTGAATTTGTAAGTAGTTTTGAATCTTGGAAAGTTCTTTTCTGGCAGATGGACTGTTCAGTGACTACATTAACTCAGCTCTATTTGAGCACATATGTGCCTTACTTTTGAAAATGGGATTTAGACTTCTTATTCATTTAGGTGATTTTGAAAATGTTATCCTAAATGTTATGTTAGTGGGCATCCTTCCTTATTAAATAGTTCTGCATGCTGAAACCAAGAAATTAAATAATCTTCTGATTGTGATTTAATTTTTTTAATTGAAAATATACTGCTTAGATTTTCAGAAGTCTTACTTAGAAACTTTTCTTCGTGTGGTGCAATCCAAAATTAGGTTAATCATTCTGAGGTAGCATATCCTTTTAGTTTTGAACAAGGGGCATTGCTGTAACTGTTCCCTAGCAGCTAACATGTATGAACACTCATTTCTTTCTCTGGTTTCCCTCTTAGTCAAGTAGAGAAGGCATTAGCTACTTGCCTATGCTATACTGCAGAGCAGGACATCATCCATACACTGAAATGTGTTTACAATAGTCTCATCAGGGACTATAGTTCCTTATCCCAGACTAGCTGTTAACTCCAGTATGCCTCCACATGTTAACTGTCTTTTTCTTCTCAATTGATCTGATCAACCCACTTAGTACTTCCCTTAGCAGCATTTCCTCCTACTTTACCTCTGATTTCTATATCAAACCCATTGTCTTCCACTCCATCCATAGCACCTGACTAAGTTGTTTTTGTCTATGAAAGCCTCTCTGAACAAGATGGTCTTTAAGGGCGCGTCCAGATGAGCATGCATGTGCCTCTTACCTAGTCTCAAACTGCACCACAGGGACAAAATTAGACCTATGGATATCCAGGGGTCAAAAAAAACAAAACAAAACAAAACAAAACACCACTCCAGAGAACAGCAGAGCAAGGCACAGTCCCAGACCATGCCTGGAGGAAACACAGGAGTCAGTCCTGCAGAAGAGTCTGGTTTTGGCCAGAGAGTCTGTTTGGTGCTCCCGCTGCCCCAGGCACTGTCCAAGGTGAGTTAAAGAATTGAGTGAGGAGGGTTATGGGTGTGGGTGGGTGGGGGTGTGTGTGTGTGATGGGGTGGCAGGAGGATGTCAGGGGGGTGCTGATCAACAAAGTAAGGGAGGCTGAAGGGCAGAGGTGAGGGGATGTGGAAGAGGGGGATCCATTTTTCCATGCCAGCACTCCCAGCACCAGCACTGCCACCGGCACCAGCACCAGCACCAGCCTGTCTCCTCCACACCAGCCACTGCCAATGCGGGCCAAGGGCATGGCTTCAATGCTGGGGTCCAAACTCACCAGACCCCAGCTTCAGGCAGGTAGCCCTGAGGATTCAGTGGCTACCTATCTCACCAAGGATGTGGAGCCACTGCTGTGTGACCCCTTTGTCTATTGGGCAAGTCACAGCCAGATGTGGCCGGATCTGTCCACAGTTGCCCAGGAACACCTGTCCTGTCCACCAACCAGTGTTCTGAGTGAGAGGGTGTTCAGCATTGCTGGGGATGTTGTGACACCCCACCGCACTTGCTTGGACCCTGGTTTGGTGGAGCACCTGGTGTTCCTGAAGATGAACCTCCTGCTGCTGGGGTTCCCCAAGTTCAAGGTGCAGATGGAGTGAATGCCACCCTCCCCACTCTGCCTGCACCTATTTCCTTTTTTCACTTAAAAAAAAACAAACAGTTAATGCCCTGCTCTCAG
>NW_005841830.1:663407-676759 GCF_000455745.1 Alligator sinensis
GGTAAAAGTGGAGAGGAACCTGGGAAATCAGATGTCCAGCAGGTTGTAGTGTGTCATAAATCCAATGCCTATATTGAGTCCATGAGTTTCTGTATCTACTACCTAGGAGGCTGATCAAGTGAAATTTATAGGGCTGGCTGTGAAAAGTGGTTTGTAAATTCCCTTTCAGGATCAGGCCTGAGAGATTGGAGATGGAGTGGTTTTTTTGTGAGAAATGTGCCCCACAGGTAGTTGGGTATTCTTATCTTCGATAGATTCTGGTGTGCAGCTTGCGGGAGTACTGGAAATTGTTCAGAGGTTTTGTGTTTTGAGCTGCAAGTGAAATTTATAGGGCTGGCTGTGAAAAGTGGTTTGTAAATTCCCTTTCAGGATCAGGCCTGAGAGATTGGAGATGGAGTGGTTTTTTTGTGAGAAATGTGCCCCACAGGTAGTTGGGTATTCTTATCTTCGATAGATTCTGGTGTGCAGCTTGCGGGAGTACTGGAAATTGTTCAGAGGTTTTGTGTTTTGAGCTGTACGAAGTTGGCTTCTGGTGATGAGGTTAAGTTAGCAAGGTTTGGTGCTTGTTTGAATTTACAAGCCACTTTTCACAGCCAGCCCTAATAACTTCACTTGCTCAGCCTCCCAGTGGAGGGAGTCCAATTGGGGAGGGGGGGTTCAGCCCCACCCCCAAAGGTTGGGGTGGGTGTATTGGAGCTCCCCAGAGGTGGGGGCACTCTAATTCACCCACCCTACCCTTCAGCACCAGCTGGGGAGCCCCAAGAACAAGCTCCCTCTAATGTCTTTCCCTTCTCCCATTCTGAAAACAGCAAGTACTGGCAGAGAGCTATGGTCATTGATATAGGACCCTGGCTGCAAGCTCCCAGCTGCAGCTAGATTCCCCTTCCCCCTGGAATCAACAGTGAACTTCTGTTTGGTCTCAGGTAACACTGTAACTCAAAACGCTTTGTTATACTTCTGTCTGCACCCTTAAACTTTATTTTTATCTGATCCTGGGCATGTCTATACATCCATTAATGCACCATAATTATGGTGCATTAAGTTTAGTACCTGTACAGGTACTAAACTTAATGTGCCGTAACCAGTGCTACTGTGCATTAGCACAGGTGAACACTTTTTTAGTGACATTAATGTGCATTAGACTAAATCTACTGAGTGTTAGCTCATTAGCAGCGGCTACCCCTGCCATGCTAATGTGCAGTAGATTTAGTCTAATGTGCTTGAAGTGTCTTGGGTAGATGTGCTCCTGTCTCACAGAGGACTCTGAAAGGTGGTTTAATTACACCAGTTTAATTATGCTTGTGCAAGAGTCTGTGTGGAAACTCATTTTGGTGTTATTAAATATCAACATATGCTAGCTATGCTAACTTGGCTTTACCAAAATATATATTTTATATATATCCTACAATTGCATGTGAAAGGAAGTGTGAGAATGAATAGGCTCACAATCTTTTAATGTTCTGTGTGAGCAGAACTAAAGAAATATACCTGTAATGTTTTGACTTGCCTGGCTACGTTTTCTGATTAATCCCTCTGCCAGGAGCCGCAGCCAAACCTACAATATTCTGTGGTTTTCACTGTGTGTAAAAGCTGCAGGAGTCTTTCAAGTTAAGAAAGCTTCTAAGCAGGAAGTTAAAAGTATGGACAGTTTAGCAAAAACCTTTCCTTTTCCCCAACCTAAATATAATGACTTTTAAATGCTGTTTGTCATGCTTTCTTTAAACTCATGACATTGTGGATGCTATAACAGAGAAACAATGGTTAGACAAGAGGCTGCTGACTGGGCTTTATGCAGACAAATCATTTAAAAAGAAGGGGGAAAATGGCTGTTTTACAAACAAGCATATTCCCTTTTTAATTTTATTATATTACTTATGCTACGGTGGCTGCAAAGAGAGAGCCAGAATTTACCAGGAATTGCAAGGCAATAATGACATTTTTTCTCCTCTTTGTTCATTTTACAATCAAACTTTTCACCTCTTCAGCACCTTCCCCTCCTGCTATGTAATAGATCTAATACAAGATGCTCTGTAACCTAAATATTTTAAGAATTAAATACATGGCTGGTTCAGCCACAGAGCTCCATAAATAAAATGTACAATTTTGGACCTTGTGTTTTCAGTTATGCCTACTGGAACATTGCTATTCCTTGACATTTTTAAATTAGTATCAGCGGACAGGATCAAGATTATTATTGGTATAAGCAAAGGCTGAATTTGACTCTGCAAATAGTTATTTTTTCCCATTAGTTCAGTTTTCCACCAATGCAACTGTATGGGCTTCACTGAGGTTATCCTGGTCTAATGCTTGTGTTAAAGTCTGGAGAATCAACTCCTAAGTTAATCATTCTGTTGATAAGTGTAGCCCAACTTACTGCTCCATGGCATTATTGGCTCCTCAGGACCAGCAGGAGTAAAAGGGAGTAAAAACAGTTATTGTTCAATAAAGTATAGTTACGCTACTCTTGATAGGGACTATTCCTCTCGACTAAAAGGGTGCCATTTTTTAGTAAATTGTTAACTTTTTAAAATTTTACATAAAACAGTTATTTTAGAGTAAAGCAGAGATATAGAAATATATCTTAAAGTTGTGCAAGGCTCATGAGCTTATTTGACTCAACAATTCTACTTTTTATGTTTTCATTTTTAATTGTCACGACAGTTTTAAAAGTATTCAGTCCCAACTATTTCTCTAGCCTGTTTGTCCTTTGATCTCTCAAAAATACACTCAACTATGTTTCCCTCTGAAATGTCTCAGTGCAGAATGGGTAAAATGTCAATAACTAATAAGCAATCTGGAAAGAAATAATAAACAAATTTCACCATCTCCCATTGGAAGTCTTAGAATGCTACAAAACAAAAGGAAGTACAGCTAGCTATTAAAACGCATATAAACAATCCTATTCAAGTTCAGCAGCTCATGACCATGCTAGAATATCAATTTTTAACATTTCCTGGAGCTGAGGACTGAATAATGGAAACCAAAACCTCTATTCTTATCTTTTGAAATAATACACACATATCTCTGGCTTGTATACATAAGGTTTGTTTAGGTTCATAGAACTTCAGTTTCTAGACTGGTTATAATTCTGTTTCGTAAAGTTATAAATAAGCACATTCCTCTATCCAGTTATTTTTGAAGTGTGGTACTGCTCCAAAAATAGAAGCTGAATATGCAGTACCACCATTCTATGTATGTTATGTCTATATTTCTACCAGAAACTTGCAAGGCCTATAAACAGAAAGGTTTGTTTTTTTTTAACTGGCAGAAAAGTAGTAGGATATAAAAGCCTACATATAGTCATTCATACTTACATATTACCCTGTAGACATAATTCTGCTCTAAGTGATTTTACTGACTTCAAATTTTCCCATGTTACAAATCTGAAACCCATTTCCAATGCTGTTAAATAGCATGTAGCCCTGCACTTCAAAAACAGGAGAGAGGGAAAGACAGAGACATTATGCCTTTTCACAAACATTTGAGCTATTTCTAGAAGCAGAATAGTAGTTCAATTAAGGGCCGTGTTACACATTATGCTGTGAGCCACATAAATGCTAATGGGTATTAGAGCTACCTTGAGTTTGGAGCAGTTCCACATTCAGGCCAGCAGCTGGCAGGAGGACTGAAAGGTAAGAATCCCTCTCCCTACCTCCCCTTCCATTCTGGATTTCTCCCCTACCCTCCTTGGGATGCCCAGGGCTCCTCGCACTCCCAGGGCTCCTCCCCAACCCCTCCCCCCCACCTTATTGTGGCTCACCATGCTGTCATTCTAGGAGTAGGCAGGGAAGGGTTAACCTGCTTGCCACCCCTGTTGTTCTCTGGGCCAGCTTGGCCTGAAGAAGAGCAGCAGCATAGTAGTGGCAGCTCCAGTAGAAGCTGCAGCTGTAGTGGCAGCAGCCGCCTGGGGCTTAGGCAGGCAAGTTAACCTTTCCCTGCCTGTCCCTATAGGACAAACAGCATGTACATGGAGAGAGGGGCACGGGGGCAATAAGTAGGATGTGGGTTCTAGGGAAGGTGAGGGCGAAAGTGAGGAAAGAGGGGCAGGTGCGGTGTTTACGCTAAAATGTAGCCTACAGTGGCTACACGTTAGTGTAACACGTGCCGGGGAACACATATCAGAGATAAACCTGCTCTAGTGTGGCATAACTTTGAGTCGCATAATGAGTGCTTGAAACTAGTTTCAGGTGTTAATATGCAGACAAACCAGGAGCCACCTAAAATCTCCTTGTAACAAGACCCTAAGTCAAAGGACACTGAACAATGGCATTACATAGTGATCATACTGATCTCTGAATACTCATGTGTGAATTTCTGTAATTAAAGAAAGCATCTCATGAATCATATTCTCCTCCTTCCTTTATTTCACTGTGTATTTTTTTCCCCTCGCACTACAAAATCCCTGTTTTGATGTCCTGCTGTTTTTATTTGAATTATATTTATTATAACTTTCTCCCTTGTTTTTATGGCTTTGCAAAACAGTATTATTTGTACCCTAACCATGTACAAATTCTGAAAATGATTCGTAAAACATATCTTTATGTAAACCAGAATAGGGAAACAAATAACATTTTCAGTGAAATCAGCATATGCACTCATCAACCACTGGAGCTGTAATTAGACTTTTGTTTCCCACCATTTCCCTAAACAAACAAGATCTACTGCCTGTCCTTGCCTGAAGCAGCTGATCAGAATTCAAAATTTTCCCTTATCAGCCTCTCCAGACAATGTAAAATAAGTTTGGCATGGGAAATATCAGCGCTTTAAATTGAAACACATTGTCTTATAAACATACATTATGAAATAATTTTCTATGGGGCATGGCTCATATCAGTTGCCTTTATATTATTAAAATAAATTTGAAATATGAAATAAATACAGCTAAGTTGTAGCTTGAAAGAAATATGGTGAAGTGTCATAAACACATAAAAAACCTAAATGCTAACATTTTATTTAGTAGACCATTATATTTTGGTTGGTGTGGTGGTCTTCTTTTCTATGACATTTTAGTATTACAACATTCATAGATGAATATCTAAATTTGATAACCATCCAACTGCTTCAGGGGTGGCTGCAGGGTTGATTTTAGATTGCTATTAAGTGATCACATTGAACAATTGTTCATAAGGTTTGCACTGTCTGAAAAATTGCACCACAATTACAACCTGGACTCTCTTTAATTCTACATTTATGGAGTAGGTGTCCACTTCCATGAAGTGTCCAGATATGATTCAGAGAGGGCCAAATCTTTCTTGGTAGGTCAAATCCTGGTTGGGGAATTCTAGGGTTGCTGACAATGTATTTCTGCAGCAAGTTGGTATTTGCCCAGGCTTCCCTCCATTGTTCTTTGGTGCTCTTGTTATCATCATAGTTTCTTGGCATATTTCTAGAAGGGTTTTCAAGGTCTGAGCTTATCCACTGGTGACATAGTAATGTCCTTATTGATCGGGAGGTTTGGGTTACCAATGGCCTTATGGTATTCCCTCAGGCATGCAGCATTGTGGCTGAGTTGCGGGGGAGCAATGTTCTCTAGGACTGGAATCATGGCAGTGGTGTACTTTTTAGCATTCCTGATATAATCCACATAGCTGCATCTAACTGTGTATCAACAATCGTTATGTGCATGCTTTTGTTCCAGCCTGAGAAGCAATATTCTGCTGCAGAGAAAACAAGTGCTAGTGTGGACATTCGAAGCGTGGTTGCATTTGCTCTCCGTGTTGTCCCTGCCAGTTTATGCACAAGGTTAGTTCATGCTTTTGGGTTTTTAGCAACATTCCATAGATGTTCACAAAAGGTGAGGCTCTGATTGAGAGTTATGCCGAGGTATTTTGGGAACTTCTCATTTTTAATCTCTTCTTTACAGAAAGTGATGGTGAGTTTCTGGTTGATGTGGGCATTGTTTACATAACATGATGTGACAATAGTTTTCCTCAGATTTGGGCAGAGTCCCCAACATGCAAAATATTCTTCAAGTAACCTGAGGTCTTTTCAAAGATCTGTCTGGACTTGAGGCTGGGTCCTTCTTTGAGTAGCAAGCACCAGGTCATCATCATAGCCGAATTTCCAGATGGTGGTGACAGAAAGATCATTTATGTGTACTGTGAGTTAAGCTACGCCTGCAAAATAAATCACCATCTCTTGTTTTAATATGAACTGGTTAATTTCCTTTATTTCTCTCCTGCCACAACTTTGATGGAATAAGATACAGAAATAAACACAGTCCTGAGAGATGAGGAAGATATTGTGTCTGCGGTTCAACAAAAATAACTCTTCCGCACAACTATTATGTCTCTCTTAGATAAATTACATCTTATATATATTTAGTTCCCTCTCTCTTTAAGAACTCTCAATGTCTTGGTTGCTTGCCCTGTTCTCCTCCGCATGGGTCCCAAGTAAATAGTAATCCTAGGTCACCTTGTATTTACTATTGATATCAAAATTGTGGGGTTCTCTTCTCTTTGTTAGTTTTCATCCACTCTCATTCCTTTCTCTTAATTTTAAGTCTCTGGGATGTTACTCAATGTCTTCAGGTATTAGACTCACTGACTCAAAGTCCTCCTTTGTTAACTCACTTCATCCTCCCGGGTAAGTCTTTCCCCAGGACCCTTCTTACATTCCCTTTTCTCTTTCTTGTAGTTTTTCCCTGTTTCTTCTGGGTTGCTTTCTTCTCTTTTTCCAGCTAAATCTGGGTTACTTGCCCTTTAAATCCTTCCAGCCACCTGCTGTCTCTCTCACAGCCAGCGCTCTCTCCCCTCTCCCTTCCCAGGTGCTGCTCTCTTTGTTTATGTTTTCATCCGGGTCTCTCCCCCATCTGGGTAGCCCCGCCCCTTTTCTCCTGGGGCTGGCTGCTAAGGTAAGTTTTCTGCTTTCTTTCACTCCCACAAAGTTCTGTGATGGGGAAGACTTGGTGCCCCGCCACATATACATTAAAAAGTGCTGGTGCAAGCACTGAATCTTATGGGAGACCATTATTTTATAGACAGGCTCTACTGACATTGTTCCCTAGATGGGCACAATGTTGCCAGTTAGTTAGGAGTGTTGATAAGAGGCATAGGGTCTGCTGACACCTGATGATCCTTGACACCTTCAGAAGGAGTTCATGTTGCCATACAGTAGCATAAGCTGCTGATAAATCAATGAAGGCCTCTCCTGGTGTTCTTAAGGCAAAAAAGAACACCAGGTATGATAATGGAAGATGATTTTAAAAAGCTAAGGTAGTATACTCATTCCCTTGTAAGGGGGTAGAATGGTAATTGTCAGATAAATGTTGTCCTCTTCTTTAGTCAGAAATGTAAGGCAGACAGGAGTCAATTAAGTTTCTTAAGTTGATATGGTCTAAATCTTTTCTCTGGGAGGATGATATAGGAATTATATGATGTCTCACAAGGTGATCACTCATTCAAGAAATTCTTCTGTAATGGTCATTATAGAGTTAAGTCTTTGCCAACAAGTCTCCTAGTGTAGTATTGGAAGTATTTAATTCACCAAATACAGTAAAATACAATATGATCTTATTTGTCACATACTGGTAATGTTCAACTTTGTAGTAGAAACTACTGCTATTAGAAAATCTATAAAATCTGGAAGACTTCTGCTTTTTTGCTGAGTTGTTTGGAAGGTCCAGCATTCTTGGACATATATGTGCACAGTTCTTATACTTCAAGACATAAACCTACTACCAGTGGAGGAAAAAAGACAAAAAAATTCCAGTTGACTTCATTATAGTTGTCCAGATGGAGCAAGAGATCCACAATCTAGCCTTAGAGATCAATTCATTTTTGCTTTAAGAACACCAGACTATGCCACTACATTAACCTTCTATATCTATAATAGAACAATAGTAGATTACAGTGGTTGAGATTTATTAGCATGTTTTCTGTAGTTTACAAAGGCAAAAGACTAGCATGAATATAAGACACCTGCCATTAAACATGAGATGTTACTGTTCTAAGATGAGATTTTATTAAATGTTCACCTTTGAGCTGTTGGAAGTAGGCTGCTCTGTGAAATAAAACTATGACTGTAATCCACCACTTCCTTCGCTCTGGGTGTCAGTTTCTCCAATGGCATGGCATGGCATGGACCTTAGTTTGTAAGACACTTTGAGACATTAAATGAAGAACTGTAGGGTTAGTACAAATGGTATTATCCAGAAAATAAAATTCACTGAATACTTAAATGTAACTCAAAAATAATAATAAAAAGAAGCAGTTGGATTTGGGAGCTGAGGATATAATTTTTCCCCACTGACCACAGAATGAAGAGAGAAAATAATCTTATTTTAAAGAGAAGTAATATTGTTTCTGTTATCTGTTCAGTCATGCTTCAGGCACATTTCCCATTGTACCTTCAGTATTCTTTTATGGTCATTTTATAAAAATACAAGGCAAAACAGGATTGGACCTTATACTATTTTTGTTACAGCATCTCCTCTACAGAACTCTTCTGGAAATATCTAACTTCTATTTTTATGAAGTTGCTTATGAATTTAATTATAAATCCCTGATTCTAGTGATATCTGAACAAACAAAAAGAAAACTTGAGAGGGTATTGAAGAATAGCCCCTTTTCTTTATATTAATATTCTTAGGGGGTTTTTTTCCCCCTCTTGTTGCTAAGTATAGATAAAATCAGTCCTAAAGAGTTTGCTTTTTCAATGATCATTTCAAAGCTTCCACAGCTATAGAATGTTTTGTCCTTTTAATATTAGAAAAGTAACAGATGCAAAAGATGAATCCCAAAGCACACCAGCCAGATAATGATTGCTATTCAATAATTAGCACTAGGCAACACTTACTATGGCATTATATCTGATATATCAACATTTCCTCCTATTTAGATTAATAAAATCCACATTAAGCAATTAAGCAAATAACACCCCCCTCCCCCGCACCCAACACACACACAAAAACACACACACACCAGAATCAACATGGGACCATATTCTGGCTGACCCATGTACAGTAAAATGTGTCTTTAAGAGGCTTTGTAGCAAGATGCACCTGGA
The DNA here is from genome assembly GCF_000455745.1 of Alligator sinensis. NCBI lineage: Eukaryota > Metazoa > Chordata > Crocodylia > Alligatoridae > Alligator > Alligator sinensis. The sequence continues at coordinate 672,414 of NW_005841830.1, forward strand.
AGTATAGTTGGCTGTATCCAACTACAGTATCAAGCACATTATAATACATCAGAACTAAATTTCCTCAGAAATGTTCCATCAAACCACTTTGAAGGGATTTTGACTTCTTTTTTAAAGAAAAAGGAAAGAAACATTCAAAAATGCTTTCCATGAAAAATGTCAATATTTGGTTGAATTTTAAATGTTTAACAAAGGAAAGAGGGACAGTGTAAGGGAAAGGGAAAGGCAGAAAAAAATAGAATGAACTAAAGTTCCCCACTGTTCCCTGAAGCAATTAACATCAGAAAGGTAAGAAAAAATATGTTGTCTTAAATCTACCTTTCATTTTCTTTTTCATTTAAAATCAGACTAAGACACTGGCAACTATGCAAAAGTGGGGTCTGTACACAGATCAGATAGTGACAGCAATGCAAACTTAAATCCTATATTTTCCAAATGGTTAGTACACACCTTTAGATGCAGAGAGATGAATATGTGCCTCTGTAAAGCAGTTGTTTTTTTTTTTTTTCTCTGGGCTTTCCTGCCAAGAAGTGGCATTATGATGGCTTTATTTCATTCTCCATTCATTAAGGCTTGGACTAAGTTGAACAAAGTGTGTACAGATTATCCAAATGCCTCCAACAATTAATGACTTTCATTCACTAGAGATTATCTGAAGTATAACCCAGACCCAAACCAGTATCCTGAAGGTAAAAAGATATCTATCATATTGACATTCCTTTAAACCCTAACACTGCCAGGAGTCTCAATGATAAAACATACTGTTACGTCTCAGCTCTGTATTCTTGGGCAACCCTGGTACAGGATGCAGTCTGTCTGACTCACAAAGGACTCACCCCCCCCTCCCCTCCTCTACCTAAACAAAACTGATTAAGATGCAGTGAGAGACACACCTAAGACCCTCACCAGATAAGGGTGACAAGAGTGAATCAACTGCTCTAGGTCTCATTTACATGAGAGATGGAGAACAGAAAGCCTGAAGCAGAGACTGCCGTGAATTCTGGGACCAGAGAAGCAGAAGAGCGCTGCATGATGGGAATCTGTGCTTCCAATGTTAATCAACCCATGTTCACACGCACCCAGCTCAGCATTTATCAGGCCGGTTCTAATCTGGATTTACTAAGGACTTTTCCCCCCCCCAGACACACACACAGCTCTAAGTTTAATAGGCATCTCGGGCCGTACATTCCCCAGTCCCACTACGGGAGGCCTATTTAAACTTGATTGTCTAAAACTCGGTTGCCGGGTTAGGGAATGCTGAGGCAAGAGACCGAGTCAGAGGGGGTATGGGCAACATTTGAACAATGGTTAAGGGTTCATCACAGCATCCAGCCTGCTGGAGCCCTAATCCCAGGTGTTGTCATATCTTTCCCGAGACGACTGGTGGGAGTCCTCTCCACAAAAGGTTATGAGCACCCCAATAATTGTTTTAAGTCTGTTAAAAGACTATAGTAAGATCTGGAAAAGTCATGCTAAGCTGAGGCTTGTGCACAACAAGTAAAAATCCAAAATCCTGATGCTGCAAGCTATCTATTGTTCCTGAAGAAACCATGAGATATCCCATCAGTATATCTGCCACCCATAGGAATCTCAAGCTGGCTCCCAAGTATTTGGGTTACTCCCTAATCTTAAGTGTTTCCTGATTATCAATCAGTTTCCTGAGATGGTCCAAACCAGATAACCCCTTGTCAATAGAAAAGACAATGATTTACACTACTGAGGGTGCTTCGAAGCAGCTGAACTGAGGGTATAAAAATCTGTAAGTGTGTGTGCTGCTAGAGGGAGAAGAGGAAGAGGAAAAGGAAGGAAAAGAAGTAGAAGCAGGAGGAAAGAAGGAGAAGAAGAAAACCCCTGTGCTGACACCATCCCCTGTCGTTCTTGGGACGCTGGAAGAACAGATCATCTCTCCCTTCAAGGACTGTGCTACAGACTGTGCCTGTCAGCTTTGCAGCCTGAGTACCGTGGACTAGGTGAGATCCCAGCGTTCTCTGTCTTCTTTCTAGGCATAAACTTCTGAACCTGAACTGTATCAGTTAAGCTTGAGCTAAGTTTCCCCAAATACTTAGTGAAACCAGGGTAGTATTGTCATTGTTGGTGTTTGTTTTTCTTTTGCATGTCTATTACTACTAGTACTATTATATATTTCATATGCTTACCAATAAATAACTTTTATAGTCAAACTGGTAGTAACTGGATATATTTTTCCTTCTCTGCTTCTCTTTCCTCCCATGCTCTGCAGCAACACTTCTTTTACCTATGCTAAAGATCCCTGTGAAGCCCAAATTATTGTGGGGTCTGCTCATCAAGAGGCCAAAGATTGGGACGTGCTGAGTTTGAAACACATAAGGGGATCAGCTTGTACAGGCTGATTGACCCAGTTTGACTCAGACGTGCCCTTATGAACTGAATGCTGGCCCATGAGGGTGTCAGCTGGACACCCAGCCGGATTCAGAGGGATTCTGTTTACCTGTGTGCTTGTGTCTGACTGCATTTTATTGTTGCTCTTATGAACTGATTCTTGGCATATGAGGGTGTCAGCCTGTCCATGCTGATCAGCCCGGCCAGGTCAGGCGTGTCACATTAATTTGTGTGTGTTCGTGTGTATGACTGATTTGGTGACTGGAGGAACCCAGTCCCATTGAGATTGAGTCCTGCAAGATAGCTCCACTGGGGGTGAGGGCTTGCAGAAGGGAGAAATACAGCTCCGTATAGTAACACAAGCAGCACATTGACAGAATCACCAAGACCCTAGAAACTATCCCTAATAAATGATCACACCCCAAAGTAATGGGCAAATTTGGTAACAATACTAATTTTGCATGCAGAGTAGAGTAGAGGTGCTGGGCCCAGATTGGAGGGGGCGGGGGGAGGATGGCGGGTCATGGGGGACATGGGGCAGAGGCAAGGGCAGGGGCTCCTGTCTGGTGGAGTTGGCACCAGACTTCTGCCCAGGAACATGAGGGGACTTGCTACTGGGTGGCAGGCAACTGCCAGGGAACAGTCAGGACTAGGGTCGGGGGCAGGGCAGCAGGCAGGTAGCATGAAAGTGACTGCCAGTGCCAGGATAGTGTTTAGCACCTGGCAGTCCTCCTCTGTGGCCTGCACTGCCCTGGCTATCACTGTGCCCTGCTCTTGCAGGGCCTCCACCTGCTCGCACTCCAGGGCCAGGAGCTACCCCCTGAATTCCCCATCCTCATGGTTCTGTACCTCCTCACATGGTTCCTGTACCTTCTTGTGCTGGTCCTGCACATCCTCACAGGTGACATGCTCTGCACACCACCTGTCCTGTTGGGCAATGTCATCCACCCATCACATCTGCACATCCACCTGCCAACCCTCCACAGCCTTCACCAGCTAGTCCAGGAGAAGGGTCCAAACCTGGGTCCTCCTCTCATGGAGCTGGTACATCCTCAGGGTTCCAGCTACGGGCAGCAGTGACCCTGAGGCTGCATCCTGACTGCCAACTATAGCCTCTCCCCAGGATGCAGCTGTAGGGCCTACAGAGCCGTGAGAAAGAAGCTGTTTATGAGAGTTTGAAATATTTCTGACATAAGATGCTCTATACTAGGGGTCATGTGGTGCCCAGCTTCAAATTGGGGATAGGGATTGCATGGGTGCCCAGGGACAGTGGTAAATTGTCCTGGCAGGCCCAGGCAGCTACTGACCAACTCCCCCATCCGTGCTCACTCTCCAATAGCCAGTGGACTACTGGGCCAGTGGGCTACTGGCCACAGGCAGCCTGCCTTCCCCACCATTTCCCAGGCTGTGACAGGCCAGGCTCCTGACAGTACCTGCCACCATGGCTCCAGACCCCACTGCCTAACTTTTTCCTCCTGCAGGCCAGCCAGTCTCCTATGCTGCTGCCAAATCCATTGGGACAAGGCTCAGGGTGCCTGGTGCTCCCAGATGACTGGGATGAGGAGCTGGCCATGCCCCTGTCTGCCCCACAAGAGGCATCTACAGGTAATTCCTTGCAACAAAGAATTTGAAGAATATACAACTGAAAACACCAGCCACCTCTGTAGCATGCCCACTCTGGGCTTCCTTTGAGCATCTGCTCACTGGTCAGGCCTGTTCCAGGCTAGCCTTGAACTGTCTGGCATTAATAATAGCAAAGTCCTAAGGAGGGCACAACTTCAACTGAGTTGCCTACCCTTCAACTGCTTCCCTCAATGTCTCCCACCACCCTAAGCATGATTTATTTGCTGTTCCTCTCTATCTTCATGGGGAGGCAGAGCTTACTGAGCCCAACTCCTCACTGCAGTGTCTCTCCCCATACTTCCCACCTGCCCTGGCCATGCCTGACCTGGCTCATGGTTCTCCATAGGTGTCTGCACCAGCATTCC
>NW_005841830.1:676790-680282 GCF_000455745.1 Alligator sinensis
TGATGTCTGATGCTGGCTGCTGTCACTTTTGCTCAGCATTCCTCCAAACATCAAGCAGCATAGCCAGGTTGGTTGCATCATCCCCAGCTACCTGAAAGTCCTCTGTGGAGAGGTCTTGCCATGTCTCCTTCATTCTGATTCCTTGGACTCCCCTCGGTGGCCCCTCTCTAGAGCCAGAAGTATCTTCAGGGGTCCACTGTATGCCAATCTGGAGAGAGAAGCTGCTCCAGAAATGGTGTCCTGGACCTGGTGTTTGGATCCAGGTGGTGTCTTCAGATGGTGGGGCACAGCATGCAGGCAACTGTGCACGATACCCCCTCCTCCCCCTGGGCAGGAGCTGGTGCTGCTGGTGGTGACACGGTCAGCTGCACCTCGTGGCTGGGGCTGAGGCTTAGAGTGTTGGGGTAGGCAGTGGCCTGGGATCCCTGAGCTGGTGGTGGAGGCTGGAGATGGTGTGCTTAATGGGATGGGATGCTGGTGCCCCAAGGGGCTCTCCCTCAGTGACATGTCACCGTGGATACCAGGCCAGGGTGGGGGCTCAGGTAGGCTGCCGTTGCTGGTGTAGACAACATAGCTGTAGCCTGGATACTGGGGCGCAAGGATGTCCATCAGTTGTTGCATAAAGGGCATGAACCTATGGACACTCCATGACAATTGTGATCAGTGATGACAACCCACTGTGCCCACAAGGTGTTGATCTGTATGTGGCATTGCTATGCTGACCGGTTATGCCCACACTCCCAACTCTGGCCTGACAACCCTTCATACAAGTGGGCATTGGAATGCCCACCCTGCATGAACTGGTGCTGCACCTCCACCTTGCCCCATAGTGCCATGAGGACATGAGCCTACTTCATGGACCAGTTGGAGCCCCAGGTGGCAGGCACTGGCATAGGCAAAAATGAGGCCATTAGGCCTCCCTCACCAATTCTCTGGGCCTCTGCATGACTGCCCCCATGCTGCTGAGCCTAGAAAGCTGCTTGCAGTGCCCAGAGCAGAGGCATGGCAGCCATGCAGTGAGGCAATGCACTACTGCACCTGCAGGCTCCTGGCAGGCTGCTGGGGGTAGGCTGCAAGCAGCTGCAGCAGGCTCTTCAGGCGTAGTTGGCATGGGCCTGGCAGTCATGTGGCATTATGGTGTTAGCCAGTGGCACTGGGGCACAGGCAGGCTGGTACAGTTAGCTTGAGGCCTGCCTAAGGGGACACAGGGGCCTGGAGTGGCCTCAGGCTCCCTGCATGTATGCCCCAGGGCTCAAAGTGCCTGAAGGATTTGAAGCGGCTGAGTCTGGGGCTGCCATAAAAGCAGCCCAGCTCTGCGGCAGGACAGGCTCCCACAGGGTTCGAATTACAGGCAGTCCTCGACTTACAATGTTTTGAACTTACAATGTTTATAAATTGACACCCTGTTTCAACTTTACAATGCCAGTTTTGACTTACAATGCTTGATCCGATGCAATGCCATGCCAGTGAACAAGTTTGCTGCATCACTCATCTCCCTGGAGAACATCTGCCTAAACTTGCTTGGACACTTTTTTTAAGAAAGCAGAGAAGACTCTAGAAAAACCTGCAGCCAAGACTCCTGAGAAGACTCCAGCCAAGAACCCTTCAAAAAGTCCAACCAAGAGCCCTTCAAAAAGTCCAGCAAAGTCACCTCAAAGAAGTTCTTCCAAATCAATATGATTGCCATTTACAATATAAATATATTAATGTAGATATATTACTCATGTATAATTGATTGAGTACAAAATTCTGGGGTATTTTTGGTGAAAATAGGGTATCAGGACTTCATTCAGGAACCAATCCCCCATTTATAACATTGTTTCTTATGAGAAAATTGGTTCTGAATTACAACGTTTCAACTTAAGACATGGTTTTCAGGAATCAGTTGTGTCATAGGTCCTAGGGGGTGTCTGTGGTGGTGGCAGCCAGAAGCTGGAAGGAGCCACCACTACCACCGCTACTGCTGCCTGAACTGCTTAGAAAGGTTTGGAGTGGGCTGGGAGCTCTCATCTTTCAGGGTGGGGGGTCTCATCTCTTATTAGGATTCCCCCCTCCCAAGTCCCCTCATAGTTTGAACCCTGGATTCCCAGCCCTGGAGTCCTGGGACTAGCCTCAGACTGACCCCCTAGTGGCAGGTCTGACCAGGAGCAAATCTACTCCTGGTTGGGATCTACATGTGCATTACTGCGAGTAACTACTTGCAGTAATCCTTATAATCTTTGCATTTTCAGATAGGAAATTTACTTGTGAATAGCATCATTTACTGTGCAGTAACTGTGTGCATGTGTAGACATGCATGCTTACTGCGCAGTTAACTACGCTACTGCACTATAAAGTGTCTCATGTAGACATGCCCACTATGTCTCAAATTAAGGTGCTTTTGCTTAAATGCTTTTCTAAATCAATTAACACTCCACTGGAATCCTGTCTCAGAAGAAAGAATAGTTATGTGACCTGTTCATCCAAAGATGCTGCAAAGAACATAACCAAATTAAAGCATGCACCTCTTAGTATTCATTAACTGGACAGTGGTTAGAAATCTGCATGTATGCATAGAACTTGTGTAGAAAACAGCAATCACACTATTTAAAGTCTTGTGTTGACAGACCATCCCCACATCTCCTTAAATGCATTGATTAGAGTTCAGATTCATCCTTATTAAAATCCCAGCTCTGTTAATCAATTGATTCTTATCAGTCCATTGAGTATAATGTAACAAAGAAAGGTTACATTATAACATTCTCTGAGCTTGAACTTGATTCTCTTAAAATACAATCTTTACAAAAGGACATGGGCATTACCATTACTGTAAAAACACTTCTAAAAATTGTTGGGTTTTTTTCTCCCTTGTAAATGATTGTATTAATAAACCATAAAAAACTTCCTGATATACACTATCATTTTACACTTCAAAAAAGAAAAATAATTATTGCCCAAACAGAACATTTCTGTTTAATAGAAAGTACCAAACCTGTAGAGAACTTCACCTATTAGCCAAGTAAGATTTCATTTCATATTGTTGATTGTGCCATAAATTTAATTTGCCTTTTGCCATGTTGATGAAGTTCCTAAGGTTCATTTTTCTTGAATTAGGGAAGTGGGAGCAAATTTCTATTTTATAGGAGGCTATTCGGTACCTAATGTCAACTCTGAAGGCAATTTGGGGGTATAATAAACTATTAAAAATTTAACAGTTTGTAATAATACATTTCCTACTTCTTTAATTATTAACCATTTTGACAAATATCATCTATATGAAATAAATATTTAATTATAAAAAGTATCTGTAAAATGGTGCCTGAAAATTACAGAACAATGGAGACCTATATAATAGATTATAAAACAGTATTTACTCAAATATAAGATATTCAGGGATTCATAGATTTTAGGGTCAGAAGGGACATCAATAGATCATCGAGTCCAACCCCCTGCATAGGCAGGAAAGGCTGCTAGGTTTAGATGACCCCAGCTAGATACCTGTCTAACGTCCTC
>NW_005841830.1:681550-699550 GCF_000455745.1 Alligator sinensis
TCAAATTTCCCCCGCCAGTGGCTGTGCAATGACGTCGGCCAGTGCCTTCAGTACCCTCGGATGGAGCTCATGCAGGCCTGCCAACTTAAAGGCATCCAGTTCCTCCAAGTGCCTCTGCACCACCTCAGGGTCTATGCTTGGTAGTCTGGTGCCCTGCTGCTGCCTCTCTACAATCCCAGTGAGAGACTTGTCTTGCCCCTCGCTTAGGAACACTGAGGCAAAGAACTCATTGAGGAGTTCAGCCTTGTCCCCCCTGTCTGTCACCAATTCCTTATGCCCATTTAGTAGAGGTCCTATTCCACCCTGGGCTTTCCTTTTGCTCCCTATATATCTAAAAAAAATGTTTTTGTTATCCTTAACTTGGGATGCCATCCTCAGCTCATGGTAGCTTTGGCCTGTCTAACTGCCTCCCTACAAGCACGAGCAGAGGAGGTATACTCCTCTTTAGTAATCTCTCCCCGTTTCCAGTTTTTATATGCTCCCCTTTTTGCCCGTAGGCTGCTCTGGATTTCTCTGGTCAGCCAAGGAAGCCTCTTGGCCCCTTGCCCCCTTTTTCCCTGCATCAGGATCATCTCCCTCTGTGCCTGAAGGATCATTTCCTTAAGGCACAGCCACCCTTCCTGGGCTCCCATCTCTTCAAAACTCTTACTCTGCAGTGTGTCCTTGACTAATCGCCCGAGTTCATTGAAATCAGCCTTCCTAAAGTCTACCACTTTCACCCTACTAGTTACCTTACCCACTCGACATCTTATGATGAATTCTATTATTTGGTGATCACTGTCCCCCAGGTGACCACTGATCTGTAGGTCTCCTACCATGTCATCCCCCATTGCCAATACCAGGTCCAGCAAGGCATTCCCCCTAGTGGGACCATGTACCTCCTGCATCAGATGGAGGTCCTGTACACAGGATAGGAACCTACGTGAACGGTGGGACTTTGCTGTCTGCATCTCCCAGCAGATGCCTGGGTGGTTTAGGTCCCCCATGACTACCGCCTCCCTAGTTTTTATGGTCTCCGAGAGCTGCCTCAGGAGCCCCAAATCTAGTTCTTCCCATTGGTGTAGGGGTCTGTAGCAGACCCCTACCACCAAATCCCTTTCACCTTGACCTCCATGTAACCTAACCAACAATCCTTCTACTTTCAATATTTTTCCCCCTTAATCAGTGGACACATCTATACATGATATTAAAGTGATGCAATATATTCAGAACAGTTCATGCTGGAGTTTATTGCTCTTAGGTGCAGCATTTAAACATGCACCTAGGACCGCAGCACACTGACCTAGGGTGGCGCAGTCCTGGCTAGCACCCTGGTGGGGTCAGTCTGCCAGTGTGGGGCTGCTTCTGCCAAAATTCAACATGCTGTGAAGGGGCTGGCTGGGGTAATAGGGTGTTATGCTCTAAGGTGGAGACAGGGGTGCTTTAATTTGAGAGGTTCTGAAAGATACTGTAATTAAAACACCTGCAGTGTCACGTGTATTCAGCATCCTGGTGGCAAGAGTGCTTTAACTAAAGTTTGTTTGACAAGCTTTATTTAAAGTGCCCCGTTGTCATTTTGAAATGTGGGGATGCTGAATTCACATGACATGGAGGCTCCTGGAGCATGCTAATTAGCACACTTCAGCCACCTTGCAGAAGACTCATTGAGTCAGCTCTGATGCATGCTAATTAGCATGCATCAAAGCAGAGGTCCATCACATGTATAGGTGCTCTGGGTGCCCATAGTAATTTGCATATAGGTAAATTAAATCTACATGCAAGTTTATTTCAAATCAGTGTTTTCAGATATTCCTTTCACTTCCATGTGCTCAGGGAGAGTAGGATCTGACAGTAAGTGAGTGGGAGGAGCTTCAGGAAATAGAAGTTGAGAGGAAAGGGGTCACCTGACCCCCAAGATTTATTTTGCCTGTTGCAGTAGTGGGAGGGTGACCAATTCAAGGTAAATCTCCAGTAATTAAATTTTATACCTGGAAAATTATAGCACATTTATATTTTTTCCATATATAGAATCTAATTATTGGAGGGCTGTCTTATATTTGAGTAAATACAGCATATCCCAAACAATGGCAAACCCCAAGTCACATATATTTCAACAGTATTCATGGTGCTGTGAACATGGAAGATGTGATAGTTATGTACATTTTATACATAATGCACAAATTAAATTTCTTCATCACCTTTATATACATAATATGAACACAAGTTTTTGCCAAATTTGAAAATGGAAACAGGAAATACCAAAACTCAGCAAGTCTAGCATCTAATGTGTTATCCTGTCTCTAATTGTAGAAATTATGGAATAGACTATTCATAGGGAAAATAATCTTTTTCCTGGCCATGTCTATTATCTCATAACCTATGTACTGAAGCATAATGATTTTGTGTCCCTTGCATTTGTAATTCTATATAATATAAGTGTGTATAATATTATTCCCATGTTATTGTTGAATTCCTTTCTTGAACTGTAGGACTGACTCAGAGATATCCTTTGGCAAGTAATTTTAAAACTTACTGTATTAACTTGAATACAGAATGAGTTGTTTCTCCCTAGTTAGCATTGGGAAAAAAGCCCCTCATCTTATAATTGTATACAAGGAAACCATGTAAACATATTGTCTATCATTAAACTGCTGTCAAAGGCAGCATGCGGTCAGCAACGGAAACCAGCTATGAGGTTGATTAAGTGGAGCCAACACCAAGCATTACTATAAAAAACATGGCCCACATTCAGCAAACATGCTAATGGCAGCCTGCCAGCCCACCTTTTTTTTTTTTGAAAATGTTATTAAAAACACTTTTATCACTCCATACTTATGTTACTTTACAGACTAAACATCATTGCTTTACCATAATTTTTATATAACAAAACCACTATATAACAAATGATAAACCTACATATGTTAAAAGCCTTAACAACATATATTTACTTCCCCCAAGCCCCTGAAAAAGGTTGTATTTCTTCATAACAAACTCCATAACTATCATTTAACCTCCCTTTAAAAGAAATGTGTTAAACTTAAAAAAAATAAATAAATAAGCCTATTAATACCTTCAGACTCTTATCAGTCCACTCTGCCAGTTCGGTGAAACAAACATGACCAGTCCTTTTTTCTCTATTTCTTTTCTGCTGCCTCTTTTCTGAACTCTTTCTTATCCTAGTTAATGTAGTATTTCAATTCATACAATCCCAACTTCAGTCACTCTCTTTCAGTGAAAGCCAACATCTTAAACACCCAAAGGTTTCTTACTTTCTATATACTGGTTTTAGCACATGCTAACAGTGTTCTCAATATTGTTTCCTCAGGCCACTTTGGTATGAATCCATATACTATCTCTTCTGATAAGGACTGGCTTATGTTTGTGATGTTCAAAAGGAGACTTACCCTTTCCCACACACCCTTACAATTCTCATCAAACTATGGAGATCTTTCATGGAATCCAATTCTCCCTCTCCTATTTTATCCATCTTTTAAAAACTTTCCATTCTTATGTAATGGATGGGAGGTATTGCCACAGCTTCTTCCAAGAGCTACCATACATTCTCCATCTTTTCAAGATCATACCTGCCAAAAATCATCTAAAGCATCCTGCTTTCCCTTCCCGCTTTGTTAGCACTTTACACATGTAGCTTGTGTACAAAAAAACACAACCCTGTGTCTGGCATCTCTTATTCCCCCCCTCCAGTGTCTCTTGCTTTACACAGCTCCATTCTGGCTAGCCTTTCTCTTTTGCTTGCCAAAAGAACACACATATTTCATTTTGTAATTTTGCTAACTGTCACCATGACCGTGGAAACACAGTTCTGGTATACAAATCAACAGTAGCACCGCCTTAATTACCACCACTTTTTTAGCAAAGAAGATTGTCCTTCCCATCCACAACTATAATACTTGTTGGACCCTCATGCTAAGTACAAACAGTCAAAAAAACTGAGACTGAATTGATTCAGTCTTTGCAGGTTAGTCTAAGATGCACAGATTAAATTGAAACAAAAGTGAACATACATTTACCTTTGACTCAGGAAATGTAGCTACATGCCTGCAGTAGGTCAAGACACAAGGCAGGGGGCACTAGAGCATAGCCCTCTAGCTGTGTTCACTTCCTTTTCCTGCTGCCCCAGGTCTCTGGGATTTGCAGTTGAGACTTACAGCATCAGGACTCTGCAGAGTTGCTCATCACTTCCTCTTCCTGCTTCCAGGTACCTCTGGGATTTGTAGTCCACAATCACAGCCAGCAGTAAGTTTAAGCAGGGGAAGGAGGGTTTAACCACCCTCCCTGGACTCAAATCCCAGCTGGGGTTTGCTTGCAGGGGGCAGTTCCCTCCGCACCACAGACTGGGCTGCATTTCCCCCACCCCCTTGTCAGGGGACCAGCTTATCTCTCCCCACCCCCTTGTCAGCCAGCCCTCACTGCTTCACCTAGGGAGTTTGACCTAAATCAGTTAAGTCTGATATTACATTCAACCACGCTTATCTTAAAACAGTTTCAGCCATTTTGAAACTGGTTTATGTGCACTGAGAAAGGGAGTCAGAGCTGGAGATAAGAGTGGTTTTGAAAACCTCCAGGGATGGAGCTTCCATCACCTCTCTGGGTAACCTATTCTAGTTTTTTACTACCATCCTACTGAGAACATTCTTCCTAATATCTAACGTAAACTTCCCTTGCTGAAACTTGAGACTGTTGCTCCTTGTTCTGTCATCTGCCACCACTGAGAACAGTCTAGATCCATCCTCTTTTAAAACCCCCTTCTGGAAGTTGAAGGCTGCTATTAAGTGACCACTCAGTCTTCTCTTCTCTAGACTAAATAAGCCCAGTTCCCTCAGTATTTCCTCATTAGTCACATGCCCTAGCAACCTTACCATTTTTGTTGTCCTCCACTGGACTGTGTCCAATTTGTCCACATCCTTTCTGTAATGGGGTGCCCAAAACTGAACACAATACTTCAGATGTGGCCTCACCAGTGCTAAATAGAGAAGAATAATCACTTCCTTTGACCTACTGGCAACACATCTACCCACTTAGCCCAGTATGCCATTAGCCTGCTTATCAACAAGGGCATACTTCTGGGTTGTATTCATCTTAGCGTCAGCTGTAATCCCCCGGGGTCCTTTTCTGCAGAGCTGCTGCCCAGCCAGACAGCCCCCAGCTTGTACTTGTGCATGGGATTGTTCTTTCCTAAGTGCAGGACTTTGTTGAACCTCATGAGATTCCTTTTGGCCCAATCCTCCACTTTGTTGAGGTCACTCTGAATCCAAGCCCAATCCTCTATAATATCAACTACCCCCTCCCCCCAGCTTGATGTCATCTGCACATTTGCTGAGGGTGCACTCTATGTCATCTTCCAGCTTGTTGATGAAGACATTGAAAAAAAACAGCCCCAGGACTGACCCCTGGGACACTCCACTTGATACCAGCTGCCAACTAGACATCAAGCCATTGATAACTACTCTCTAGCCAGTTTTCTAGTTTCATAGTTTCATAGTTGGTTGGGTTGGAAGGGACCTAAGCAGATCATATAGTCCAACCCCCTTCCATGGGCAGGAAACGATGCTGGGAGACCATCTTCTATTCATCTTACAGTCCATTCATCCATCCCATACTTCCTTAGCTTGTTTGCAAGAATGCTGTGGGAGACTGTATCAAAAACCTTGATAAAATTAATGTACACTACATCCACTGGTCTCCCTGCATCCACAGAGTCGGTCACCTCTTCATAGAAGCCAAAAAGGTTGGTCAGGCATGACTTCATAGTTTCATAGTTGGTAGGGTCGGAAGGGACCTGAGTAGATCATCAAGTCCGACCCCCTGCCATGGGCAGGAAAGAGTATTGGGGTCAAACGACCCCAGCAAGGTGTTCATCCAGCCTCCTCTAAAGACCCCCAGGGTAGAAGCCAGCATCACTTCTCTTGGAAGTTGGTTCCAGATCCAAGATGCCCTGACTGTGAAGCAGCGCCTCCTGATATCTAGTCTAAATCTACCCTCTGCCAGCTTGTGACCATTATTTCTTGTCACTCCTGGTAGTGCTTGGGGGAACAGGGACTCTCCCAATGCCCCCCTCAGCCTTCTCTTGTGGAGGCTGAACAGGTTCAGGTCCCTTAGCCTCTTTTCGTAGAACCTGCCCTGCTGACCCCTGATCATGCCTGGTGTCCCTCCTCTGGATCCTCTCCATGTTGTCCACATCCCTCCTGAAGTGCGGCGCCTAGAACTGGATGCGGTACTCCAACTGCAGCCTGGCCAGTGTCTCATAGAAGGGGAGGATCACCTCCTTGGACCTGCTTGAGATGCATCTGTGGACTTGCATAGTGAATCCACGCTGACTGTTCCCAATCACCTTTTTGTCCTCCAAGTGCTTAGAAATGGATTCCTTGAGGATTTGCTCCATGATATTTTTAGGGACTGAGGTGAGGCTGACTGGTCTGTTGTTCCCTGGATCCTCCTTTTTCTCTTTCTTAAATATGAGCACTATGTTTGTCCTTTTCCAATAATCTGGGATGTCTCCTGATTGCCATGAGTTTTCAAAGATGATAGCCAATGGCTCTGAAATCACTTCAGCCAACTCCCACAGCACCCTTGGGTGCTTCCTTACCCTATGGACTTATACATGTCCAGCTTTTCTGAATAGTTCCAAACCTTTTCTTTCACAACTGAGGGTTGCTCACCTTTTCCCCAAACTGTGCTTCCCAGTGCAGTATTCTGGGAGATGACCTTGTCTGTGAAGACTGAGGCATAAAGGCATCCTCTGTCACAAGTTTGCACCCCCACCATTCAGTTAGAGACCCATGCATAGTTTGTACAACATATAAGTAGGCATAAAAGTGCTGCTTAACAATGTGTTTATGGAATACCTGTGCTAAATCCAAAGGCTTGTGATTTACCACATAGTTTATTGGGATAAGATTCAGTGAAATAGGGGTCATTTGACCCCAAGGTCTCCAGGCCTGGGGTTTGTACACAGGATGTTTGTCTGGATTTGGGGAGTGTCCAAAGCCCCAGATTGATGGGTTTGAGAGGGAGAATACTTCTCCAGTGGTACAGCCACATAGACTTGATGTTTGAGTTCTGATCAGTCTTGTTTTGGAACTTGGCTCTTGGGCTTTGCCCGATTGAATTTGGAACTAATTTGGCCTTGATAAATATTTTAAAATTCATAGTTTTATTACATATAAGTCAGTGCCAAAGTGCTGCTTATACGTGTATTTATGGAGTACATGTGCTAAAACTTGCAGAAGTTTAAAAACAAGATACCATGCTTCAATTTTAAATGAACTAAGTCTACACGTACTTTATGCAAATTTCTACAGCCAAGTTTAATTTCAAGGTTATTGTTTTCAAATTTGCACCTCACTTCTATGTGCTCTGGGAGAAGGGGGTCTGACAATAAGGAGAGTGGGAAGGTTCTGCCAAGGGAGAAAGATAGAGGAAAATAGAGAGCAACTTAACCCCCCCACCAGATTTATTATCCCTGCTACAGCAAGGGGAGAAGGACAAATTCAAGGCAAGCCTCCAATTATTAGATACTATACCTGGAAAATTATAACAAATGTATCATTTTTCCATATATAGAATCTAATTATTGGGGGTTATCTTAAATTCAGAGTCATCTTGGATTCAAGTAAACAAATTACATTTGGAAACTGTGAAAGCCAAGTGTTCAAACTCTTGGTAGAGCCCAATGCCCTACAGTAGTTACCAAAAGTGCAGAAATAAATTGAAGTCATCTCTTCTTTCAGTATGCCAACAGAAATGATCAAATTAAGACTTTTCAGTAAAAAAATAGATTACAAAATTATTATATCCCATATTTTTAATAAAAAATATCTGGAAGCAAGTTGTTGCAAAATAAATAAAGGGGGTGGGGGTGGACTTCTCCTAAGTTTGAAATTTTTCATTAGAAAAGTTGTGCATTTTTTAGCATGTTGACTGTTTTCAGGTAAAAGCCTATATATTGGGAAATAGCTTCCCTGGAAAACAGAAGCAAAAGTTGTTTTTTGGGGGTTTTTTGGCCGTGAAAGAATAAGTAGAAAGTAGTGTAGATTTGTACCTTATATACTAATTAAAGTAAATATCCATGGACTTTGCCAAGTTCTGTCCCAAAACTTGTTTGGTTTTTTGCTCCTATTAATCTTTAACACTTAACTTAAAATTTGAAAGTGTTCCTTTCACAAATAATCAGAACTCTTGGTAGGTGTGATATTTTTTATTAGACCAACTAGATAGTTGCAAAACAAATTCTTTATTTGCAAGCTTTTGGGCATACTTATCCTTCCTCGGGCATAGGAGAGTGCAAAGATTGCTAAATTTCTCCCAGGTGAAAATGAAAATACATATTTCTCAGGAGAGCTAAGAGGTGATAAGATATCCTGGTTGGAAAAGTTCATTTTATGGAAATTAGGCTCAGATAAGAGTTGGAAGTAGTCTGTTTACCTTAAAGTTGTCTGGTGGCAAGGAGGATGTTGAATTATGCGTCTTTCTCATTATGATGTTTCATATTTCGCAGGAGGATTGGTGATGGAAGGATCTCCTAGGCACAGAATTTCTCGTGTTGAGGCTGCTCTGCAAGCATGCACATTTGGTTTGAAACAAAAGGCTGGAGAAGGAGTGTCAGCTTTCAGGTTTCAAGGTGTTGAATTTTGCTTCCTTCTTATAAAACTTGCTTTCTTCTTGTAAATAAATGTTTTTGCAACTATCTGGTTGGTCTAATAAAAGATAACACAGGTGCCAAGAGTTCTGATTGCTTTTGCTTGTAGATCAACGCGGCTACAACCTGTATCCATTTTACAAGTGACACTTCCCCAAAATGTTTTGCTATTTCAGTTAGTAAATGATCCCATAATGTTGCAGATTCCTTTTGGAATATCAAAGTGTTCATAAAGGACATTTTTGAAAGTAGGATTTTCCCCATAAAAAAATTCATATGAAGATTTAAATTTTAGGTGAACTGTATCCACTAGTAATAATCTCCTCTGTGTCTCTTCCATCTGCTCTCAGTGAAGATTCATCCAGCTTCCCAGAAGGGAGTCTTTTTAAGAACTGTGTGACATTAAAAAACAGAAGCAAAAGAGGCAAGAATAAAGCTACAGACATAATGACTACTATTTGTAGTAGTGATGGTGGGAAGAACATAATTCAACTAGTTACCCATCATGAATCTGTAACATAACAGTCAATCCTAAAAACTTCAGTATTTATAACTGACAGAAAAAAATGAAAACCACATGTACAAGGAAACTTCATGGAATGGCACATGTAAAACAATCTCAATGTAGAAAAAATACTTTAAATCAGTTTCCCCGGGGGGGTATTCAGAAGAACACATATAAGCAAGTTTTACAATAACAACATTGAGTAAATGTTTTAAATAATCAAACAGCCTCTCTGTAGTAAAACCCTAGATCTAATTATGAACAAAATTTGAAATCAGGTCATGTGGGACTCCTGATAAAATTAAATACATTGATAAATTAAGGCAATGTTTTGGAGCAGAATTTTAAAGCACTGCACTGTTGTGCTCAGACTGCCCCTTATACCAGAGGCAGTATAGCCATATCCATGTGGGACCAGTCAGGATAATTAGCTAGAGGTTAGGGCAAATGGCATGCTTATTCAGAAATAACTATGCATTCATGGCCATGCTACTTTCATTTAGGAAACAGCTTGAGGATGGTGCTGATGAGCATGGTAGGTTTACTATGTTGACACACACTGAGTGCATCAACTCTGGACCTTCAGTCAATATACAGTTCAGGTAGCTTATTTTGTTTTCTTTCACATAAAATGCCATTAATTCTCATGCTAGAAGTTTATTTTTGTGCATCTCTTCCACTGAAGGGAACTGAACTTTTACTAGGAAATTTACCTTTGGCAAAGGCTCTGTCTAATGTCTATTGAAAGACTTCCATTAACTTGGATGCAGCTTTGATGAGCTTGGGCAAGCTCAATAATCAACAGTATCTAACACCAGCAGCAAGTTATTAACAAGAAAAAGGAAGAGATACACTTCAATTTTACAGATCTGCTAGGTAAAGCAGCAACAAAAGGTTGGAACAGCTCTCTAATGTTCAAGAGTAACAGCCTATTTTTAGATAATGACAAACAAAATTATCTGGTAGTCACTCTGGAACCCCTTTGTTTTTTAAATGTTAAGTAACTGACATATATGTAATAATAAGCTATAAACTAAGGGTGCAGACAGAAGTGACATCTTTCACATAATCTGGCCCCTGAAAGCACTTTGAAGTGCTTTTAAAATGGCTGATCACATGAAAAAATAACCCTCATCAAATCAGGTATTAGATTATGGTGCTTTGCTTTAGAGCACCTTAGGGAACTTGTTTTTTTGAAGGGTTAATTTTCACATAGGGTCAGAGCTGATAGCCAGGAGGGAGGGAGAAATGAGCTGTATGGAGCTTCCAGCTTGCCAGGCCTGGGTTGGAGAAGAGGCGTGGAATGGAGCCTTCTCCCCAAGCTACCCTGGCTGGGGTACTGGGGGGAACCAGGATGGGTCTCCCTCCCTCCCAGCTCCAGCTAGGCCTCTGGAGAGAGTGGCAGGAGCAGTTGCTGGTTGCTTTGCAAGGCCTGATCTGGAGGGGGAATGGAGCAGAGCCCCCTTGCCTTGCAGTCCTGGCCTGGATCCCTTGAGTACCCCAGCCAGGGTAGGTGGGGGTGGGCATAAGGCAAGGGGACTCTGTTCCACACCCCTGCCCTCCAGCTCAGGTTGGGCAAAGCCCAGAAAGCATCTCTGTGTTGCTCACTTCCTCCTCACCATCCCTCCCTGCTAAAAGCCCTGGAGCTGGAAGGAGGAGCTAGGGATGGGGAGAGGAGTGGTTCAGCAACCTCCAAGGTGGCTGATGGAGTGCCCCCACCTGCTGGCCAAGATAGCCAGTGCAAGCAGGCTCGAACCCTCCCTGACCCAACATCTCTTGGGTTGAGGATGGGGGGACTATAACTCATGGTGCTTTATGTAAAGCGTCATGAGTTGTGAGTTGAAGTGGGGGCCTGAATGTCTTTAGGCACCCCAAATTATAAGGGCTAAGGATGTATTTTTAACATTGAACATTAATGAGTTTCCCCACAATGGGCCATATACAAGCCTACAGTTCACTATACAGATTTCAAAGACTCACAAATCATTTTTATATGAACATATAATCTTTAGTGAAAATAGAAATACTCCAGTAGGCAACTATACATTTTTCCCCCTGTTAGTCAGTTTTCCCATGAAGACTTTTGCAGGTTATTCAATTTGCTCCTCTTGTCTGTGTGATAAACATTACAATCACAATTGATTATAAACTATAAATCATGAATATAAAGTAGAAATCCTCAGAAGACTTCAATTTCAATTTATGTTGAACATTTACATACAAATTGTTCCACAAATATGGCAGCTGCTAGACAGGGAGGATAGAATATTAATACTGCTTTAGGTTCTTTAATGCAGTGATTTAACACCTCTGGGTACTTTAATAAAAAGCACTATCCTTTCACATGATTGGTCTTAAACTTCTTAACTTCCTTCATTACCAGCTTTGGAAAGGCTATACACATTAAACAATTAACTTTTACTACTTTACCTCCCAGCTGCTATTTGTAAAAATCAATCAAATGAAGCATGTAAAATACATAGTGTGGACATTAAAGCTTGGAATTACATAGATTCTAGCATTAGAAGATACTTCCACTTGATATGAATACCTTTTTATGTATTCCCAGATACATTAAAAAAAAAACCAAAAAACAAAACCTAATTTGGGGCGATAAAACATTTAACACCCCTTACCCCCCCCCCCCCCCCCAGTGATTCATAAAAGCAGGTTCTGCCCTATTCTAGCACTTTCAGTCTCAATGCTAACTTCTACACCCTGTCCTTGGTGCACAGGTGACTTATCCTGAATGTCTAAACCCTAGTTTCTTACAGGAAGTTACAATAGAATAAAACTGCGACTATAGTAAACCCAGATTTTTAAATAGTCATCATAATAAAATGGTTGGTGGAAGGAATATTGTACAAGTGGTTTTTTTAAAGAGTAATCACATTGAATACACTGTAGGTATGTTCAACCTTTCATTTATTTAGGGAGCACATTGTTGTAGAGAAAAAGTAAGGAATGTTTTCTGTTTGCCTCTGTAGGTAAAGGTGGAACTTCCTAAGCCAATAGTCTATTGAACACAATATCAATATCATTTGAAAAAGCATTCAGGCTGCCATGACAGGATATTAATTCAGTTAGTCTATAAGGCACTTGTTATTTGTTCAAATATTTCTGATTACCATAGTTCGACGTACTATTAATATTTTAACATTACCATATCATTACCAATAGATGAGAACGAGGTTAATTGGAACATGTAATATGTTTTATCAAATTAAGGGAGAGACATTTTTTCTTAATTAGTGTACAACAGCTTGCATGTCCTCAAGTTTTGAAGTCAGTGTTCTATTGAGCCTCTCTTCTTCCATGTATCTTAATTTTAAAAGACAGTCAACAGAGGTTTTTGTTTTGTTCTGTTTTTTTTAAAGCATCTCTTATCCAGTGCTGGACAAAGATGAAAAACTAAAACCCAGCATGGATACTGACGTTTGGTTTTGTTTTGGTTTAATGAGCTCTGCTCCACAACAACAATTAGTTGATCAAAAAATTGATATCCAGTACACTTGAAGGTATATAGCAATTATCACTGCTATGCAGATATGACATAGAATTGGGGTTTATTGAATGAAAATCTTGTAAATAAGTTGTAACCATAGCAATGCTATGACCAAAAGCACCCTAAAGAAGATTTTTCTCAGAACTGTATGGTGAGCCCCCTCTCCTACCACCCACCCACCCATATTTTATTTTTAGATTAAATTAAGTGTCTGGAAAGGTAGAAAGTCCTAGAGTTCATATGTTCCAGATTCCAAATAGATATGCAATAGTTAACAATCATCTTATGTACAACTCATGCAGTTTTCATATTAATTTAATGAAGAAAATATTCAAAGCCTAAAGTTCTGCTGCAGCAGGTAGTGGCAAGTTAATGATTTTCCAGGGTCATTGAAAGATTTTGCATGACAGCTTGCATCAGCCCATGTTAAGCACTAGTTATTGTTTTCATTGCAAATACTGATAGCTACAAGTTCTATCTCACAGTTGGGTCAAATCCTGTTATAGCTGTACAGGTCTTACAGATAACTGCTGTAGTATGGCAAATAGTGGAAGAGCTTCAGTATGATTGCTTAGAGAACCCACTGTGAATGAGAGGGCCTCTCTACACTTCACCACCTACCCAGCTACACCTCTAAGCCTTCCAAGATTTTAGCATTGCTCCCAAGTGAATTATGCTGAAAAGAAGTGCATGTGGGGGTGGGGGGGAGAGGGGAGCAGGAGAATCCAATTCTTGCCAATTCTTACAAGCAAGAATGTGAAAAATCTGCTGTACCAGTCAGGAAAAAAAATATATACTTGTGAGGACAGAACAAGTAGAGAGTATAAGTTATCTACTATATTCCTAAGAGTATCAGATGCTAAAAGCCAACTGAAATATTTTCAACTAAATTAAGCAACTGCCAATCCTCTGGATCATGGTGTATGCCTTAGAGGTCTAATCAGATGCCTAATGAATCTGCTTGTGGCTGACAATCCCAAATCAAGGGTAACACAACATTTTTCAAGTTTCACAGATCCATGTGTTGTCTGAAGTGGAGTCCAAGTTTACAGCATGCTGCTTCCTTCTTTCTGGCTTTGCTTCCATCATCTGGATCAAAGCCACTTCATGTTGAGCTGTACCTAGTGCCAGATTGTCCCTCCAGATTGGACAGGATTCTGTGCACTCATTCCAGCTTTCTACATTAATGTTGAACAGCAACATATAATTTTTCACATGTTGAGGTACCACCATAGAGGGCGACCCCACTTTTTAGGCATCTCAAATCTCACTGTATAAAATATTCTTGGGGATACCATCTCCTCCCATTTTCCTGTCATAGCCAAGCAATCTCAACCTCCTCTTTTTGACAGTAGTAAGTGTCAGTCCTGCTTGCTCCAGCACCTCTCTGTCTTCCCACATTTTGTATTCCCACTTTATTTTCGGGATCTTGCACAGGTATCTCATGTGGAAGCTGTTCAGTCTCACAGTGTACCTAACATCTGTAGTCCATGTTTTTGAACTCCAAAGGAGGAATGAGCGCATGCAAGTCTCATAGATTCACTTCTTCACCTTAGTTGATAGTTGTTATTCCGTGCACCTTTCTGTAACAGCCCAAAATTCTTAGCTGCTTTTCCCATTCTGTTAGTCAGATCATTCCTGTTGACCATAGAACCCAAGTAGCAAAAACGATCAACAACACCAAGAGAGTTACCCTCCAGAGTGATGATAAGCACTGTTTTTTCCAATCTTTGCTCACATGATCACAGTCTTTTTAAGACTATTTGTTAACCCAAAGCTCTTGTATGATGCAGGAACTCTGTCCAAGAGATTTTGCAGGGAAGATTCACTAAATATTACTTTGGCAAAATATGGTAAGTTATTTTGTTTTCCATACAACTTTTATCAGGAAATATTTTGGGTCTCGCAGGCAGGCATGCCAGAAAGAGAGAGAGACCATAACTGCACAGTGTGAAAAATCTGCTCTAAATCTGGTAGAGTGGGGACCTGAACTTGCTTCTACTACACACATGAACACTTCCAGTTTTACAAAAAATGTAATGGCTTTCTTTTATTCCACAGTGGCTGCATCTACACTAGACACTGACTGCTCAGTAGCTTCTTACTACTGCACAGTAGCGTCACGTGGCACAAAATGTGATGCAAGGCTCCTGCACCATAGTAAAGAGGTACTGCACAGTCAGCATCACCTAAAAGCCATTCAGCCATGTGACTGTGCAGTAGCTCCCATTACGGTATAGTCATTTAGTACTTGCGTATGCAAGTACTAAATGACTGCACAGTAACAACTACACAGTCAGAGTCTTGTATAGACACAATCACTAGAGTTTATCATTTGAAACCTCCAAACTGGATAAGAAATTCAATTTTTAATCCCTGAGTCAGCCTGAATTGGGTGGGGCAGGAAACACTGATGGCTAAGTGGGCATATGACTCTACTATCTCAGTACAGGTTTTCAGTCACCCTATGATATAGAAGCCCATCTTCCAGATGGAAGGTAAAACAGGTAGAACAAAAAGAGATGATCTATCTTTATCAAAATTGTCACAATGGATATATTCTGTGCATTATTCACTGGATTTTTTTTTTAGTTTGAAAATTTTTAAATCAGATATATGGATTTTTCAACCTGTTACTCCAGTTAAAACTAGAGCATCTCTCAAATTCCATTGCAGTACTTACATAAAAACTTTTTTTATGTAAACCTACACTGGATAATGCACTCTGTCTCTTCTCCAGTCACTGAAACCCATCTGTCCTGTTCCACCTCTGAAGTGACTATTTCAGTAGTGGAGAAACCAGCTCTTAGCTCATGTTCACAAATATCTTATTACACAAATGAATTAAGTTCTGTGGACTTCTCTCATTACCCCTTGTCTCCAGTATCTGAAGGAATTTGCTAACAGCACAGTATAATATCCTACATATTTCTATGAACATAAACACTGTGAAACTTAGAAAAAAAATCAAACAAATAAATGTCAAGTACCCAATGTGAAGTACTAATATAATAAGAGCTATGTGCAGGTGCACTGCCTCCAGTCAAGTGAACACAGATACTACTTTGTCTTCATACTCTCACAGAGATGGGGTGGAGGTGAGGCCATGGCTCTTCCTGTTCCATGTTTTGCGCTGTGAAGGGGGTTAGCTTCGTAAAGGGAATAAGCTACAGACCATTCTAATATAGCAACCTGCTCACTGCCTATAAGTGCCTAGGAGTGCCAGGAGGCATTCTGCCTTCCTGAGGCAAAAAGCCTCTTAGTTCTTCCCTGGTGACCAGTGACAGTGGAGCTCTAGATAACTTCCAACAAAGCACTGTGCCTTCAATGCACAAGTGATCCCTCCAACAAAAGAAAGAAAGGAGTGGGGCAAAAAATGATATGGATAAAGCTGGTAACAGAAGACTAGAAAATTAAATAATTATTTATGGCTCATCTAATCTTGAAAATTTGAAATTGTGTCATGTATGCAGTGGGATATTATGTATTAGGCAATGTATGCAAAACATCTTAATATAAAGAGCAGTATCCCTAATTTGTATCAAGGTAAGAATAAATTATATGCAATCATCCATTTGTAGCAATAGTAACTCAAGGCAGATGTTTGTTTAAATGTTAAAATGCCTAAAATAGAATTAAGTATAAAGTTATCTACTTGCTAAGTCTGCAAAGAATCTACATGTGTTTTTAACTACACTGTGGTGGGCCCAAGGTAAGCTTTGTTTAATTAACTTTCAGATTTTTATGAAAAACTAACTAACTGCCCATCAAGAATGATGGATTTCAGGGAGTATTTACATGGCTTCCCCTTGCCCCCTGCTCACCCTTAGGGGCTGGCCATGTAAAGACATCCTCCACCACTGCTGCTTCCTCCAGCCTCTGGCACAGGGGATCCCTCCCCACACCCACCTCCACCTTGCAGCAGGGCTTTCCTCCACCTCCCCTCCCCTCCCCCTGCTACCCTCCCTTCTCGCTGCCCTCGCTCCCTGCTGGCTGTTGTTAGGGGCCAGGCAGCAGGGGGCTTCTGCCACCATGACCCCCCCTCCATTCCCTTCGTTCCTTCCTTCCCTGCCACCCAGCCCTGACAACAGCCACCACCATGCCCCCGCCATTTGCTTCCTCCTGCCCACCTGGGCCCGCTCAGCCTCCCTCCCTCCCTTCCGTGTAGGCTGTTGTTGGGGACCCCCTCCCCTCTCTCTTCCCTCCCTCCCTCCCTCCCAGCTTCTGGGTCCTGACAACAACCACCACCATGACTCCCCGCTTCACCTCCCCCTGCCCCAATCTCCTCCCTCTCTGCTGGACACCTCACCCTCCCTGCCAGCTATTCTGGAGGGCATTGGGGATGGGCGGCAGGGGGGTGCCGCCACTGTGACCCCTTCACCCTTAGGCAGGGAGACATGGGGAAGCCCTGCTGCTCAGGTCGCCAAGCATGTAAACCACTGCCACAAACTTTCCCAACAGCAGCTCAAATTTGGGCCTGTGTAGCCAATCAATGCCTGCCATCTCAGCAGCACATGCGCAGTTGGCCAAAAGTGTTACGGACAGAGATACACAGACTGACTAAGCCCTTTATTATATTAGAGTAGTGGTTTAACGTGCTCATTAACTGGAATCAGTTATTAATTCAACATTTGATCCTTGGTCCATTTAAGTTTTTCTCCTTACTTAATAGACTTTGGACTGAGTCACTGATGGACATCAGTGGCTGTTAAGAGGCTGTGACTTGGATGACTGCACAGTCCGGTGGGTGGCGAATTGGCTGGAGGGTCGCACTCAGAGAGTCATGGTGGATGGGTTGGCTTTGACCTGGAGGGGTGTGGGAAGTGGGGTCCCGCAGGGCTCGGTCCTTGGACTGATGCTCTTTAATGTCTTCATCAGCGACATGGACGAGGGAGTGAAATGTACTCTGTCCAAGTTTGCAGATGACACAAAGCTATGGGGAGAAGTGGATATGCCGGAGGGCAGGGAACAGCTGCAAGCAGACCTGCACAGGTTAGACAAGTGGGCAGAAAACAACAGAATGCAGTTCAACAAGGAGAAATGCAAAGTGCTGCACCTAGGGAGGAAAAATGTCCAGCACACCTACAGCCTAGGGAATGACCTGCTGGGTGGCACGGAAGTGGAAAGGGATCTTGGAGTCCTAGTGGACTCCAAGATGAACATGAGTCGGCAGTGTGACGAAGCCATCAAAAAAGCCAATGGCACTTTATCGTGCATCAACAGATGCATGACAAATAGGTGCAAGGGGCTGATACTTCCCCTCTATCGGGCGCTGGTCAGACCGCAGATGGAGTACTGCGTGCAATTCTGGGTGCCACAATTCAAGAGGGATGCGGATAACCTGGAGAGGGT